>NC_140941.1:117380175-117817675 GCF_014529385.1 Adiantum capillus-veneris
GGATCAGCCACATAAAAGAGTAAATAGGAACTAGTAAGTAGAATCATATTAAAATTAGAGTGCAAGTATCATAATCAGTAGCATGGGAAGCAATATCCAGGCCATGATCTTTACCTATATACTCGAAATAATAACCATCAGAAGCATGCCCAATAATTGCAACCAATCCAAGAAGGGAGTGCCGACAAAGTAAAGCCTTAAGGTTCTAGTAAAACCTTAGCAAAATATTTGATTCACATCAGATGAGCAGATTTCAATACCAACAATGTAAGTGATCCCCGGTTTCAGTTATGCAATCTACAATAGCAGTACCTATCCTTTGGGTAGAAACCCCAACAAAAAGTGCAGCTACACTCCATCAGTCATATTATGAAATCAATAAATAATTACCAATTTATGCATAGTACCCAATCATATCTTGAAGACTTTTTTCAAAAGCCTGAAATATAGCAAAGTTTGTAAATGCAAGTGAGTGTGTTCCCAAGCTTGAGTTTATGAAATCTGTTATAATAGTAAATCCTATTTCGGCAAAGACCCCAATACACAATATTAAAACATAAACCAACAGTAATTCTAGCAGTTTATATCAAATCATACTCAAATGTGCTCCACCATAATCACCAAAATAAAAAGTTCCAAAGGGTTCAATGCCCCATACATAATTTACCGAATAATAAGCATTGAGCAGCAAACTTCTCTAAGTATAAACCAGAGGGCTGAAATTTAACCTTTCACAAAGCTTCTTTGGTAAGTGTTAAAAATAGGCCATTAGGCAACAAAGGTCAACAAAGCATAAGTTCCCATACAGAGAGCTTTTAGTCCAAAATATTTGGTCTAAATAAGGAGAGTTTCCACCAACCAAGGTATAACATTAGAACAAGTGCAAGGGAAAGTCCCCATAACCAAGGCCATTTTCCAAACCATGGGTGTCCATCAACCACCCACAAGCTTGGTACTTACCATCCATTGAAAAAAAATCCCAAGTACCGACACATGGTAATCAATTACAAGCAAAATGATCAGCATCTCATAGCTAGCCCCAGAGACTTCCATTAACGGAAGTACATGATAAATAATCAAGGTGATCACCCACGAAACATTATAAGAATAAATGTGTGTGTAGTTGAATGAGGCCAACCTATCCAAATTGAAGTGACCAACTGTGTGTGTGCGTGCGCGCGCGTGCGTGTGTGTATGTGTGTGCGTGTGCATGTGCGTGTGCGTGTGTGTGGTGTAGCTGTTAAATCTTAGATAAGAAGACATAATTGAATTTTTACATTCAAAAGACAGGTGGCAATGGAACAAGGAATAGATATGTACAAAAACAACTCAGTATTAGAATCATTTAAGTACAAAGAGATCCCCTTTCAGTATGCAAAAAGTAAAAGAACTTCCCAAGTCATCAGTGAGTGTTTCATCCAGAGTAGGATAGCTTGCCAAATTAAAAAAACCTTCCAAGATAAGATAGAGTCCTTACCTGCATCCATCCAAACAAGACAACAATTCAGTTAGCCTTGGATGTGTTTTACACGCAAAAACTTTTCCTCCCCTCCTTTCATGAGCAGTTTAGCCTTATCCGAGGTACAACCTTTTCAGAGCTCTTGCTCGGTTTCTTTCCATATAAATGTTAAGCCAGTACTGCCATACACTTACCTTCAAAAAAAAGTGAACAGAGAACCATTCCATCAACCATTAGCAACCTGTGGGTAATACCCAGCTTTATTGTCAAGTGTAAATGATGTCCCTTTACTCATAATGTGAATACGCACAGTATTACAAAGTACCGAGCACCTCAAATGCTATAAAGGCCAAAACTAACCCCGTTTTCTGAAAAAAAAACCAGTTATGCCGAGACTAGGTAATGTCTGCAGACGGTAATACCTTGCAGTGGCTTTGAAAAATCCCAAGTTACATGATCATATAGTAGTTTTACAGCCATGCTGCGCATAGTTTCCTTTCAAAAAGCAGTAGGGAAAAACCCTTTTTTTTAAATGAAATCAAGCAGTAGATGCCAACCATTTTTAACCACAATTTCTATGCTAAGTATAATGATACAACAAATAAAAACACCAGTTGTACACAGTGTGAAATTCGACAGTCCTCGACATCTGTAAAAGCCCATTATGAATATATGCAGAATATGCCTAAGGTAAAACAACCTTCACTATGCTAAAACATATACTGTTAAATTTACAATGTCATAAGAAAGGTTACAGTACAAAATTCCAATATAATCAGTAATGAAGCAAGTTCAGGTAGAGAAAAACTTGAGACACCTGAGAGATGAGCTCCATAGCTCTTTTTTGTGTAGCAAGCAGTAAGACTTCTCAGCAAAACAAAACATAACTATACTGGCTAAGTGAGGGTCAGAGATGCAGCCTCACCTGTTTAAATAGCAGGAGGAGGAAGGTCTCCACGTCCTCTGAGTTGTAATAATGAGTGAGTCGGGCCACACTCCCTTGTGAGTGTGTGGTTGCACACAAAGGCACACAGATACCCATGAATGGGGAGATCCAAATCCAGGGAGGAGAGGCTGCCTTCACGGCGTAATGAGGAAAGAAACCATTGATCACGCTCGGCTCTCCAAGGGGTTTTTGAATATCATATTTTATTTAAGGGCTAGGCCCCATGGTCTTAACAGGTAATGGCACATTTTGAGTATTTATCACTAAAGTGACCCAGTAAGATCTGGGCTAGATCCAAGGGGGGGGAGGGGGGGGGGGGGGGGGGGGGGGGGGGGGTGGTTTGTTTTATATAACCATAAGAGTATAACATTGTGTGTGTGTGTGTGTGTGTGTGTGTGTGTGTGTGTGTGTGTGTGTGTGTGTGTGTGTGTGTGTGTGTGTGTGTGTGTGTGTGTGTGTGTGTGTGTGCGCACGCGCACCCACCCTATCCCAGGCGCCACACACAATGGGTCAGTAGTAGGCCCATTGTGTATGGGCCTACTACCTAGTAAGAGAAATGAGATTCTCTTGTTTAAAGTGTCAGTTATGTTGGGTCAGAGCTTGTATGATAGTGTTACAGATCTGATTTCTATTAAACCCGTTAAGGCAATATTTTTAATTAGCAAAAAGACCTCCTCCCAAGCAAGAGAAGGGTTAGAGGAAGAAGAGCAAATTAAGTGTAGCAGGAAAATACAAGAGCTAATAGCAGCCTTGTAGGGCCTATTGCTATTCCTTTTTATGAATTCTATGAGTGGAAGTTTCAGGAGATCCCTTTTCCACACAAACCTTAATTCATACCCACCAACAAATGGGGTATGAAGGGAAATAGAGGTTAAGAAATTCGACAGATGTGCAGAAAGCCCCATTGGGTGTGATGGTCTAATGGAGAGAGGTAGGTTCAATTTTTAGGCAGTGAGGGTAAATCATACAAATTTCCTTGGGGAAGTCCCTATTGTTGACACTAAGTAGGTCATCCATGTATCTATAAGTATGTTTGAACTGTGGAAGCTTAGTCTTGTAAGTTTCCATGGTCTTGAGACACCATTTGTATCCAAAGAAAGCACGGTAAATATTACACATAAGTGGAGAGCATGAAAAACCCATGGGGATGCCTAGGCATTGGTTAAAGCAAAGACCACTTGAAACTATAGTGCAGTTGTTCAGCAGCAGCCAGGAGATGTAGGAGCAAAGCTTAGCTTCATTAAAGTGTAGGACGTGTACGGAGTGAGATAAGTGAATCCACCTAGGTTTTTTGGAAAGAGAGATGTAGAAAAACTTCTTCTTTCTAGCATTGGAGAAAGCCAATTTAATCACTTTGGCAAGAACAACCTTAAGGCCAAGATCCCCATCAAGGGGAATATTTTCGTAACATTGTGTGATGTCAGCCGTAAAGATGTGGAAGATCTGTTGAAAAAGGTTAAGCGAGACCTCTGTAGAGTTTTTTGCAAGCCAGAAGGGATTATACTGAACATGTAAGAAGTCTTGGCAAATTTTCTGTTTAGTGGCACAAATAAGCTCAAATTCAAATAGAATAAGGTCAAGGCAAAAAGTAATATCCTTGGTGATATCATTAAAAATAAAATTGGAGGTATCAAATATCCACCTGAACTTATGCTTATGGATTTTATAAGTGGGAAAAAGCACTGGTAACTTAGTGTCAGTACAGAGTAGCCTAGCAGCCCTTAAGTGTTTAGCAATTTTACTGGAAATAGTTTGAGGTGTAGCATTAATATGACAGAATTCCTTACCAGATACTCGATTATGAGTGGACTTCCAAGCCAGGTATTTGCAAACGATAGTGGGACAATTAGAGCTTTTCAAGCCCGACAACAAACCATTTATCAGAGATCTTTTGAATCAAGAGTTAGCTGAGAAGTAAGCCAAGAATCCTCAGATGATAACCATTTACTAGGAAGTTGTGAAATTTTATGAAGGAAGCATTCCTTCACTACTTCCCTTAAGTCCGGTAGGACTGTCATCTCCAGTCGAAGAGCACTGACAAGGTCAGTGAGACAGCTTAGTATAGCTAATAAGGCAAGGTATGGGTTTTCAGGAAAGTTAGGTATATGATTGAACCTTTTGGCCAAAATTCTACATATTTTAGTATTTTCAATAATGCTAATATCGCAAGTGCAAACATGGTTACCAAAAGCCTCAAAATTTTTGCAAAAAGTGGTAAACTAAACACATGTACAATGAGGGACAGAATCCTGCCAAAGAAAGTCATTATTAAAGATCAACCTTTTTACGGGATGATGATATTTCCATCCTATGAGTATATTGTCGAGCAATTTGTGATTACCAAAAAATAGATCAAAGCACTCACAAAAAAAAAAATTGGTTGAATCCAAGCGAGGAGTACATTGTGAAAGAGACAGTGTATGTAGATGAAACCATTTTCCAGATCCACTTTGTTGAGAGTTCTTCTTCAGTAAGGGCTTGTAGCAACCTGCAATATAACCAGGGTTTAAAATTCAGGGAAGTTCCTGATGGGGGGAGATCTGCCTCTTCCTCTTGTAAAGCTACGAACTCTTCCTCGGTTAGAGGATGAACTAGGTGTTAGGAAGGAAGTGAAGGAGTTAGGGGTGATCAAAGAGTTAGCCCTTTTGAGAGCAGAGGAGTCATCCTCATCAATACAAGGTTTAAGAAGATTAGTGATGAGCTTAACATCTTTAAAGTTAGCATAAGTAGTTAAGTAAATGCCAGGCTCGTCAACTTTTAACTTCTTCAAGATATCAAGCATAAGTCCATGGAAGATGTTGAAGGCAATCTGTGCAATTACAATCTGCTAAGCTTGGCCATCTAACCAAGAGCAAATGAGGGAAAGATGAAAATCCACAGGTTTCTCCGAGAAAAGTAAGTCCAAATGGTTGAGAATAAACCAGATGGTATGATCTCAAGAAATGTGCAGGCACATTTCACATAAGGACGAAAGACATTCCAGATGGACTCAGTGTAAAAATCAGGGTTACTCTTGGCGAATTCCATGTTTCCTTTGGTATGGATGTACAGGCCTGTATTTGAGGGGCACTTGGAGTGGTTGATGAGATTGAGATTCAAGAGTGCTTTGATGAGCTCACCTTTGTCCAAAAATTGCCCTCCTTTAAGAATCTTGAGTCTGCAATCTTCCACAGTAGAGGCAGGGAGGTCGGCAAGGTAAACCCAGGTCTCACTCAAAATAGGAGCTAAGAAAGCTTTGTTGGGCAGGACCCAAAGCTGATGGTCAACCCCAAGGGATTCAATTTCAATTTGTCTCACGGGCATGACTAGAAAAAATTTAGAGATTTTGGGCACCATCTCTAGGAGGTTTGAGTCATTGAGGGAGCAAAGATTACTCTGAAATTCCTTACCTGCTTCAAGGGTTGCACTATCCTGGCAGAAGATTCCACCACTTTGTGGAAGAGAAGGAGTGATTGGTGCACAGACGAAAGAGGGATTAAGCCCACATAACTTCCTAAGAAAGTTAGACAGATCTGCACCAGAGGAGGAGAACAGAGCAAGCTCTTGCTGATATTGTGAGGATAATAGAGGAAGTTGGGCGATGTACTGGGAAATTAAATTTACTCCTTCCATGGAGTCTTTATCCAAAGTTGCTAAAATCTTACCCCAATCATTAAATGACAGCATATGTAAGACAGATAATGTTTTGTCAGAGGTAAGAGACGAATCATAAATTAGTTGTGAAGCATCCAAGCTGCTAATACATCTGAGAACAAGAGAAGTGGCCACTAAGAGGGGCTTCGAGGTCAGTTCCAATCCTTGTGAGAGAGCAAGAGTCTACAAAAACAGTGAGATGAGGTTCACTTATACTTGCCATAGTAGGTAATACAATATTTGGCCTTCCTAGAGAGGAAGGGTCTAGTTCTAACTGCCAAGGCATTCTTTGGTTTACGGTCCTTAAGGTAAAGCTTAATGTGTTTGAGAATCTTTGCATGATTCTCAAGGTTGTGATTAGTGCTCATGCAAGCTATCTTTCTATAGGGTAATCATTCCTGAAAAGGGAACAATGTAAACATAAATAGAGGTAGAAACAGTAATTGTAACATTTTTGGGCCCGCAAACCTTCAACCGGCAAAGTCAAAGACTATAGTAGTCGTGAGCAGAGAACCAGAAAAAGAGTCTAAAATGGACCACCTAACACCAGTCAACCGGTCAAGGGATTACAGACTGTGGGTCCAACTTAGAACTCAATTTCAAAGAGAATTTCCAAAGCCAACATCCCGGTTTCTCTTGGGCAGAGAAACCATATGCATAGGATGTGTGTATAGCTGTTAAATCTTAGATAATAAGACCTAATTGAATTTTTACATTCAAAGACAGTTGGCAATGGAACAAGGAATAGATATGTACAAAAACAACTCAGTATTAAAATCATTTAAGTACAATGTTTGTAGGAAAGAGATCCCCTTTCAGTATGCAGAAAGTAAAAGAACTTCCCAAGTCATCACTGAGTGTTTCATCCAGAGTAGGGTAGCTTGCCAAAGTAAAAAAACCTTCCAAGATAAGATAGAGTCCTTACCTGCATCCATCCAAACAAGACAACAATTTAGTTAGCCTTGGATGTGTTTTACATGTATCAATGGACCATACCAGTTGTTATCCATGTCCATCTTACAAAACTTTTTTGACCTTTAACAGGCTAGGTCCACAGTAAAACCTTTAATTATCACTTCTAATCTAAGTGACAGATTTCTCCTTCTAATCTGAGGGGTATATTCCCCTAAGAAAACAAACTTCATGAGTTATATATCTTTCGTATTAGTGATGTTCTATTAGTAAACAAGCAAAGATATTTCCTTCTAAGTATAGAACCGATGTTGCTTTAATGTTACAAATGGAGTCCAATGCAATTTATTATTATAAGCTACAAACTTATAGCTAGCCAAGCGATAGAGGCCTAGCCCGTCCAAAAAAAACAAGGACAAACTATGAATGCAAATGCTGCAAAGCATTGTTGCAAACAATCCAAATTATAACGATCAAGTCCTTCCTAGAATGTAACGAATCATATCCCTTCCCATAAAAGTAACATAAACTAGTACATGGGTCCAAAAATAGTGGTACAACAGTTTAACACTCCCTCCATACGGAAGGTTTTTCTAAGTGACAAAAGGGGTAGACAACATGCCATCCATTAGTACCAGCGAATCGGTAATAGGAATCCATCCTTATCCGAGGTACAACCTTTTCAGAGCTCTTGCTCAGTTTCTTTCCATATAAATGTTAATCCAATACTGCCATATACTTACCTTCAAAAAAAAGTGAGCAGAGAACCATTCCATCAACCATTAGCAACCCCAAAACGATGGGTTATACCCAGCTTTATTGCCAAGTGTAGATTATGTCCCTTTACTCAGAATGTGAGTACGCATAGTATTACAAAGTACCCAGCACCTAAGATGCTATAAAGGCCAAAACTAACCCCATTTTTTGAGAAAAACCAGTTATGCCGAGACTAGGTAATGTCTGCATACGGTAATACCTTGCAGTGGCTTTGAAAAATCCCAAGTTACATGATCATATAGTAGTTTTACAGCCATGCTACGCATAGTTTCCTTTCAAAAAGCAGTAGGAAAAAAAACCCCTTTTTTTCAATGAAATCAAGCAGTAGAGGCCAACCATTTTAATCACAATTTCTATGTTGAGTATAATGATACAACAAATAAAAACACCTGTTGTACACAGTGTGAAATACGAATGTCCTCGACATTTATAAAAGCCCATTATGAACATATGCAGAATACGCCTAAGGTAAAACAACCTTCACTATGCTAAAACATATACTGTTAAATTCACAATGTCAGAAGAAATGTTACAATACAAAATTTGAATATAATCAGTAACGAAGCAAGTTCGGGTGGAGAAAAACCTGAGACACCTGATTGATGAGCTCCATAGTTCTTTTCTGTGAAGCAGGCAGTAAGACTTGTCAAAAAAACACAACAGAACTATACTGGCTAAGTGAGGGGCAGAGATGCACCCTCACCTGTTTAAATAGCAAGAGGAGGAAGGTATGCACGTCCTCTGAGTTGGAATAATGAGTGAGTCGGGCCACACTCCCTTGTGAGTGTGTGGCTGCACAAAAAGGCACGCAGATACCCATGAATGGGGAGATCCAAAGCCAGGGAGGAGAGGCCGCCTTCACGGTGTAATGTGGAAAGAAACCATTGATCACACTCGGCTCTCCATGGGGTTTTTGAATATCATATTTTATTTAAGGGCTAGGCCCCATGGTCTACTTACCTATCAGCACCCATTTAAGTATCATAAAGAGATTGGTATCAAAACAGCAGCTAGATTGAACTACCAAGGAAGTATCAGCCAGAGCCAAAAAAATGGAGCTCATTCTTAATGGTAAAAAATTCTTTCAAGTCATCCCTTAATTAGTGTCACAACGAACCATCAATAAGGTATAACAACAAAAATTTTTAGATAGATTTTTACTCAAGTTGTAGTGAGCAGGCCCAAAGTATCTTTATCCAGATTTAAGCCATAGTTGGCCAAAAAGATTCCAACCAGATGTAGTGAAAAAAGGATCATTATTAAGCCGACAATCTAAGTATCAAGTTGAAGGTACAAAATCTGGCTACAACCAGTTATACTCAAACCAGACCAAATCAGTATTCACTAGCTGTAGTGGAAATTGTAAGTAAAAAACTAGATATAAGCCCGACATCCAAGCAATAGGTGAAGGTCAGATTTGTAAGTTAAAACAGTTTCCCCCAAATCATAATACCATATCAAACTTAGGTATCTAAAGCACCAGATCATTATCCATAAGTAGAGAGCAGGATTTAGAAGACCAGATGTAGTGAAAAAAGGACCAGTAACCCCCTTTTTTGTACTTCCAGATTTATCAAACCTGGACCAGATTAAAGGTATTAATCCAATAATCAGTGGTATGTTTTAGATTTATCACCTCAAGGCAAGCAAGAAAAAGTTCAGCAAGGTTAGCCCAAAAGAGTGAGAGGATCTTGCAAAAAACATTCACAGTTCAGAGCAGATTTAGCCAGAGCCAAAGCCAGAGCTAGCCAACCAGATGCAGTAAAAAAAGGAACCATTTTTAAGCTAATAGACTAAGCATCAAGCTGAATGTTTAGTGTTTTGTTAATGCAAGTAGCCTCCCCCATGCCATACCATACACATGTGGTAGAGCAAAAAAAATCCAGACGAGCCGGATCAAAAATTAAGCCAATGCTTTTTTTATGAAAACCAGATTATGTATGAAGCCAAACCAGGAAAAAGACACACCATGTTCTAATCCTGCAAACCATAGAGGCCAGTAAGAAGTGAAAGGATCCAACAACAGTTTAGGGAATAATTTGCCAAAGTAAGAGAAGTGTCAGAGAAGTGCCAGCCAGAGCCAGAGCACCAATGTTTCAGATTTTGTGCAAATTGAATGTATTATACCCAGAAAAACAACTGCAATAATAAAAATTCAAATTTTGGTAGCATAACTAGAAATGCCACTATTCTCACCATAAGTATCAATTTTAATGCAGAGAAACATCAATTTTTCAAAAGTTTCCATGATAGTTTCCTTGAATCTCCTCATAACCCACCAAATATGCACCATCACATAATATTTCAGAGTATCAACCAGTGATCAATTAGATCAGTTTCCCCATATTACCATAGTATACCACATTTAGGTAACAACCTGATCAGTAACCATAGAATTGATGCCACTTTTTTGTCAAGCCACAAAAAACTAGAGTGAGTAAGTATGTAAAAAGTACCAGGCAGGACGGAAAAAAGAAACCATCAGTTGATGTGCAATTATCACGTAAACCTTCTATTAACATTAGTAAAAGACTAAAAAAGCCAGTGTGGTAGAATGCTTAATAAACATTAATGGTGGTGAATAAAAACCTTTGTAGTGAAGCCATCATCACAGCAGTAGATTATTGTGAAGCCAAGAATCAAATAGACTTAACCCAGTCTACACCAAGTCTAAGTGAGGGAGTCCCTCTCACCTTATATAGTGGAAGAGGCTACAGACGCCACAGTTATGCGAGCAATCCCATCGAGATCATGAGTGGGCGCAAAAGATGAGGAGTAATTATGAAAAATACAAGTTGCAAGCATGTCCAAGCGGCAACATCATCAGAAAGGGAAGCACCACTCGTGCAGCCAGTTGAGTGAAAGGAGGGAAGGGAAAAAATGGCGACAGGAAAAGCCTCGCGGTGGTGTAATGCCAAGAGGAGCCATAAAAGGAAGGGTAGTTTTTGTTATATAAAGAACTATTTACCTTTTAAGGTTAGCACCTCAAGGGGTAATTCCCATTGATTCCTTGTTCTAAGGGTTAAATCCACAAGGGAAAGCTCCCACTGAGTTAGGCTTTTAGTGGTACACATTCAGCAATGCTAATCAAGATAGCATAGTAGGCCAGCAACACTGAAATCAAATAGCATTTTAGAGTTTTCCTACCCAAGGTGGAGATCATTATGCTATGAGAAGATTGCTTGTCAATACAGGAGGTGTATAGTAAGGCATATGGAAATTTCCATGGCAGCAGCTTAAGTCTAAATTGAGTGCATACAGTTAGATGTCACAGTTTTTAGTCAGATAAAGTGATTCAGATCACAATCAAAACCCCTTTAGATGTTATCACGGTCAGCTGCTATGACAAAGTTGTGTGTGTGTGTGTGTGAAGCTGTTTTAACTTATATAATAAGACATAATTAAATTTTTACATTCAAAAGACAACTGGCTTCAGAGAAAAGGCAAAAATTGGTACAAAAATAACTCAGCCTTAGAATTATATTTGTACATGGCATATGAGAATGAAGCCTCGTTCTAGTATACAATGATAGTGATCCAAACTAGAATTACTTCCGGGTGGTAAGAGCAGGTATATTATCTTGACTGACAATAGCTTTAAGCCCAAAAAAATCCAAGAAAGGATAGAGTCCTCACCTACATTCATCCAAACAAGACAACAGATTCATTAGCCTTGGATGTGTATTACAGGTGTCAATGGACTATATCAGTTATTATCCATGTCCAGCTTACAACCCTTTTTAACCTAAAACCATTGTCAAAAAAATTTCATGTTTTTTAGTTCTTTCCAAAAAAAAAAAGGATAATCGTATGTTCTCTTTATATCCCAATGTTTCAAAAAAGACCCCATAAGTTTGGTTTGTTTTTAGAAAATTGTTCTGCCAATTTATTTTTACTCCCAAATTCCGAAGTATCATAAAGCATAAAGTAACCTAATTATCAACTTGAGATATGTACCCATTCCAGAACATCCTTTGCCAATTTTGTTAGGCTAATTACACTAGCTTAACTAATTACCATGAAGACATAAAGTGTTTCTTAATACCAACTCTAGATACCCTTTTAAAAAAACCTCTAGCCTTTGTCAAGCCTTCTTAACAATCACATATCATTTTTGATCGTCAACCTAACAGAGTTCTTATCATAAAAAATCCCACTAAAAGAGCCCAAATTAAGAGGACTAGTAAGGAGAAAAACCCATATATGTTACCAACATTGTCAACTTCATGCGATATAACCTACTATGCGGGATCCTTTGTAAGTGTAGCCCAAGGAGAAAAAACCCATATATGTTACCACCAGTACTGTCAACTTTATGCGATATAACTTACTACGCAGGATCCTTTGTAAGTGTAGCAGACCCAAACGTGACCTGAGGGAGAAAAATCCCTTTATACTACGTATAAGTAGTATGCAAAAATTTCCATGTATCTAATACAGAGTCTCAGTAGCCCCAACTTCAGGCCAAAAAAGTGACAGTATCAAGTAGAAGATCCCCCATTTTTCAATGTCCGAGTACTACCACATTGAAGCACCACTATACTGGTTCTGCATTGGTTAACATATCATCTAAAATTAGTTACAAGTGTTGTTCAAGCTGAAAAAGACAAACACCAACCTTTTGCTCAAAATAAACCAAACCCCTTCTCACTACCGTAGTATGCATAACTTAACATGTATTTGATACAAAGTCTTTACCAGCCCCGGCTCTAGGCCAAAAAAATAATAGTTTCAAGTATAAGGTCCCCCATTTTTACTGCCTGAGTACTACCAAATTAAATCGCTACTATATTGGTACTGCTTAGGTTACCATACCATTTAAAAAGAGAAATTGGTGTTTTTCTAAGCAGAAAAATCAACTTTTTGCTCAAAAGGAACCAAGCCCTTTCTCACTGCACAGTAATATTGCAAAAATTTCCATATCTCTGAAAAAGTGACAAATAGCCCCGATACTGACAGTATCTCATGTAAGATGCCCCATTTCCTTTACCAAAAATTGCCACAACAAGCAGCATTTATATGGTTTAAACAAATACCTTTAAAATGATTTACAACTGCTTATACAAAGGCAGAAACCAATTCCTCTTCAATGGTCAAGAAACCAAACAGTACACAGTATGATCATCATTGTATTTTGAGCCATCTTTTAATTACCTAGTTATGCAGAAGAAATTAAAAAAAACCAGGTGGCGTTAATTGGTAACTGCTTGTTTTAGCAGAAAAAACATTAACTATCTTATCAAGGTATCAAGGCGAGTACCAACCTGAGATGGTAGCTCAACAACTTCCATATCTGCTTAGTAAAAACCACCCTCACACCTCTTCTTGAAAAACACATAGAGAGGAGAATAAACCCATAGACTAAGTGAGGGGCCAGAGCATCCTCACCTTATATAGCACCTTCGGGAAATGTTTAAGGTGAAGATGCCCACGATCATGTACTCAATAGCTATTGTTGGGCCAAGCTACCTATGTGGCCAATCTTGCTTACATTCGGGGAGCTGAGAGGGGGGAGAGATATCCCGTGTAGGGCGTATCATAAGCATTGCAGTGTAGTTAAGTGAGACAGACAGAGCCAACGGGCATGAGGTTTAAGGTATTGAAAGTCGCTATCTCAAAAAATCCCCCAAGTGGTGGGTTCCCATGTTGTGTTAGGGAGGAAGAAGGTTAACCCCCCATCTTTTATTTAATTCTTTTTCCAAAAAGTATCACCATAAGGGAAAAAATATATGCTTTTTGTTGTTTCTATATAATCAAATTATTGTGTGTGTGTGTGTGTGTGTGTGTGTGTGTGTGTGTGTGTGTGTAGCTAAATGGGGCAATTCCAGCCAGATTAAAGTGTGGATGTGTGACTAGGTAGGTTATTAGGTCAACCCTAGTATAATGACAAAGTGTGTGTGTGTGTGTGCACGCGCGCGCGCGCTTGCAAGAGCTCAAGCTCTCTCCTTTTCTATCTTTGTACATAGATATTGATGCTTCCTATCTCATGAAATTGACTATGAGGTGTGTGAGATGCATCAAATTCTCATTTAATGGAGCAATTTGGTGCACTAATGCATTTGTGTGTGCCTTTAGTGCTTCGCATCATAAGCGACATCATGTCTATGTCTCACACGCAAACATCGGCGACTGTCTTGCAGCTTCTTGCAAAATCTATGCCGAGCTTGAAATTTATTTGTATACTTGCGGAAGCGCACTTTGCTACTTGCAAAAACGTACTTTGATACTTGAAAAGAGGGCTTTGTTCAATTCCCTCCCATGCAATTACATGCAATCATCCATGATAGAATATCATGTTGGCGTGGCCATCTCTATAGCCCATATATAACCATGTGATAGTCAAGTGTTAAGTCAAAAGACTAGTTTGTGTGAACAACTACGTGACAAGATACCTCTCTCACTACTTATTTACACTACAAGAGGCTATTCATATTAGCGACGCTCACACAGCGATGCTCAAAAAAGAAATTCCCGGCGTCGCTATGAACGTCGTAAATTTACAAGTAAATTTGTGACGCTCATAGCGACGCCGACTGGGCTAAAAAAATAACAGAGAGCGTCCAAAAACTCAGATCTCAGATCTGAGTTTTTCGGCGCCCTCAAGCAAGGAGCAGGTAACGCTCTCCCTCTCTCTCTCTCTCTCTCTCTTTTTTCTCCACACACACACACACACACACGAGGAGAGGAAGGAGAGCCAGGTATGCTCCTTCCCTCTCCTCACTCTCATGTTCCCTTCCCCTCTCTCTCTCCCTCTCTCTCTCCCTCACACACACACATACACACACACACACACATAGTGTTTTTGAGAGAGAGAGGGAGAGAGAGAGAGAGAGAGAGAGAGAGAGAGAGAGAGTACAAACATAAACAAAAACGCACACACACATACATAAACAAAGAATGCACACACACATTGAGAGAGGAAAAGAGAAAGAGAGCATGCATAAACAAAAAACGCACACATTGAGAGAGGAAAAGAGAGAGAGAACATGCATAAACAAAAAACGCACACATTGAGAGAGGAAAAGAGAGAGAAAACATGCATAAACAAAAAAACGCACACACATTGAGAGAGAAAGAGAGAGAAACTAATTTAACGTCGTAGGAAACTAATTAAAATTAAAAGACCTAAAGATCTAGCCGACGAGAAGTTGAACTCAAGACCTATTATTCAAGAGGGAAATGGCATAACCAATCTATCATACTTGGCATGGGTGATAGAAAGGTTATACCATTTATCTCTTTTTATTGGCACACACATCCACACACGCGCACACACACAAGAAGAAGAGAGTTATAACGTCGTAGGAAACTATCCTAAAAGACGTTAAAGATTAGGTTAGATGTAGACTTACGTTAAATTAGATTTAGGTTTATTTAAGTTAAATTAGATTAGATTTAGGTTTATTTTTAATTAGATTTATGTTTATTTACGCTAGATTTAGATTTACGTTATATTAGATTAGATTTAGGTCTCCATAGACTGCGATGCCTGCATGAAGCGGGTGAAAAAAGCCCTCAATGGAATATAGGGTATTGCTGCCTTCACTCATGGTGGGCTCCGTCGATCCAAAAGTACTAGTGAAATGTCTTCAGAAGATAGGGAAGAAGGTGGATCTTCAGGGCGGCAAGAGTCACTACATCCTCGACACAATGACCATCTAGACAACCTCTAGTCATTCAACAGCAACTTCAAAGTTAGTAACAAGAGCAAGAACGGTCTAAAGGGCCAATTGCTGTCGTCAAATGTGGATGGAGATGAGGCAGCGTCACCGCCGGAAGTTAACTCTCACATCTTTAGTGATGAGAATGCCAACTCTTGCCGAGTTATGTGAAAAATTATGTGTTAAATCAGTTTTAAGGTTCTTATAATCCCTGTTAGTTTAGTTCTTTGTTTTTAATATAACATAATTTACGTTAGATTTAGATTTATGTTATATTAGATTAGACTTAGGTTTATTTAGGTTTATTTAGATTTACCCCCCCCCCCCCCCACACACACACACACACACAAGAAGAAGAGAGTTTTAACGTCCTAGGAAACTATCCCAAAAGACGTTAAAGATTAGGTTAGATGTAGACTTACGTTAAATTAGATTTAGGTTTATTTTTAGTTAGATTTACGTTTATTTAGATTTACGCTTATTTACGTTAGATCGAGTCCACGCAAGAATTACTTACGGTTTAGGGTTTAGAGTTAGACGAACAGTGAAAAGATCTACTGTGAAAAGATGTTAAGATGCTGTGAAGTGCTACAGCTAGAGAAGAGGCAAAGGGGTTTTTTCCACTACATGCAGTATCATGTAGACGTGGGTCTGTAGATTTCTTGTACCCACAAATATAGGTATTGACCAATAAAGACGAGATTATAACCCGGTGGTTCTGATCTCCGTGCACCTCTAGACCGAGGTGTGCGGGGATTGGACATGACTAGAGAATGTGAGGTAAAGAGAGAGAGAGAGAGAGAGAGAGAGAGAGAGAGAGAGAGAGAGAGAGAGAGAGAGAGGAGAGACGAAGAATGCCAATAGAATATTAAATTTGTTGTCCAGGTTATAAGATTTTTATCCTCATTATGAGTAGTGACGAGGATGTGGGACCGTCCAACCGAAACACCTATCTCTCAACGAGGGTCTTATCTCCTTGTAATCAATGCAAGCATGCTGTGCGACGGACAAGACATGTTTCTTTGCAGCACGTTCGCGAATTTGGCGAGTTCGATCCATCTATTATAGATCGAGTTGTTGCCAATTATAACTCGTCGGACTCTGACGCTGGCCAACAAGTAGCAATCTTGCAACCCAATAGACATGTTCGCAGGCGCTTTGGTCAAGCAGCATATGTGAGGCCACAAGATGTAGCCTCTGACAGCTCAGGGGATGATCATGCAGAGCACATTCCCAACGAGGCAATGTTTGAGCCCGAGATTGATGAAATGATCGAGACGATCATGGATTTAGAAAGGCTTATCTATGATGATATGAAAAGTGAAGCCGATACGCCATTGTATAATGGAGCACGTATGTCTAGATTGAAAGCACTCCTGGTTCTTCTCAACATGCAGGCAAAGTTTGGATGGAGTGACACTAGCGTCACAGCACTTTTCAGGTGATCTATTACAATTAGTTTACTTTAATAAAACTCTAAATGTATAATGATCTGATAGATTTTTACACGACTGTATCGTATTTTTATGTTGTGTAGATTGCTTAAAGAGCACATACTACCAGCTGACAATGTGATGCCAGATTCCCGAGATGAAGCAAGAAAGATTTTGCGAAACTTGGGGATGGATTACAATTCTATCCACGCTTGTCCTAATGACTGCATTCTTTTCAGAGGGGAATACATAGACATGGAGAAGTGTCCGAAATGTGATTCCGAAAGATATCGAGTAGATCTGCACGGGACAAAAATTCCACAAAAGGTTTTGCGACATTTTCCTCTGCTTCCTCGCATCAAGCATTTCTTCGAATGTAAGTCCATGGCCGCCCTAGCATCATGGCATGAGGAGAATAAATCTTCGGATGGTGTGCTACGAATTCCTGCAGATTGCGCAGCCTGGAAACATATAGATGGAACATGGTCGGATTTTGCCAGGGAAGCTCGAAATTTGCGCTTAGGCCTGGCTATGGATGGCGTAAATCCATTTGGTCAAAGATCAACATCTTACAGTGTATGGCCCGTTGTCATCGTCAACTACAACATTCCCCCACGGTTGACTACGAAGAAGGGGCACTTATGGCTAAGCTTGATTGTGCCAGGGCGTTATAAAGTGGGGAATATGGATGTGTATCTTCGTCCACTATTGGAAGAGCTACAACAATTGTGGATTGGCATAGAGGTGGTGGATATGAGCCAACACACAGGACGACGGAATGCTTTGATCAGAGGCATTCTAATGTGGACCATGCATGACTATCCCGGGCTAACAGAATGCTCAGGTGATCTATTGACACTCCTCACTCAGACACTGTAAATCTTGTTTTTTCCCATAGTTGATCTATTATCATGTGTATACATGCAGGGCTTCAAATAAGCGGATACAGAGCATGTGTCACATGTGGACCTAGACTGAATGCACGTAGGGTGCCCTCACTGAAGAAGCAAATCTACGAAGGTCATCAAGCGTATCTTCCAGAGAATCATGTGTTACGCGATGGCTTTTTGGGAAGAGAGCCACCAAGGATGTCTGCACAAGCATGGTTAGAGCAGAAGGAGATGTGCGATGACGGACTGCCTCCAGGGATGAAGAGACTATCTCTATGGTACGAGTTACCATACTGGCCCCGACTCGTGATCAATCACTTGCTCGATCCAATGCACATATTCAAGAATGTGGGTAATCTACTATGGGACCATCTAACCGGCAAGAAAGATACTTTGGGAGCCAGAGTTGACCTTAGAAATGTGGATCGTATGGAGCAATATTGGCCGCAAACAGCGTCTGATGGATCGATAAAACTCCCTAAAGCACCATGGATTTTCACAGGAGCCCAAGAACGCAAAGTAAAAGAGACCATTCGATCTTTGCGGACCCCCACTGGCGTAATGCACTCGCTTCGAACGTGTTTTACTAAAGAAGGAAAGCTTACCGGTTTGAAGTCACACGATTGGCATAAAATGTGTCAGGTACGTTCATAGTGGACTTTAATATCATTGCATAAAATGTGGACTTTAATATCATTGCTGCACATACTTTACAGTTTATTTTACCGGTTGCCATTGAGGGATGTTTGTCTCTCGACATCCGTAACACAATCTACAAACTTGCAAAGCTGGTGCAATGGATCTCACAAAAGGAGATCAACGTAGACTCCATACCATTCGCCAAACTAAATGTTGCGGAGCTTGTGTGCATGTTTGAGAAACATTTTCCTACTACCATGCTAACCATTCAGGTGCATCTTCTTGTTCACATAGTTGATGAGGTAAAAATAGCTGGCACAGTTCATTCCAGATGGATGTTCTTCTTAGAACGTTTCATGAAAACGCTTAAGGGATATGTGCGTCAAAGGCACGTCCGGAGGGTAGCATGGCAGAAGGTTGGTTGGTATCAGAGTCCCTAGTGTACATTGGAGAGTGGCTAGACGGATTTGATAAAGCCCGGGACACGCTATGGCGAACCATAGATGATGAGCGCATATCTGGGATTGTCATGTGCAATCTCGGTGTTGAGAAGAAGATGACGGAAGATCTAGAGGCTAAAATCAACCGATTTTGCATGCTTCACAATCCAGTGATGCAAAAGTGGATTTCACAATATGAGGATGCAAAGCAAGAGCGACAAAGGGCACGAATCGAGTGGAGACGGGGAAGACGACCACCGATGCACTATCCGACGGTTCTGGAGAGCCTACCAACCTTCATGAGCTTAAGATGGTTGCACAACCAATTGAAAAGCGCACAACAATGCGGTGACGAAGTAGCTGAGGAAGAGTGGGAGTACTCTCGGGGTTGCACGACCAAGGTAAGTTTGCAATGTACGACTAGCTAGTGACTTTATTTCTAAACGTTTGAACGGCCACTCATAATCTTTGTTCGTTATAGTATAAGTCATACACAGCAGCATGGTGTAAAGGTCGACATTTTAGGGTGGAACGAGTCGACAAAAAGCGTTTTACTCAAGATTGTGGAATCATGGCAAAATTTGAACAGTCTAGTCGACGACGTTCCTCTGATGCAGATCCTGTGGTGGCGGAACTCACTTACTTAGGCACGCTGCAAGAGATTTTGAGGATCGATTACAGAGGATTTTTTGTCGACTTGTTCGACGTTCAATGGTTCAAGATAATCATGGAGGGTCGCAACGCTACTGTGCGTAGAGGAGAGTCTGGTTTTCTTGAGGTGGATTCTACTAAGAAATGGACTGACCTAAGAGACACTTTCGTACTACCCGAGCATTGTGAACAAGTAAGTATGTAAATAGTTAACATCCCCTTTTACAAGTTATGTGCTTGAAAGCTCTCATGTAAGTTATGTGGCTCTGGCAGGTAATATTTCATCCTACAAAGTCTACATCAAACTGGTGGTACGTCATAGAGGTAGCCCCTCGTAGTGCAAGGACGTATGAAGGCTACCATGTGCCAATCACAACGGAATCAATGGAGGAGATCAGAGAAGATGCTCAATCAGAAGCCGCTGCGGTGGTGCCAGACGAGCATCAAGATGCTACTACTCTATATGGGGTGTATGCAGAGGAGCTACAAAATGAAACAGAGGATATGTGTTTAAACGGAGAGCTCTATATAGATATAGAAAGTTATGCTGAGTTATGCGAGGATGAGAGAGAGATCTCTTAAAGCCACAAATATTGTATTTGAACAATTTTGCTCCGTGTTGTAAAAGCTCTGGCTCTCTAAATACCTTCCATGGTGTATAACGCTCTTTTCTACTCGCGCTCACATCTTTTGATTGAAAATTTTGAGTTTTCGACTTGCCTCTTCTATCACTCAATTCATTGCGTCATTGTATTTATATGCGTCATTACGTCATTGTATTTAATGGTCTTTGCGTCATTGTCTACTCTATTCATTCAATATTAAGTTTAAATATTCGTGTGTTTAATGCAGGTATGGATGATGAGGAGTTTCTTTCTTCTTTGTCACCGCAGAAGAGACAGTGGTACGTGGAGCGTCATCGCTCTGGCGCAT
This sequence comes from Adiantum capillus-veneris, assembly GCF_014529385.1. NCBI lineage: Eukaryota > Viridiplantae > Streptophyta > Polypodiopsida > Polypodiales > Pteridaceae > Adiantum > Adiantum capillus-veneris. Next base: position 117,400,550 of record NC_140941.1, read on the forward strand.
CATCGCGCGTTCCTACTCCATCCGCATCTCCCTCTCTTTCGGAGCATTCGGCGCGCTCTGAAGCTTCGGCGTCGACGAGACGAGCTTCACACTCGTCTAGACACTGGCGCTCTAGTGGTGGCGGTAGCGGTTGTTGTGGGGATTCCGCCACCGATGCCTCCACACCGCCTCGTGTTCGACGAGGCTCTTTACCCTCCCCTTCTTTGCCCGCCCCCACACCAGCCACAGCATCGCCATCTACGCCAGGTTTTGCACGGCTGACTGTTCCTAGCAGCTACACACCTCTACCTACTCCGCCAAGAGCCACCCCACTCGACACTCCTCACTTCGGGGCCCAGACGTCGGTGGAGACACCTGACGTCCGTACCCCCATCGACACGCCGCTAGAGACCCCTGCCGGGACACCCAGGTTCACGCGTCACCGGCCAGAGGGCTTGCCTTACTCCGTCGACTTCAGCGGCGGCATCATCATGGATGATGACGGCAAGAAGGTGATCTCGCGCATGCGTGGTCTTTGCTCTCAGCTGTTTAGACACTACATACTAAACAAATGGAGTGAAGTACCAAGTGATTTAAAAAACAGAGTCATCAGCATACTTCATGATGAGTTTCCCGTTCCAACACGGGATCAACGCTTCAATGAAGACCTGATGAAGATTTGAATGCGCGAATACTGCAAACACAAGCGTTCCGAAGTGCAAAAAGCAATCAAGCATGGGTGGAATAGGCCAGATTGGCTGGCCAAAGAAGATTGGAAGAATGCGAAGAAAGCAGCGCGCGAGAATCCCCACAAGTGGAAGCAACAAAAGGATGCAGCCAGAGCGCGAGTAGAGGCAGGGAGCTCGCACCACTTGGGGAGCGGTGGATGGGCATCATTTGAGGCCGATTTTGTAAGTGTTTTCGCATTGCTCTTTATGTTCGATAGTTTAGGGTTTATGAGTTTTTTTATTCTAACATAATGAATTCTTTGTATGTTTTGACAGTGGTCGATGACAGGACGTGGTCCCACACTGTACGAGCGCGAGTACGCAGGCAGGAAGGGCTTAAACGCCCTGATGGACATTCTCAGTTCTCGCGGCGGCATGGTTAGTATTAGGGTTTACTCTTTTCTATTTTTTGTATTGTTTTATAAATGTCGTTATATGTTTATACTTACTGAAAGCTGTCTTATTGTCTTTTTTTGCAGAATCCGACAGATACGCCGCTTGGACGCGATGAGACATCTGACTAGACGACGTCAGTTTTAGCCGTAGCTAGATAGCATTAGTTTAGGGTTTCTCATAGCTTATGTATCATGAGACGGATTTTATACGTCTTTTTGAACCATGTATATTATTACATTTGTCACCGCAGTTCATTTTGCCAATCAATTCTTTATGCCTATGATGTTGTACAATTGTCATTATTACATTTGCCAATCAATTCATTTTGCCTATGATGTGTACAATTGTCAATTTTACGCTTGTCAATTTTGCAAACAATGCGTCTTGTGGGTGACTATTTTGGGTCTATTATCTACCCTTGCACTTTTTTAAAAAAGTAAATCAAGTACAATATGGTTGATGGGTGGCAGGGCATTCAATGCCCTGTCACCAAAAAAAAATTCTCTCGGGCGTCGCTAAAACCGTCGCTATTTATGGCTCTGTAGCGTCGCTATGAGCGTTGCTATAGACTTCTGTTTAAACGTCGCTATAACAGTCGCTATAGGCGTCGCTATATGCGTCGCTATAAGCGTCTCTATATAGCGACGTTCATAGCGACGTTCATAGCGACGCAAATAGCGACGCCTATAGCGACGGTTATAGCGACGCTCTCGTAGCGACGCTATTAGCGGCGGTTGTAGCGACGCCGGGGGTTATAAAAACCCAGTGTATTTCCGTCGCTAACAGCGTCACAAGAGCACACAACCTCTTGTAGTGTTAATAGAATTTCATTGTGTGTACAACTTCAAATTTAAGGTGGTGGTTATGCGAATATAGTTATCTTAAAAGATAACTCATTTCCATGAACCCACATTTGCCGATCAATAAGGTTAAGGTTGAAGGGGGCTTTAATGAGTTCTCCTTTGTATAAGAATTGTCCTCCTTTCAGAATTCTGAGTCTAAAATCCTCAACTGTGGAGGCAGGAAGATTAGCCAGATAGACCTAGGTTTCACGAGTCTTACCAGATGGCGAGCGAGATTTTTCGAGCGACAAAAAGAACGAGCAAGTCCCTCCACAAAGTTTTGTGAACTAGAGAGATTTTCAAAAGTGTTTGATTAGGTAGCCATATATAGGAGCACGGTGGTCTCACATTCCTGTGTTTAACTAAATTGAGATGTTTGCAATACTAAGGACATGTTTTTTGTTCCAAAAGGTTTTCATGGTCGCCAAGTATCCCTTTTCTTTCTTTTGTATGGGTATGAAGATGATTGTCTAGTGAATGTGCTCTCTAGATATTGATGGATCAAGTCCTCATGTTTTTCTCTGTGTTTCCTCAAACCTCAACCGCCAAACTTGAAATTGTTGTCTCTTCTTATTTTTTGTTGAAAATTCAGGTCAGTCTTCACCAAATGCTTCACTTATTGTGCCAGAGAGAGGCGATGGAGTGGACACACCTCATGGATGAGATGCTGCGAGGACAACATCCCTTTTGGTCTCCGCTTGCTCACAAAGTCGCATTGTGGAAGTCATCAACACCACAGAGTCCAATGGGGGTGCTAGATGCTGATTGCTTCAGCTCTGAAAGTTGCAAGATCAAAAGTTTCTCTCTCTCTCTCTCTCTCTCTCTCTCTCTCTCTCTCTCTCTCTCTCTCTCTCTCTCTCTCTCTCTCTCTCTCACACACACACACACACACTCACACACACACACATATACACACACGTATACACGCACAAACTGTCAAAAGGCTCTATGGGCCCTAGCCAGGTGCCACATGCACGATTATAATTTGCAGACGCTACTCTCTATGTTTGGAATTCCTCTCTATGCTATGGGCCCTAGTCGGGTGCCACATGCAAGGTTAGAGTTGCAGATGCTACTCTAACATGTCTGCACCGGCGCGGACTAGTTTCGACAGCTTACAACGGGCTCAAAAAGTTTGGCATTCCTCTCTATGCCTTGGCCCCTAGCCGGGTTATCCCTAGGCCACATGCACGATTGCACTTTGCAAACGGTGCTCTAACCTATCCGCGTCGGCGCGGACTAGTTTCGACAGCTTACAAGTTGAGCTGAGACGGAGGTAAACTTTAGGGCAAAAAATGATTTGTTAAAAAACATTCAACGAACCCGTATGAGATTGTGCAAAATAACATGTATAATCTATCGAGATTCTCTTTCTTACTCTCTCTCTCTCTCTCTCACACAAAGTGCATATTCTTTACAGTTGTCCCTCCTATTGTTATTGTGCAATACACCCATGTTGGATGTAGCAAGGAAAGGAGATACCTCTCTCTCTTTCTCATCTCGAATGAGGCGAGGCATCTCTGCGCGATGGCAAGTCATGAAGAGGAGGCCGCATGGCCGCAGCGGAGGCTGTGTCGGGGTATCTATTGGGCGGGGTGACGTTTTTTACTCTATAGTATTGTTTATAAACTTTGCTTGAACCAGTCCGCGCCGGCGCGGACTGGTTTCGACAGCTTCCACAAGAGCTCGTCGAGATGAGAAAGAGGCTAATTCTAGCGGCTTGCGACGAAACCGAGTGGCTGGAGGATGGTGGCGGTGGCAAAACGTGGCGGCTAGAGATCAGCAACCAGTGGTATTGTTTGTTGAGACTCAATTAGCATTGTTTATAAACGTTGCTGGAACCTGTCCGCGCTGGCGCGGACTGGTTTCGACAACTTCCGCAAGAGCTGGCCGAGCTGAGACAGAGGCGGCTTGAGGCGAAACCTTGTGGCTGGAGGATGGTGGCGGTGGCAAAACGTGTTGGCTAGGGATCAAACCGGTGGCGGCGAAACCAGGCAGCTGGAAAGCAACTACTTCTTCCACCTTTCCGACTAAAAAAGTAGAGAACTTGAGAAGCGCAAGAGAGATTCAGCTTGAAGAAGCACAAGAGCTTGAAAATTAGCAAAGCTGCAGGCTTGCTATTCCACGACATATGAGCACAAGTAGATCCCCACCCAAGAGCTTCCTTCCTAGCTTCTTCACGCGCTCTTTCTCCTAGGCAGCTTCTTGAAGCCTTCTCCTCTCTCTCTCTCTCCCCTTCTTTTGAATCACATCCTCTCTAGATCCTTAACATTCTTCACCAACTGAATGCTTCGCCACAGGCCGTTATCCCAAGCTCTCCTTCTTCAACTTTGATCCTCTCTCCCTCTAAATTTTTTTCCCCTCGGAGAATACGGACAGATCATACTTGCATTGCTCATAAGGTCGTTTGACGAGCATGATGCGGGGCATTCAAAGGGTATGTCAAGCTTCCAACTTCCAAGCTTTAATCAGTAGCAAGCTGATATAGCAGACGAAAGCCTGCGCTTTTGCAGGTAGACTGATCCTCAACCTCGGCCAAGCCTTCCTCTCTTGATGTGGCCATTGATGTGCAGCCCCTCGCGCTCTGCTATCACCTCACGACTCCACCTCCTCTTATGCTTGCCAATTTCTGATCCAGAGATCGCTTCGAGCTCCCATGCAATAGTACTTATGGAAGTAGGTAATATTGTAGAAGCGGATTTTGCAGTTGGTTGGAATTTCAAAAGGCACAACAATAGCCACCCCATCGACGTGCACACCAAACAGAAAGGTATCTGTACATTTGGAGGAGCGAATAACTATGTAATTGCTTTCGCTAACAGGCTGACGCGCTGCTCTGTCAGCTGTACTATTACAATTAGTCACAAAGCTAATAGGGGTGGTTGCCCCGTGTCGGTAGAGGTGACCGGCTGAGCCATACGGCGTAAAGCTATGATCATATCCTCGCACTTTGCAAGCAAGTAGGTGCGTTCTGCTGCAGCATCGATGTAGGGTTCTACTCTAGTACGCATTGACTGGATTTTTGGTCAACCAAATGTAACCTCTTATGGGTGACTCGAGACCCTGGCTGTTAGCTGGCTGCCATGATGTCAAGCTCCCTAATATTCAACCAAAGCCAAGGCTTTTAAAGAAAAAGGTGAGATTATTAATCAAAACTGGCAATGCTCGTTGATCTTTAACATGTAATGTAAGTTTTCCTAGAGTAGCTTCGATAAATACTCACAAGTTGAGGTAATCCATGGCCATGGAGCCTGCCAACTTGCAAGTGGCCCTTTCCTCATTTTCCCATATTGCTAAAATAGCTGCTCTATTTTCCCATGGTACAGCTACAAGAGCAACGCTACGGACCGTAGATGTTGAGTTCTAGCCACCGAGAATAGATGGACAGTGTGTGCCACCTCAACCTCAGATATTGATCCCATCTACTTGGTAGCCTTTCTAACACCATCTCCAACTCCACGTCCTCTGTAACCTCTGATCCAATATCTCCACCTCCCTTGCTAACCTCTTCCACCTCCTTCGAAACATCTGCGGCACCATCACTATCCTCTCGGTTTCCACCAACACCCTCTCCAACCCCATTCATTCCCCCCGCGCCAACCTAGCGGTCTACATCTAGTGATCGTGATGCTTTTCTTTTCTTACTCTTGGCCAGAAGGCGACTACCTTCATAGTCACGTGCATGAGATCAAAGTTGACACTATTAAGAATCATTTGACATTGATGACGAAGATCATGTTAAGCTTGAGCGTAGAAAAAATAATATAGGAGAGCATGTTTATGGTCTTGATCATGTTCGAAGATCTAGACCAATATTAGTGACTGATGAGGAGATATTGGAAGTGGTGACTTATTTAAAGGTCTGGTGCCGGGTAAAAGTGTTCGAAGATCTAGACCAATATTAGTGAATGCTATGGAGATATTGGAGGAGGACAACCACACGTTTCTTCATATACCTTGTGCTCTCATGAATTAGTCAAGGGTGTTGCTCATATTTGCTCGGAAATTGGCTTAGCTCGATTTTCTTTGCTTGCTGATTAGAAAGCCTCGGTTTCACTAAGAATTGGTGTCAGAAAGGCTTTGTTAAGTAAAACCTAGAGTTGATGGTCTACACCAACAGATTCAATTTCAATTTGTCTAACTGGTAGGAAAGGAAAAACCTTGGACACTTTGGGTATCATTTCCAAGAGATTAGAGTCACTAAGGGAGCAAAGATTGTTTTGAAATTACTTGACGGCTTCAAGTGCTGCACTATCTCTGCAAAAGATACCACAGGTTTGAGTGACTATTGGAGTGGCAGTGGTATTGATAAAAGAAGGATTGAGGCCACATAATTTTTTCAGAAAGCTAGATACTTCAACCCCAAAAGAAGAAAATAAGGCCAACTCTTGCTAATACTGTACCGAAAGTACAGGTAGTTGGGCTATGTAGTGGGAAATCATATTAACCCCATCTTTGGAGTCCTTGTCCAAAGTAGCCAGAATCTTGACCCAATCATTAAAAGACAGCATGTGTAAGATAGATAGCTGTTTATTTGGGGCCAATCATATATTAATTGAGAAGCATCCAGACTGCCAATACATCTTAGGACAAGAGAGGTAGCCAGAGAGAGGGGCTCAGAAGATAGTTCCAATTCTTGTAAGGAGGGCAAGGGTCTGCAATAGACAAAAGTATTAGTAATGAAATTTTACTTATGGTAATATGTAACACAGCATTTGGCCCGTCGAGCCAGAAAAGATCTAGTTCTAATATCCAAGGCTTTTTTCTCGAGGGGTTCACCGTTCAGTACCCCCCTATATAACGTGCATTCGCAAGGTATTAAAAAAACCCCTCTTTTAACATGTTTGAATGAATAAAATGACCCCTTATTGTAGGATTTTTTTGCAAAATTGAATATAAAAACCCCTTATTTTAATGTATCTCTGTTAGATTGAATAAATTTTTTGCATTAAAAAACCCCTCCTTTTAAACTCACGTTATACATTAACATGATTCCATAGTGCACTCCTCGAGGCTTTTTTGGAGAATGTTCCTTTAGGTAAAACCTACTTTGTTCTGAAATCCTTGTATGCTTCTTCGAGGTCGTGGTTTACGCTTATGTGAGATGTCAATTTGAAATGTTTGTGATCCTGAAAGAAAATATACAATTAGTCATGTAGGTTGGGCCTGCAATCTTTAAACCGACAAAGTCAGAGACTATAATAGCCATGAGCAGACATCGATAACATTAGCCTATGAAGGACCACCTAACACTGCCAACCAAAAAAGGATTTATAGACAGTGGGTCCAACCTAGAACTAAGATTCAAACTAGTTTCCAAAGCCAACATCCTGGTTTTTCCAAAAAGAATGAAAAAACCTTATGTATAGGACATGTGTGTAGTTGTTTTTACTTAAATAATAAGACATAAATGAACTTTAACATCCAAAAGACAGTTGGCTTTAGAGAAAGGCAATGATTAGTACAAAAACAACTCAGTCTTAGAATTATCTTTGTACATGGCATATAAGAATGAGGCCTCATTTTAGTATACAATGATAGTAACCCATTAAAGAAGTACTTCCCAAGTAGTATGCGCCAGTGTAATCATGGATAGACATTTGCTTCAAGCTAAAAAAATTCTAAGAAAGGATAGAGTCGTCACCTGCATCCATTCAATCAAGACAACAGATACATTAGTCTTGAATGTGTTTTACAGATGTCAGCAGACTATATCAATTGTTATCCATGTCCAACTTACAACTTTTTTTACTTTAAACAAACGTCCAAAGTGTAAAAGTATTCCAATTTGGTAAAAAAATCTTTAAAGCTTGTAAAAAAGCCCATAAACCCTTGGAATTATGGTAGCTATATATGTATGGTTTTTATAACCCAATTTTTAATAGACCTTAATAGATATGTATCATTTCGATCAGAAGGCCACCACCCCTTCTGATCCAAGTGACTTAATACCACCATTAGTTCAAAGTTTATCTTGTGCCTACTTCTCAATCATTTTCCATCAAGATTTTACATAGCAATTATGTCATTCTTTTACTTAGTGTGGTAAAATATAAAACAACTCTCCTAAACTAATCAACTAAATGCGGTACATCTCTTTCCACTTCCATCTTTAAAACCATAAGTTAAAACATAGTAACTTTTGTCCTCAGCTTTAGCTAAATCCCTAAAAAAAAAACATCGTTCTATACCTCAAATACTGTTGGAATTAGGGTTGCAGAGAAACGCAAACAGCTTGGAGAAGATGAAGGAAGCTCAAGGCACACAATAAAGAGTGTATTACTTAGTATGCAATGGAAAGATAGATAGCCCTAGAGTGATGGGCGTATATACAATGCTCGGGGGAAAAAACCTCCTAAAGAGAGGAAAAATGCCCCGGCGGACCTAGTGTGTTCACACACATCACCAACACATGCATATGGTAACAAATCCCCCCGCGGTGAACGAAAGCTGGCACATGAGTAAAGGGAAGTGCCATGCCCTAAGGACATGATCAGTCTACAAAGGGGAGTAAGCCCAAAGCTTTGCGGAAAGCTTCAAGCTTCTCACGAGACAATGCCTTTGTGAAAAGATCTACAAGGTTGTCCTATGTTGGCACATAAGCCAAGCTCATCTCTCCTGCTAAGAGCCTCTCCCTGACATAGTGGTAATGCACCTCAATGTGCTTTGTGCGAGCATGAAAAACTGGGTTGGCAGTGTCAGTGTAGATAGTGTTGGCAGTGTCATGTCCAACACCCAAATCAGCCATAAGGTGTTTGAGCCATACACACTCAACCGTAGCTGTGAAGACTGCCCTGTAAGCCTCACAACTCGAAGTGGCCACAGTAGGTTGCTTCTTGCTCAACCATGATATACATGAACTGCCAAGCATGAAACAAAAACCACTTGTGGACACTTGCGTGTCAAAACAACCAGCCCAATCTGAGTCCGAAAAAGCATGTAAGTCTGGCGGCAACGATCCCCCCTTGGGATAAAACAAGTCAAGATGTAAAGTGCCACTAAGGTAGTGGAAAACCCTCTTAACAGCCTGCCAATGCTTAGACCCGGGGCTATGCCTAAATCTGCTAACCTGTGAGATTGCAAACTGAATATTCGACCTCGTGTTGCATACATAAATGAGGCAGCCAATAGCAGTTTCATAAAGAGAGACATCAGCATGATCGCCAGCATCATGTAGACTCAACTTCAAACCTGTTTCCATGGGAGTGGCAATAGGTTTGCAATCCTCAAGTCCAAACTTACATAGCAATGTCTCTATGTAACTTTTCTGACACAAGGTAATACCACCATCACATTGGTTAAACTGTATACCCAAGTAATGATGCAACAGCCCCAAATCTTTCATCTTGAAATTGTTCAAATCAGCCTTAAATTCAGCAATATGTCTCTCATTTGGTCCAATGATTAGCAAATCATCGACATAAAGAACCACAATGAGAAGTACATCACCCTCACGCTTTACATACAATGTGCTTTCTGTTGGACTATTACGAAAGCCTCGTTTAACCAAATGAGTGTCAGCTTTCTCATACCAAGCACGAGGAGATTGCTTCAACCCATACAAAGCCTTCTTACATCTGACAAAACCACGAGGTTGCGTTACATAAACTTCCTCAAATATATCACCATTCAAGAAAGCAGTAACAATGTCTGATTGATGTACATCCCAACCAAAATGAGCTGCCAATGCACATAGAAAACGCACAGTAGTCATACACAAGTGGGAGCAAAAGTCTCTTCATAATCTATGCCTTTTTGCTATGCATAACCCTTTGCAACAAGTCGAGCCTTATGGCCATCGATCTCACCATGCGGCTTGTGTTTCAACTTGTAAACCCACTTTGTACCAATGGCCTTTTTTCCAGGAGGCAAATCACATAAAGTCCATGTGTCATTTTCTATAAGTGCATCATAGTCTGATTGCATGGCAGCCATCCAATTTTTTGAATTATGTGCGTCATTTCAAAAGACAGAGGCTCCTCAACATCATGTAAGCTAGACACAGCCAAAGCATAACAATCTAATGCATAAGATGCATCGCGAGAGCCTGAACGAGTACGACTAGACAAAGATGCATCCAATTTACTGTCACACAAAGTGTGCACCATCCATTTTCGCATACCTCTAGCTTGCTCATTTTTAGCCCTTTCCTCATCAAGTACATCATGTACATCTGCATCAGTAATAGGCTGATCTGTAACATTTCAGAAACCCCTATAGGCTGTACATTTGCCTCATTGTAACTTACATTCGTATTTCCACCACTGAAAAGAGGCAACAAAGTGTCATAAATGTCCTGTGAGCTTACATTACTGTCTCTAGTACATGACAGCAAGGGCTGAACAGAATCTTCCACAAACACTACATCCCGTGAAACTAGAATACGTTTTGTTTGCGGATGATGCAACCTGTAACCTTTGCTTTCAACACTATAACCAACAAAAGTACATTTGACAACCTTATCATCCAATTTTCTGCGTTGTGTTTGTGGCACCAAATCATATGCCAAACATCCCAAAGCACGCATGTGCTCAATAGAAGGCTTTCTATCATGCCATGCTTCATATGGAGTAATAGACTGCAAAGCTTTCGTAGGACACATGTTAAGTACATAAGTGGCACACATTATGGCCTCAAGCCAAAAAGAATGCGGCAAAGCTTGACTTTTGACCATACATCGTGCCATTTGTGTCAGTGACCTGTTTTTCCTCTCAGCAACACCATTTTGCTGAGGTGTATAAGGCACTGTACATTGGTGTTTTATCCCACGACTAGCCAAAAATGCATTAAATTCATGAGACATATACTCCCCCCCTCGATCAGAAGGGAGGGTGCCCATAGTACATTTCGAGACATTTTCAGCCATAGCCAGAAATTGTTTGAAGCACATAAAAACTTCGGACTTCACTTTAAGCAAAAATACCCATGCATGCCTGAAGTAATCATCAATGAAAGTCGCGAAATAAAGGTAATTGCCCAAGGACGGAGTTTGCACGGGCCCACAAACATCACTATGCATAAGCTGCAACCTGCATGTGGCCCGAACTGAACCATCCTTTGGAAACTTAGAATGCTACATCTTACCCAAAATACAGCCTTCACAAACATGTTTGACAGGTGCTTCAAGAGGCGGCAAAGAAGCAACCATATCAGATATCTGCAAACGCAGCAAACTGGCAAAATTCAGATGACCAAAACGTGCATGCCAAAGTTTTGCATCTGAAATAGCCCTTGAATCTACAGTAGCATTTGCAAAATTTTGTCCACACTTTTCATACAAAGTGAGCTTATACAGCCCACGGCACAAAAGGCCAGATGCAACAATTTCATCACCAAAATTGAGATCATGAACTGTACATCTGTCATCCATAAATTTGACTACAAGTCCAAGTCTAGCAAGTGCGGATATAGACAAGAGATTCTTCTTGATCCTAGGTACATAAAAAGCATCAACAAGTGTGAAGGAACTGCCATTTGCAGCAGAAGCACAATCTTTCCAACTCCCTGAACCGGATGAGAGGCATTGTTGGCACAACTGACTGAATTCCCATGAGGGACAGACTCGAAAGAGTTAAACAATTCACGATGTGAGGTAATGTGCTTTGTAGCACCACTGTCGAAATACGACACATGTGAATCTGCAGCAACTGACAAGCATGCATCATGGACAGCAGGATTGTAAGTGCACTCTGCGCTAAAAGCCCATTCTACATCAACATTAGCATTACAGTCTCCTTTTACAAAGACTCAACAATGGCTACATTTGTAGTGGAACCTTCATTTGCAGTGGAACCACCCTCTTTCTTCTTAGCCTCTTTGGCCTTCAACTTGGGACACGACTTGATTAAGTGATCATTAGCTTTACAATAATGGCAATGCATTTTCTTTTTGCCCTTGTCACCAGAATTGCCAGACGAAGTGTTGCCAACAGAAGCATTGGGAACGGAAGTTTTGCCACTCTCAACAAAACCATAAGAAGTGGTTGCATTGCTGTTACCACCCTTCCTTTGAGAAGCAATAAAAGCCTGTTCACGCTGTCTAGTTCTGTTTTTTCTGGAAAGTGACTCTTGCAACAGCAATGTGCACAGATCATCAAACTTGACAACTTCAGGATTTCCTTGGGTCATCAGTCTCCAAGTACTAGCAAAAGTCTAGTAGGAATCTGGTAAGGCATCAAGAACAGTCTGCACAAGGGAACTGTCTGAAATGACTTCACCTACAGAAATAAGTTTCTCATTGATATCCTTGACACCAGCAAGGAAAGTGTTTATATCATCTTCCTCATGCATAATCTTTGACTCCAGCTCTTTACGTAGCAAAGCAATTTTAGCCTCATTGCGAATTGCATAAAGACCAGCCAAAATATCCCAAGCCTGTTTTGCAGATTTTGCTGAACGGGTGTGAGGAACAATTGTGCGCTTCACAGACAACGCAATCAATGCATGAGCCTACGCATCCTTTACATCCCAACGAGCTTGTTCTACCGTAGGCAAAACAACTCTAATAGCAACAATCCTTGCAGGAAGACCTACAACATCCTGAACATCGCCTACATCCTCAGAACCAGGACGTACATCAATGCCCTGCACAATATTCCAGACACTCTTTGACACAAGAACGTGTTGCATCGTATAAGCCCACATAGGGTAATTGTCCCCATCCAACCTGTCCTCAGTAGCAAACATCTTGAAGACATCTGTGTTGTTGTCAGCCATGGTAAATGCTGCACTTGATGTGAAAACGGCCCGAAAATAGGAGAAATGGAACGGGAACAACACGTGCTATATAGCACAAACTGTAGAAGACTGTAATGCACCTGTTATGCAGAAAATGGCACTGATTGAAATTATTCACAAAATGACAAAATTACATGTGCAGGCCTGCCTGTAGTGGAAATGGAGGCCGAAATGAGCCCGAATCAGAAATCTGAGCAGACTACGCTCTTTGAGCTCTCTCGAAATATTTGTAGATCTGCGAACGCTCACCAAACCTCACTGTAATCAAAAAAAGTGAGCAGGCGTGTGTTGGAGCAGCTGGCGACTAAGCCCGAGAGGATGTAACCTGCTATGATACCAATTGTTGGAATTAGGGTTGCAGAGAAACACACACAGCTTGGAGAAGACGAAGGAAGCTCAAGGCACACAATAGAGAGTGTGTTACTTAGTATGCAATGGAAAGATAGATAGCCCTAGAGTGATGGGCGTATATACAATGCTCGGGGGGGAAAAACCTCCTAAAGAGGGAAAAATGCCCCGGCGGTCCTAGTGTGTTCACACACATCACTACCACATGTATATGGTAACAAATAGTTTCTCACTTGCCTGGCTTAGGCAAAAAATCACTTAGCAAAGCATATTAAATCCTTTACATTATGTTTGAGAAAGAGGAACCAAAAAAAATTGAAATTTGTACAAACGAGTGTAGATAAGCTATGCCTTAAGTGAAAAAAAACCATGAAATCTAGACTATTTAGTCACGGCATTGTCATCATGGTATGCAATGTAACCCAGATTATATAGCGCACTTTATTATCAATGTGACACCATATTACGCTAGCATCTCCTCAAAAAAAACCACTCATCAAATGAAATCAGAGGCTCGCTGGGCTCAGTCCCTCTTTTTTACAGTTATTACAACAGTCCCAAGTAGTATGTAGCTATACCCTAGGTGTATATTGCCTTATACTGGCAACCCCGTAGCAATTTCCCAATCATATTGGGTCAGAACACAGAATAACAATAGCAAAACCAAGGCCTCGGGCATATTTCCATGCTTGTACGTGATGTACATAGGTACTACCTAATGCCAAACACCCCTGATCATCAAAGAGCTGGAAAAAATTCCATTTATTTTCGAGTGAATGCCAGTCCAAGCCTTGGTGTAGGGAAACCTATACCCGTGCAGTCATAAAATAAATATGGCATGTGAAAACAGCCCATCATAAATCTATACAAACCTTTTTAATTTGCTCAGTTCAAGTGCCCTTTAAGCCTAAAGTCAAAACAAATTAAGAGAAATTATGTCGACTACTGTAAAAAAACCACTTGCTTCAAAAATACAGACTGGTTTTGTAATACACATGGTCGCTAAACATCAAGCCACTTCGTTCTCCTATACAACATATGAAAACCAAAAATCCAAATGCAGAAAAACTAGTAAAAAAAAATTTGTACAAAATGCGGACCTGAGAAGCGCCCTCTTTTGTCACAAGCTCCATGGTTAGACAGTAGGAAAGCTTCCAAAACAAACCCTCAATCTCTCTTTATACCAACACAAACACCACGCAAAGAGACTAAGTGAGGGGCTTAGGGCCATCCTCACCTTTATATAGTGTTTTGATGATGATGCAAACCAGCGGTATTGAAATCGGCTCCATTCCCAAAGTGTATGGCTTCAAGCGGTAGCTGCCTTGGTCCCATAGGGGGACTGAGTGGGAGAGAGGAGATGAACCACATCATCATGCAGCGTGCGGGTGCATAGAGATCCTATGTGTGGTATACACTGTAAGCGACAGGCATGACCAACTCGATATGACAAAGATCATTCAACACAATAACCAAAGGTGCCCACCAGTTTATTATGGGGTACTGTACTATTTTCAATGCGCCTTTAAAAGGCATTTAACAAAGTTATGCTTTAAAGGGCCACTCCCATATAAGGGGGGCGGGGGGGAACTTTTTTAATTATATATTTGAGGGGTTATGGTAAAGAAGTCCTAAACCCAACAAAAAGAGTTTTTTTTTAACTGGGTTTAAATATTAGCTCTGTGTGTGTGTGTGTGTGTGTGTGTGTGTGTGTGCGCGCGCGGGCGCGCTTGCAAGAGCTCAAAATCTCTCCTTCTCTATCTTTATACATAGATATTGTTGCTTCCTAGCTCATGAAATTGACTATGAGGTGTGTGAGATGCATCAGATTCTCATTTAATGCAGTAATTTGGTGCACTAAAGCATCTGTGTGTGCCTTAGTGCTTCACATCATAAGCGACATCATGTCTATGTCTCGCATGCAAACATCGGCAACCGTCTTGCAAAAACTATGCCGAGCTTGAAATTTATTTGTATACTTGCGGAAGCGCAATTTGCTACTTGCAAAAGCGTACTTTGATACTTGAAAAAGAGGGCTTTGTTCAATTCCCTCCCATGCAGTTACATGCAATCATCCAAGATAGACTACCATGTTGGCATGGCCATCTGTATAGCCCATATATAACCATGTGATAGTCAAGTGAAGAGTCAAAAGACTAGTTTGTGTGAACAACTACATCACAAGATACCTCTCTCACTGCTTGTTTAATGAAATTTCATTGTGTGCACAACTTCAAATTTTGAGGTGGTGGTTATGCGAGCATAGTTATCTGAAAAGATAACTCATTTCCATGAACCCACATTTGCTAGTAGTGCCATTACATCATGCCCAATAACTTGGCAATTATGCCACAATTGGCATATTTAGAATTATTTTGGTATAAAGCCCATGCATAGTTGTACTTTTCTTTTTCCTTTGTATCAGTGTGACCATGTTGAAGGCATAATTATCACAGAAAATAACTGATAACTATGCGTCATGTGACCACCCCCTAGTAATATTGTTTTTCTTTCTTCATGAACATGTCTCCACCCTACCTAACAAATGGTAAAAAGGCTTTATAAGATTAGCATATCTTAATCTCTACTCGTAACTTTCTCTTAAGTATTATATAATTCCTTTCAATAATTCATCCTGATCTTTCTTGATTGACAATGCATAGAACACGCTCTCGCATTAAACCTTTTAAATACTAATTGAGAAGACATTTTGTGTAAGTAATTGCATTTAATTAGTCTTTTAAATTCTCGTAATAGTATTCCTTGGTTCTGGTTCTTGGCTAGAGTAAGATCAAAAGCTAGCTACCAACTACATCTGGTTCCACTCTTTGAATGCCTTCACTTGTTGAGAAGTAAGCTTCTCCCCCATCTTAGTGCTCACCTTCAATGTACTCTCAATAACCTTTACTCATAAGATAATTGGTTATATTACTTTTTGCTCTTTCAAGCTAGAGTAGGCAAGCAAACAAGGGCAAAAAGCAAGTTCCCCCTCAGGGAGTAAAAAGTCTTTTCATGCCATGTCATTTATTCCATGTTCCCTTGTTAGTCACACCACAAATTGGTTATTCCAAACTTCCAAGCATGGAAGTGTTCTTATCTAGCTTCTCACTAACAACCGAGCTTTTTATTGATTCCATCATTGTTTTTTTTTTTTGGGGGGGGGGGGGGGGGGGGGGAACTTTTTTAATTATATATTTGAGGGGTTGTGGTAAAGAAGTCCTAAACCCAACAAAAAGAGGTTTTCTTTAACTGGGTTTAAATATTAGCTCTATGTGTGTGTGTGTGTGTGTGTGTGTGTGGCGCGCACACACGCTTGCAAGAGCTCAAAATCTCTCCTTCTCTATCTTTGTACATAGATATTGTTGCTTCCTAGCTCATGAAATTGACTATGAGGTGTGTGAGATGCATCAGATTCTCATTTATGCAGTAATTTGGTGCACTAAAACATCTGTGTGTGCCTTTAGTGCTTCACATCATAAGCGACATCATGTCTATGTCTCGCATGCAAACATCGGCAACCGTCTTGCAACTTCTTGCAAAAACTATGCCAAGCTTGAAATTTATTTGTATACTTGCGGAAGCGCACTTTGCTACTTGCAAAAACGTACTTTGATACTTGAAAAAGAGGGCTTTGTTCAATTCCCTCCCATGCAGTTACATGCAATCATCCAAGATAGACTACCATGTTGGCATGGCCATCTATATAGCCCATATATAACTATGTGATAGTCAAGTGTAGAGTCAAAAGACTAGTTTGTGTGAACAACTACGTCACAAGATACCTCTCTCACTGCTTATTTAATGAAATTTCATTGTGTGCACAACTTCAAATTTAAGGTGGTGGTTATGAGATCATAGTTATCTTGAAAAATTAATCATTTCCATGAACCCACATTTGCTAGTAGTGCCATTACATCATGCCCAATAACTTGGCAATTATGCCATAATTGGCATACTTAGAATTATTTTGGTATAAAGCCGATGCATAGTTGCACTTTGCTTTTTCCTTTGCATCAGTGTGACCATGTTGAAGGCAAAGTTATCACAAACAATAACTGATAACTATGCGTCATGTGACCACCCCCTAGTAATATTGTTTTTTCTTTCTTCATGAACATGTCTCCACCCTACCTAACAAGTGGTAAAAAGGTTGTATAAGATTAGCATATCTTAATCTCTACTCGTAACTTTCTCTTAAGTATTATATAATTCCTTTCAATAATTCATCCTAGTCTTTCTTGATTGACAATGCATAGAACACGCTCTTGCATTAAACCTTTGAAATACTGATTGAGAAGACATTTTGTGTAAGTAATTGCATTTAATTAGTCTTTTAAATTCTCGTAATAGTATTCCTTGGTTCTGGTACTTGGCTACAGTAAGATCAAAAGCTAGCTACCAACTACATCTGGTTCCACTCTTTGAATGCCTTCACTTGTTGAGAAGTAAGCTTCTCCTCCATCTTAGTGCTCACCTTCAATGTACTCTATTTTTTCCTCTTTCAAGCTAGAGTAGGCAAGCAAACAGGGGCAAAAGGCAAGTTCCCCCTCGGGAGTAAAAAGTCTTTTCATGCCATGTCATTTATTCCATGTCCCCTTGTTAGTCACACCACAAATTGGTTATTCCAAACTTCCAAGCATGGAAGTTGTTCTTATCTAGCTTCTCACTAACAACCGAGCTTTTCATTGATTCCATCATTGTTAGACATATCTACGAAGTTACAAACCAAAAAAAAACAAAAATCTGCACAAAACCTACAACAGAGGTGCAAGTCTCTAAATTTGGCCCATCAAATAGGACTTTAACCAAAATTGCGCACTTTGTTTACAGTAGTCCTAGCATACCGGAGGGCATTGACATTGCTAGTCAAACATAAGACTAATGAACACAGCTTAATGCATACACTTCTTCACACAGATCCATTGCAGTGTGTATAGTGTGCAATTTAGTCCTTTCGTTGTTTAAGTACCACGTCCTACAGCTACTCTGCTAGGCAGGGAGACTAGAATATTTATGAGCAAAATCGCACTTTACTCGTAGTTCATTAATCATCGACAGGAGAGAGACAATTTTTGCTTTAATTAACATCAGGCTACCAACTTCATCAATCCAAAACAGAACACTCCCAAGGAAGAATATTACGCTAATATTGCTTGTACTACCTCTTTGAATTAATAAAAGGCCTCTCATGTATTTCTCTAACAGATCAATACAAAAGGTTTGTAGTGCCCCTTGATACAGTGGAAATAAAAAATTCATGCTGCTCTCCACTGCTTACAATGCAACCTGCTACTCACATTAAGCTTGTTACAAAAAGTGTTTACCAACCAGTCAATTACTTCCTGCAAACTTGCCAATTGCTGCGTGCAAATGCCTAATCACGATGGTACAGAAGGGGACTTCGGGAAGTCAAAATATTTGCGGACCTCCATGATTTCCTGTAAAGACACGACAAGAGGCAGTAACCCAACACAAAAGGGGTTCTTCATTCTGAAAGCACTCTTGAAGGGATTGTTTCATTCTTGTATTGGCTTGAATTATGCTGAGCTTTCTCCACTAGCTTGACGCTTTTTCCGACGTTGATGTACGTCCCAGTTAAATACTCTGGCAATGGTTACCTGTCAGATGCGTAAGGCATTACAAAATAGATCTCCCAGGAAGTGTGCCTTCATCCACTTCAAAAGACACATTTCTTATATATGCATCTTCGTAAATTTAAAAAAGTCTTGAGCATACAAATTATAAGAAAGGCTACAAAACTCACAAAATCAAAAAAGCAAGGCACATTAGAAACAAAACTAGATCAAGGAAGATAAAAAGATAACATTTCTTGTTTATCTTCTCATCTTCCTTGGATTTAGGGATGGAGAGAAGATTCTCCATCTACTATACGGGAGATCTGAACAGGTGGTATGTACCTCTGTGATGGTTACTTGATCCCTCAAAAACTGCAGGTCCTCAAGTATAGCCTGCAAACTGATGTGGGCATTCTCCAGGTTTTTCCTCAGGAGGGCCTCTGCCTGATTATCGGAAAAAAATACACTTTACACATTTACGATGTGAACATGGACAGGAGTAAGCAATTCAAAAAAATTAGGTGAATACATGCTTGGGAACAAATGAATGAAACGTAAGTCACCTCATCACAGCCATACTCCAGCATCACATTGGCTCCCAACCATAAACACACAGACTGTGTCTCTGGAATAAGAGCCTGTGCATAAAGACCTTCAGCAAGTTCAAAATCTAATGTAATTTCCTGTAACCACAGTATGAATTGAAACCCATTAGAACATTTAGCACCTAGAAATCCTAACCCTAAAATCCATCACATCCCCCTCTTTAAATCTAAAAAGTTGTCTTTGATTGCAAGTTATTAAGTGCAAACTGTATACACATCTATATACATTACAAACACACACACATACATTTTGTGTGTGTGTGTGTGTGTGTGTGTGTGGGGGGGGGGGGGACAAAATGCTGTTGTGACAGTGCCCACCATATGCACACATACCAGAAAAGAACCAAAGAGGCCAAATTCAACTGGAGCATCTTGCCGTGTTTCATGGTGGATTTCACGGTGAGATTCACGCTGACGACATGGCATGCAGATGTTACCTCTTTTTTACGCTGGGATATTTTTGGACATGGCTATTGTAAACGCAGATAATGTTAATGTGCTTTTGGTGCACAGTCGTAGATGGCAGATAGTCTAAGTTGTTTTCGGGCTATCCTTTAATAGCCAGTACTTTTAAGTGCTTTTGGGACCAAGTACCCATAAAAGAGAGGACACGGTGCCATTGGCACTAGATCAGACAGTTAATCAATACAATAAACAAATAGTGTCAGGGGCACCTAGTTGAGGAGCCCACACTCGTTGAAGGGAAACTCTGCCTATTCCGTGTTGTCTCAAAACTTAAAGTGTAATTTATTTTTCAGTTCTGTTCAAACCGTAGAGCCTCATCATTACAAACTAACACATGAGATGATTGTTCGCCCAATGAGCTTCCGTTTCTCATTGAGATGAGTAGATACCATGGCTATTGCAATCTGCATAAGAAATATAAAGAAATATAGCCAACGTGGAAACTTATCCACACCACTATTATCATCAATGTAGCAATTTGGATCAAGGTGTCACAGAATAGTGACAAGGCACTCACCATATGGAAAAGAACCCGAGAGCAAAGACCCAAGAGGAGAGATTGTTGACTGTTGATGTGGCATGTTGATGTGGCAGCACATACGCACTGATGATGTGGCACGTTGTATGGACAGCCGTACAGCCTAAGACGTGGACTCGGTATGGGCCATGCTGACACGGTAATTTTTCTACGCAAGCTTTTTGCAGTTTCCCTACATGGGATTCTTGTAAATAGTAGACGCTTATTAATGTTTTTGGGCCCCTGGGGCCTGGGCCTATACATTACAGACACGTACAGTGGATGAACGGCTACACCAACACTGATGTCAATCAAGGTAACCAGCCCCAAAGTGGGAAAATTGGCAAGAGCAAGACCTGCGGAGATGAAGATAAATGGCTACTTGGTTTGCAACCAGCCGCGGTGGCTCCTACGTGAAGCCTCTTCTGGAGCTGCTTTTAAAGGGAAACGCTCCATCTGAATGTGAGCTGCCAATGGCCACCAACGGCATCATGCCCTACTATAGCATTCACTACTATGTGCATACAAATTAAAAGGACAGGAAATCAAGGACCAAGAACTGAAAAGATTGTTCATCAGATGATAAAGAAGCAATGTAGCAGTAACTGGAAACTAACAGAGGGAGTAGAGAAAGTTCAAACAAGACAAACCTCGCCCGTTCCCTGTTTTGATATCAATGATTGCACAATTGCCAGACACTTTTTGATGTCAGGAACCTTGGCCTGCAGCAAAATTTAAGCAATCACGCATTTCACAACCAGGTAAAGTCTAGCGAAGCAAGAATTCCAAAGGCGAAGGGAAAACCTGTAGATCTCTTCTTTGTGCTAAAAGTTTCATCTCTGCAAGCTTGTACTGTTGTAATCTGCAGTAAAATATAAAAACATACCGGAGTGTTGAAGGACAAATAAACAAATTATTGAGTTCTTAAATTCAGTCAAAACAATGCTACATGTTTGCAAAGAAGTATTAGTGACTCCTGAAAACATTGCAAGAGGACAGGGCATGAAAGAGGGAGAAAAGTACAAAAGATAAATTGTTTTGACCTCAACCAATGCCCAAAATGGCCTATGAAACAAAATTAAATATGCAAAAAGTCCATGTTTCTATCTATCCTTCAAAAACATAAACAAAGGTCTGTGTGCTCGCATATATTCCTACAGAGGTTTGTGTGTTAAGTTTCTCTCAAATCACAACAAACTCAGGAAGGTCCGCACAGCCCTGTATCACCTCTCTCCAAGCAAGTGGGACCGCATCCTCAATCTCTACAATTTTGGCATCAATTTCTCTACACATAGACAACTCCTCAGCATAAGTTGTGCATCCACAGAATGATAGTGTGTCCATTGAGCGAGTGATGCAGCAAGTCTCCTGTCCCAATGTCACATGCACATGGCTCTCTGTGCCAGGTGGACTTGCTTCATCGACTTCCAAAGCCAGTTTTCTACCTATCCCTAGATAGGAGTGCCTAGAATCCTAGGAGGATTAGTACCAGCAATTTTGTGAGCCCATTTGCATTTTGTGAGCCCATTTGCAAGACCTGCATGTCTGGACGAGTCCATTAGATTAAGTTTTCCAATTTTGGAACCCTCTTGCATAAATGGTCTATACACGCATTTTGACGGATGTTATTACACTACGGTAGGCACCTGGCATGATGTGCATATAGTTTCAGGTTAGAGGAATCCAACGAGCCATTCCCCACGTCAATCAGATTCCTGGGTGGGCAGATGTGGGACAGCATGATTTATTTTTAGGAATTTGACAGAGGTTTTGCCCTATCTAGACCTTAAGGAGATAATAACCACTGAAACTCACCTGTAAAGGGAACCGATAATCTAGCATTTCCTCATATTGCAGCTATCGCCCAGATCAGCCCTAGCGTTTTGCAAAGGAGCAACCAGCGTTTTCAGCAGCCTTGGCGTTTTGCTCCACGACGGCAGATCAGCCACAGCGATCTCAATTTTCAGCAGACCAGCCTCAGCATTTGCTATTCCCTAGACGCATGGAGTGCTCCCATTGCTGTCCATCATCGGCATCATCAAGATCTGCATTTTCAGCCCTTCCTCTCACATCGCGAACGCAATTCAGCCCCAGATCTACCCCTTGGTGTTACAGGGGTGCTTGAGACACTCAAGGTGGAACCTTCACCAGGAGGCCGAGTCCCCTGAACTTGAGCACGCAGGCTTGGAAGGCTTGCGTTCTGCTAACTTGAGTCCCCTTTGCTGCGGCTCGTGGAGGGTCCGTTCAAATAACGGCTTGCAACTTGAGCATGCAAGATGGGAAGGCTAGCGTTCTGCCAACTTGAGTCCCCTTTGCTACGGCTCCGTGCAGTGAAAGTTGAGTTTGGGTGCGGAAGCATCATTTAGGATCAAGTTGGGCAACGAGGCTATTTGGGCCTCAAACGCATGTCAAAGAGGTCCCTCTAAAACCCTCTCAGGCAGCTTTGGACAATATTGAAAATTTGCCCAAAATGCCTCGATAATTTCTCCTCAATCCACCGTCTTGGCAATTGCGGGTGCATGGTTGGGTATGAAAGGACCCAGCAACGGGAGTTTCAACTTTCCCCCTCCATTTCTCAACGCAAAGGTAAACGGGGAGTCCGCCTCTTACGAGGACTCCAAGGCAACTAGACCCTCGATGAACGGGGCACCCGGCAGCTCGCATGCGAGGCTCTGTGGGGCCATCAGTCGGCACGTCGGCGCGTTTCATCAACGGAATTTGGCGGCTCGCTACTCATGAACCGCTTGTTCAAATTTGACGTTTAGACACTCCACACGGAGGTCTTGACTTCATCTTCGGGATCAGCTATGCACATTCACGAATGCACGCTCGAGGCGCTCGTCGTTAACTCATGAGCAACGGCTATCAATAGATTTTCGGCCCGGGCCTGGTCCGACATGCCCCAGAGCCCGAGGCATTTTCTGCAAATTTTCAATATTGTCCAAAGTTGGCTAAGAAGGTTCCAGAGGGACCTCTTGGACATGCGCTTGCGGAACAAATAGCATCATCGCCCAACTTGATCCTAAATGACCCTTCCGCACTCAAAGTCAGCCTTCACCGTGTGGAACCGCTACGGCTCTCGCGTGCATCAAGCATAGTAACACGGAACGGGCAAAGCAGGGGGTAATCATACCGAAGCGGCGTTCCGGCCGGTTCTGTGCGCCAAAACGGTGTCGGGAACGGAAAAACGTTCCGGATCTGGAACATAACAACGGAACGGGCATCCGGAACGGCCTGGCGGAACGTGCAGCAAAATTGAAAAAGATAGACAGAGAAAGTGAGAGAAGTGGCAGTTTGGGAGAGATTTCAAACCTCTCAAGACTCACACAAGGGGGGGGGGGGGGGGGGGGGGGGGGGGGGGGGGGGACTTTTTTCTTTAAAAGCTATCAATATGGTTCAAGCGGAACGGGCAGCCATCAATATGGCTCAAGTCTCAAGCGCCATCAATATGGCACAACTTACAAGCTTCATTGGGGGGGAAGGTGGGTATCCTTCCCATCCTCTCCTAGATAATCCAAACCCTCAAGCTCTCAAGAGTCAAAAACAAGCCTTCCCATGGCATATTTTAGGTTCATCGTTCTGGCCGCCGTTCCCATTCTGCTGTTCCTGGCCCCCCCGTTTCGGGAACATTCTAGAGGCCCCCGTTCTTGTTCCCCGTTCCCGTTCCGTGTAACTATGGCATCGAGTCAGAAGTAACGACGGGCCCTTTTACTGAACAGACCCTCCACGAACCGCAACAAAGGGGACTCAAGTTGCAGAACCCGAGCCTTCCAAGCCTACACGCTCAAGTTGCGGTGACTTGGCCTCTCGATGAAGGTTCCAACTTGAGTGTCCCAAGTACACCCATAACGTGGCCATCTACAATCCCACATCAAGACGGACCCAAAGGTGTATCAAATCAACCCGGGAGGTGCTTCATCTTGAAGAGTTATCAAGGTGACATTCTCCATTTGAGTCAATAGAGTCCTAAAGCAAATACTATATCGGCAAAAATGTGGGGCCCCTTGGGAGGGTTGGTTGGCACCCCATCGGGTCCTCCGTGAGGCATGCGTACGGTGACTCCTGCTCAATAGGGGCGAATCTGGAGCCTGTGGGAGCAAAGTAGCAAAGGGCAATGTAGACGATCTGTCTCGTGAGAGCTCGAGGCGAATCCACATGTAGCGGGCCTGTGGGTCCCGGGCAACAATCTGTAGTCTGTTGTGAAGCCCCTGTCTAAAGAGTATGGCCACTCCTCCTGAACCGCGAGTGGTGTGCTGGCGCATACATCCCCGATGTAGAGACTCCCACTGGAATCCATGTATCCGTGGTAACCCTCTCTCTGGGCTCTTGTGTGTCTCTCTAAGTAGAATGATGTCTCGACCTCTCATCACCTCCTCAAGTCTCTCTGGGTGTGTCCATAGGTCTCCATTGCAATTCCAAACCGTGACATGAATCTCCTCGTAGGACCCAGAGGCACTACACACTCTAGATGAGGAGGCTACTATGAGAGATACAGCAGACAGAGCTCCAGTCACAGCCTACGGACGACATCTACTTCGACTTGGCTCCCAGCACCGTCTCGTTATTTATAACGGGATGGCCCAGTGGCCCACCTCAGGGGGCCTGACTTGTATGCCACATGGAGTTACAGAGGGAGGGGGGAGTACAGTCGACTATATTCTGGGACCCAGGGAGGCTACACACCTTATCACATCCTTCACCATTCCACCCATACCCATCGGAGCCGACCACACATACCTCTCTTTCTCCATCGCCGGAGATACCATCCCACACAGCTCCACAGCACACACTCCACACACCACCATCCATTTCACACATGAGCTAGCCTCTCTTTACTCGGCCGAGGTCGAGCATGGCCTATGCCTCCTCCACCCATCCACACCACTCTCAGTTCTCACATCACATATCTCTTCCGTTCTCCACACTTCAGCTATTAGCTCTTTTCCACACACCACTCACACAGGACGCACTCCCCCCCCGGGACTATGCCTCAGAACCGCTGGTATGATGATGAGTGCAGAGAGCTATACCGACGCCTCCGTGCACGGCGAGCCTTAGGAGAGATCACAGAGAGAGAGGCCAGACGGCATATGAAGACGCTGACACGCCAAAAGCGGCGAGCATTCGAAGAGGCACAGGAGCTTGAGCTATACCGCCTATTCATGAGCATGGATAGCGCGACGGCATGGCGCACCCTGCGCGAGCCACGTCCGACTACAGCTATTGAGGATCCACAGATATGGCATGATTATGCAGAGCGACTTTATGAGGTGCCAGGGCAGCCTCCTATCCCACAGCCACACGGGCCACGCCTCACGTGCTCCTCCTTCTTTACAACAGAGATGGTAGAGAGGGCCATACGCCGCATGCAGCAAAGACGATCAGCTGACCATACTGGATTACAGAGTGAGCACATCATTTATGCGGCCTCCACTATAGCCCCGTTGATTGCACATGTCTTCAACCGGGCTATAGGGGAGGGCTTCCCAGAGGAGTGGACACAGCACACCATAGTGCCTATCCACAAATCTGGCGACACCCTGGACCCAGGGAACTACAGGACTATCATGATTGGCCACACGACGGCCAAGCTATATGGAGCAGTACTTGAGGCACAGCTCAGCTGCTACGCAGAGACCGAGGGTTTACGAGCTCCAGGCCAGGCAGGTTTCAGACGAGCTTTCTCCACCACTGATCACATCTTCGTTCTGCGCTGCCTCATTGATGGGGCAAAGGCGCGGAAGAAGAGGCTTTACTGCTGCTTTGTGGATTTCCGCAAGGCCTTTGACACAGTCCCACGCGAGAGACTCTTCCAGCGCCTTCACAGCATTGGGGTACCAACAGAGATGATTTGGGCCATATATGCTCTCTACGAGACGGTGACGGGTCGAGTTCGTTGCCCAGGCGGTTTTTCAGAGACCATTGCTAGCACCATTGGTGTTAAGCAAGGATGCCCACTCTCCCCGACACTCTTTGGGCTCTACATCGACGAGATCTCCGACTACATACTGCGAGCAGGGGGAGAGGGGAGCGACTTGGCAGGTACTCCGGTCCACATCATGTTATATGCTGATGATATTGTGTTGATTTCAGAGTCACCCAAGGGCTTGCAACGCCATCTTGAGGCCTTGGACGAATTCAGCACACACAGGGGGTTGACTATGAACCTTGGCAAAACCAAGGTTATGATCTTTCACACATCCAGTGCAGTGAGGAGCGCTGCCACCTTCACAGCAGCAGGAGGACAGGTTGATGTAGTCACCTCCTATGTCTACCTTGGCATCACATTCACCAGCCTACCAGGACCCTTCACTATGAGGCAGGCTGCTGCTGACAGGCTCACCCGAGGATATGCAGCTCTGACCATGCTAGAGCGGAGATGCCACCAGGCACACTTTCAGGAGCCCCGCACGAAGGGGTGGCTTTTCGACACCTTAGTCACCCCGGCCCGGATGTACTCGGCGGCAGTATGGGCACCAGGATTGACAGCTGACCAGTGGACACAGCTTGAGAGGCCACAGGTATGTATGATCTCACGCTTGCTCCGCAGCAAGAAGACAGTGCCACATGACATTATTAGAGCCGAGCTCGCCACACCACCTATGGTTGTAGAGGCACTATTCCAGACAGTCTGCTTCATCCAGAGGATGAGAGAGCTACCTCCTGACAGACTTACTCGTAGAGCATTTGAGGCAGCTATACAGCTATCAGAGAGTGGGCATGAGAGAGCATGGTACTCACAGGTCAGAGCATGGTTTGAGGGACACGGTCTTGACATGGAGAGCCTACCACCATTCCAGTACGACCCCCACTCACCATATGTTCACTTCTCTCGCAGTGAGAGGAACTTGGTATTGAGACAGGATCTGTGGCAGCTATACACTAGGAGAGTCTGGGAGTCACTTGGCTTGGGGACGAGGATGTCAGATTACAGAGACCAGTTTCTCACCATATTGTCTGGGGGGTTCATACAGAGACCACGTTATATGGACACATATATGCCACATAGCTCACGGGTGGCGATTGGTCAGCTGAGAGTGGCTTCACACAGGTTAGAGATTGAGATCGGGAGACATACTGGTGTTCCCAGGGAGGAGCGAGTCTGCAGAGCCTGCACAGAGGAGGTGGAGAGTGAGGAGCACTTTGTATGTAGATGCAAAGCATACACTGAGATCAGAGGCAGGTATGAGGCCTTATTCAGAGGACAGCCCACTCTCCGAAAGATCATGGACTCTCGAGATCAGAGACAGCTCGGACATTTCTTACTAGAGATACAGAGCCATCGGGACACACTACTACAGCCACACACAGCTACACAGACAGAGGGGAGACAGTCGCAGCTCACAGACTTCTTTCAGAGGATTGCCGCCCCTCCCTCACCAGACACTCAGAGGGGAGTGACACTCCCACAGGCGGAGGTGAGCCGAGCTAGACGACGACCACGAGTCACAGGCTACAGGGGCGCGAGCTCCCACCACCGACAGATCGAGGAGATCCGAGCCCGGGAGCGCCGTGCCACTGAGGAGCGAGTAGCTCAGATGAGGGCCGACCCGACAGCTTTCATCCGGGTAGCCTTGGCACCAACCCCGCCCATGTACCACATCTTACATCCCCCCATTAGTACAGGATGGAGCTAGATAGCTTGATGCATTCTCATGATTGTACTACCTTGAGCATATAGACATGCATATACCCCTAGAGATAGAGCTCCATCCCTCCTCAGATACTCCACTACCTACATTCAGTTCAGTTTTGTATCAGTTTTGTTTCATTTGTCTTTCCGATAGACGGATGACATACACACCATGTACATTTGATTTGTCTCATAGGCCGATTTCGGCCTGACATAGACGTTAAAAATCTTTCTTTCTTTTTTTCTCTCTCTCTCTCTCTCTCTCTCTCTCTCTCTCTCTCTCTCTCTCTCTCTCTCTCTCTCTCTCTCTCTCTCTCTCTCTCTCTCTCTCTCAATATATATAGATATAGTGCTTCAAGAGTTCAAAAAGGATGAGATCTAGTTTTGATGTCATGTGCACATGGCTCTGTGTGCCACATGGACATGTTTCATCGACTTCAAGAGCGAATTTTCCGCTTCTTCCTAGATAGGAGTGTTTAGAATCCTAGGAGGATTAGTACCGGCAATTTGGTGAGCCTGTTCGCAAGACCTGCATGTCCAGACGAGTTCATTAGGTTAGGTTTTTCAATTTTGGAACCCTCTTGCATAAATGGTTGTACACGCGTTTTGACAGATGTTATTACACTACGGTGGGCATCTGGCATGACGTGCATGTAGTTCTAGGTTGGAGGAATCCAATGAACCATTCCTCGCGTGTCAGGTGCAGCGGAAGTGTTTAAGGAGTTAGCTCGGATCTAGTACTCCGCAAAAACACAAGGTTACTTTACTTCACTTGAAAAAGAGAGCTGAACTGAAGACAATGAATGAAAGAGACTAAGAGAGAGAAAGAGAGACGACATTGCTTGTTGAGTACCAACCACCCTCAAGGGCCCCCTTGCTTTGTTGCCAGAGCAAGTACTTCATAGAAACAGGGAACGGGGCGACGCGGCTCTTAACTATGGGAACGAGGCGGGGGACGCCCGGACGGGACGCAATTTTGGGACGCAGACGCGTTCATCACACAGGGCGGGGGCGGGACGCGTCCCAGGACGCACGTCCCCAGTGACAAATCCGAATGGGACGCGGGCATCGGGCGCGCGGGCAGCGACGGGAAATTTAAAATTTGAAATTCAAACTTCATGAGGCCGTTTAGGCTCATAGGGCGTTTCACTCTTTTTTTTTTGGGGGGGGGGGGGGGGGGGGGGGGGGGGGGGCGCTTTCTATTTAAGAGCACCCAAGGCTCAAGTGGCTCAACTTCAAGCCTCATACCCAAGCCTCAAGACAACTTCCCAAGCCTTGCAAGTGCCAAGTTGCCCTCCCCCTTGAGTCTCCTTCTCCTCTCTCTCTCTCTCTCTCTCTCTCTCTCTCTCTCTCTCTCTCTCTCTCTCTCTCTCTCTCTCTCTCTCCTCCTCTCCAAGTCAAAACTTTGGAACCTTGAGGCTTGATTCCTTGAAGGCTTGAGCCTTGAAGCCTACCCCTCTTTCCTTCTCTTTGAGCTTTCTCTAGACTCTAATATCTATCATCTATGGCATCTCAAGATGGATCCGAAGCTTCTCTAAGCCCTCTTCCTTCTCTTTCCTCCGGCCCCGCCGCGGCTTCTCAACCCCCTTCCTCCGCCAACTTCACATGGACATGGTGGAATGGGGTGATTGCTCCTAAGTCCGGTGTTGGAGG
Source organism: Adiantum capillus-veneris (assembly GCF_014529385.1). NCBI lineage: Eukaryota > Viridiplantae > Streptophyta > Polypodiopsida > Polypodiales > Pteridaceae > Adiantum > Adiantum capillus-veneris. The sequence goes on from NC_140941.1 coordinate 117,430,028, forward strand.
TGGAAGCAAGCCATGGAAGTGCCGCCGTTGTGGCTACGAACGCAATGGTTCCGTAAGGAAGGTGCGCGCCCACTTCCTTCACAAAAAAGGGCATCAAGTTCAATTTTGCTCGCAAACTGTCTTAGAAGAGAAGAAGCAAAAGCTCATACACCTAGAGAAGACTCTTGAGGATGTCAAAGAGGCCAAGAAGAATTGCACCAAGCATCGCACTGTGAATCCGAGGGAGATGGCCACGGCGGCTTTCATCCGAGCATCGGTATCCCCTTCTTCGGCATCATTTTGTGCATCAGCTGGCACCGACGGCAACCGCCCACCTCCACTCTCTACCAACCCTTCATCATCATCTTTCCCTCATTCTCGTCCACCCAAGCGGCAAGCAACTCTTGGAGAGAGTTGGAAACCGGCCTTGAAAGAGGAGGTAGATGTGGGCGTGGCAAGATTTTTCGACCACGACCATATTGCTTTCAATGCGGCACGGTAAGCTCTATAGACTATAACTTATAAGACTTGAGCTTTGATCTTTAGTTTGTACAATGTATATCACTAATATACACCTTTTTTTTGACAAAAGGTCTCCATATTTTAAAGAAATGGCAAGGAAGATCGGAGAGTTTGGACCCACATATGTTCCTCCCTCTTCGGAGAGCTTGCGCACCACTCTTCTTGATAGGGAGAAGATGATGGTGGAGGCATGTGCATCCACAAGGGCTTTATGGAAGAAGAATGGGGTATCCCTCATTGTGGATGGGTGGAATGATACCCGTCGTCGCTCCATTCATGGCGTGGTGGCATATTCCCGGGGGAAGATGTATTTCATTGACTCCCATGATGCATCGGGGATCGGGAAGAGTGTGCAAGTACTTGCATTGGAGTGGGCGCTTACCATTGAAAAGGTGGGAAAGCATGATGTCATTGCCGTCATCACCGATGGAGAAAATAGCAATCATGCCGCCGGAGCCATCATCGAATCCCTTTATCAAAAAACCACGGTCACATATTGCATGGCTCATTGCCTCAACAATCTTCTCAAAGATATAGGCGCCTTGGAATGGATTCCCCCCGTCATTGAGCATGCATATACAATGGTGACTTTTGTCAATAATCACCAAAAGGTAACCATTAAGTGTTAACCAATCTTGTTTCAAATCAAATATAATATCAGAATGGAAGGCCAATTCTCATTTTGAATGTTGAATTTTCTAAATAGGTGAGGGCTGAATTTTCAAAGAGGTCAAAGCTAGCTCTTCTCAAATACTTGGAGACTCGCTTCGCCTTCAACTTCAATATGCTCCATCGCTTGAGTGTGTGTAGTGGGGCATTGAGGGGACTCTTCATTAGTGATGAGTTCATAGCAATGCCCAAGTCTAAAAGTGTCAATGGAGTGGCATGCTGAGCACGGGCCGACATGCCAGAATGGCGGGAGGAAGTAAAGACAATCTCCAAAATGGTGAAGCCTATCATCCACCTCCTGCGAGTGTTGGATTCAAACCTTGCATCGGCAAGATATATGAGACCATGGACACCATGATTGCCTCTCTTGACTGACCCTGATAGGTGAGTCCCGAGTCACTTTTAAGTTTTCCTTATGCTTTACAAGTTTACTCTCTTGAGTTTGTTTTGAATCTTGATTCAAGCCTTGTGCATGTGTCATATACTATGTATAATGTAGGTACGAGGAGATCCAAGAATTGTGTGTGTCAAGGTGGAATGCTTACCATTCTCCTCTTCATGCAGCGGCTTATGTAGTGGATCCGCAATCCCAACAAGGGAACCAATGGAAGGACAAAGAGGTGATGAATGGTTGGCAAACCATCCTTACGCGCCTTGTGCCCGACCCAAAGGAAAGGACCGAGATTCGGAGACAAATCAATGTCTACAGGAATGGATAGGGAGAAATTTGTCACATGCCCGATGCACAAGCCGCTTGCTTTGAGATGGGGAGTGCTCTTTGGTGGGAGAGTTTGGGGGCGAGATTGGGCGGTTTACAGGATTTGGCTATTCGCATTCGTAGCCAAGCATGCACTACGAGTTGCTTGGAGCAACTTTAGAGTGTGTATGCTCATGTTGCCTCAAAGAAGAGGAATCGTCTTATGTGCAGAGAGCCGATGATCTCATATATGTCTCATCAAATTTGAAGATGCTTTCCAAGTCAGACCAAAGTGATGATTTCGCGGAGTGGGCACTTACAGAGGATGATCCTTTCCCGGAGACGGGGATAGATGCAGAGGGAGAGATTGAGACAACACCCCTTGAGGACGATCTTTTGTTGGAGCAAATGGACTTTGCAGAGCCAGTTGTCATTCAGTTGGCACCATGGGTCAACAAGTAGACCTCTTGAGTCTTGAGTCTTGACTCTTGAGTTCTTCCCTTTCTGAGTCATATTTTGTACTCAATGTCATTTGACATTGTCTGATATATGTTAAACTCTACTTATTCACTCTTCACGTGCACATCATTACTTTTTGCCCTTTTGAGTCTTGACGAGGATGATTGATCACCACACCAACATGCGCGGTGTCGCGCACGCCCTTACCACATGTTATATTTTGGTATTATGTAATATGAGTGTAAAACCCACTTTTTCTTTGCAATCTTGTGCTCTTAGTGTTGTCTAGTATATGTCAAGTATTAAATCTACAAAGATCTAGTGTTTTTTAAAGCACATCCCTGTCGCATCCCATGTCCCCTGTTTTGCCACGTCCCTATCCTCAAGACCCGTCACGTCCCCAAGACCCGTCCCTGTCCCCTGTGACTATGAAGTACTTGCTTTATTACTTGCACAAAATGTTGATACAATGATGCTAAGTGATGAGATGCTAAGATGCTGATGGGTACTTGATGCGACTGATGCTGGGTACTGCTGAGGTGCTAATGGTTACTGCGGTAGGTGCTGAGGGGTACTGCTATGGATGCTTGATACTTGGTACTTGGTATTGCGGGGTACTTTGGGTACTGAAGGTACTTGGGTGCTAAGGACACGAAGGTCATGATGATCCGGACGTTGAGCTAGGCAAGAGTCACCCCAAAACGCAAGAGATGCTGGGGTACTGCGACGACGATGAGGGGTACTTGTGCTGCGGTGCTGCTGAGGTACTAATGGGTGTTGTTGGAGATGCTTTGCGACGACGACGACGCTCGACCTGCTGGCTGACCTGAAAACGCTATTGATCCACAAGGCCAATCGTTGATTTCAGGGTGCTTAGGGCTAAAAAACGTTGGTGGGAGAGGCTACGAGAAAACGCGAAGGCTGGCTGGAAACGCTCATGGCTGTTGGGTACTGCTAAGAAGAGGGTGCTGCAGATACTACTTCGTCTTCTGTCTTCTCTAGCGCCCAAAGGGCTTCTTTTATAGGTCTTTTAGCCATTTGCCCTACCTACTTTTCATAAATGTCATGTGAAAGTCACTTATTAATAAATGACTTAAGTGATTGTTCATATGCCTATATGCTTAAGTGACTTACTGTGCAAGTGAGGGTATGCAACTATGACCTCCCTGGGCATGCACGTCCTACTAGAGACTCACAAAGTGCCAAGCTAGGTCCTATGCTAACTAAGATTGACGCTAGACTGTAGCAAAAGCTTGTCCACGTAGCCCAAGTAAACTGCACAAGTGACATCCCCTCCTCTTAAAGGTGAGGCACAATTGCTGAACTTCTACCTGTGGATGCTTTCTGGACTTCTGATGTTGATTGCTTCTGATGCTTGTGGATGCATAAGCCGATGAAAACTCCTCCAAATTGGTGGATATTGTGGATGTAGGTACTGTTGCGATGTAAACACTGACCAACCGAGTTACTAGGTAGCCTTGCTACTCTCGCAGAATACCAGCCTTGGTGTTGACTCTGCCTTGCAAGCAAGTACGACCACTCGAAAAGTCCTGTCGTGAAAACATTGCGGGTGAAGATGAAAGGTAAGGGTGCTTGGAGGTATTCCAATGGTTCCATGTCGACGGAAGTGGATGCACGCTACATGTGAATGTGAATGCAAAAGAGGGTTAAGGATCCTTGCACCAACTCCTTTCATATCCGCATAGGAGGCAAGTAGATCTTGGTACTCAAGATCTAAGTTTTCGTGGATCCGTTGTCGATCTTTGTTCAAAGACATAGTGATGACGCCGGGAGCGCGCCCGATGCACGATGGACCACGTGTGGGAGTGACTAATAAGTCCGAGATAGGGACATGAAGATTTTTTGAGAAATAAAAATGAGAGAGGTTCTTTGGGTGCTTGGTTCTGCTTGGGTTCTTGGTGGTTCTTCCCTTCAGTTCGCGAAGCTGAAGCACGCATAGAGCTCTGATATCAATGTCAGGTGCGGCGGAAGTGTTTACAGATTTAGCTCGGATCTAGTACTCCGCACAAACACAATGTCACGTGCACATCTAACCCTATGTGACAAGTTGTTTCTACTTCTAGGGTTTAGGAAGCCTAGGAAGAATTATGGCAACCTTGTCAACCTGTGCACAAGTCCTGCATGTTCAGGCACTTAGAGTAGTTGCATACCCTTTGATTCCACAACCCAGGATCAGCATGAACACTTGACCGCATGAACACCCAATTGACAGATTACATGTGAACCACCTCTTATAAGCCACTTAAATTATTAAGTGAATTTATGCATTTTTATTATGAGATCGTGGGCTATTGGGAAGATTGCTCGACCTAGCATCTGGCACATATAAAAGGACAGCCTTCGCGCTTAAAAGCCGCCGAAGAAGCAGAGAGCACAAGGAGGGCAGGCACCCGCAAATCGGCAGGCACGCTAAGGCCTCTCCAACGTTTTCTCAAGACCAATCCCCTAGCGTTTTTGCATCAGCACACCAGCGTTTTCAGTTTTCAACCCTTAGCCTCGCAAGACCACAACTCCTCGTTGCAGATCCTCGTCGCATCGACCAACCAATAGTAGGTCAGCTTGGCGTTTTCAGTTTTCAGTCAAGACAGCCAACGTTTTGCAATTCCAGCCTAGATCAGCCAGTGTTTTGCATTCTCAGCCCTAGCACACTCCTGCGGTTGCAAATCAGTGCCGCAATACCGCCACGATAACAGATTTCCAGCAAGACATCTAGCATTTTCAGATTTCAGCATTGACCTTGTCATCGTCGTCGACACCATCGTGTAGACAACGTCGTCATCGTCGTCGTCGACATCACCATTGTCGCCGTCAAGTACCACTGCATCTAGAAGCATTGTACCAAACTTTGTGAAATCTCAAGCAAATACCTGTCTAGCAATAGAGAGGGGGGCCCTTGGAGGGGGGTTTGGGACCCCATCTCTCTCTCTCTCTCTCTCTCTCTCTCTCTCTCTCCTTCCCATCAGTAAAAGGAACCATGAGCACCTACTAATCACTCATCCTAAGCCACACACCATCATTCACTTCTACTGCACATTACACAAAAGGTTACTTTACTTCACTTGAAAAAGAGAATTGAACTAAAAACAATGAATGAGAGAGACTGAGAGAGAGAAAGAGAGACGACACCGCTTGTCGTCCAACCACATTCAAGGGCCCCTTGCTTTGTTGCCAGAGCAAGTACTTGCTTTATTACTTGCACAAAATGCTAATACAATGATGCTAAATGATGAGATGTTGAGATGCTAATGGGTATTTGATGCGACTGATATTGGGTATTGTTGAGGTGTTGATGGTTACTACGGTAGGTGCTGAGGGGTACTGTTGTGGATGCTTGGTACTTGGTACTGCAGGGTATTTTGGCCCTTGGGTAATGAAGGTACTTGGGTGCTAAGGACACGGAGATCTTGATGATCCCTACGCTAAGCTAGGCAAGAGCCACGCCAACACACAAGGGATGTTGGGGTATTGCAACGACGACGATGAGGGGTCTTGTGCTTCGGTGTTGCTTAGGTACTAATGGGTACTGCTAGAGATGCTTACTACTGCGACGACGACGACGACGAGGCTGTGGGCTGATCTACTATCGTTGGGCGATGGCTAAAAAACTGAAAACGCTCGTCCTACAGTCCTACTGGCTGACCTGAAAACGTTGCTAATCCGCAAGGCCGATTGCTGGTTTCAGGGTGCTTAGGGCTGAAAAACGTTGGTGGGAGAGGCAGCAGGAAAATGCAAAGGCTGGCTGAAAACGCTGATGGCTACTGGGTTCTGCTAAGAAGAGGGTGTTGCAGATACTACTTCGTCTTCTGCCTCTTCTGCCTTCTCTAGCACCCAAAGGGCTTCGTTTATAGGTCTTTTAGCCATTTGCCCTACCTACTTTTAATAAATGTCATGTCAAAGTTACTTATTAATAAATGACCTAAGTGACTGTTCATATGTCTATATGCTTAAGATACTTAACTGTGCAAAGTGAGGGTATGCAACTATGGCTTGCTTGGGCATGCACATCCTCTAGAGGCTCACAAAGTGGCAAGCTAGGTCCTATGCTAACAATGACTGACGCTAGACTGTAGCAGAAGCTTATCCACGAGCGCAAGTGAAGTGCGCATGTGACATCGCATCGATCGGATTCCCAAGTGGGCAGATGTGCAACAGTTTCACCCAAAACTAACCGCCCTGGCCAAACTTATTAATAAATCATTTTTATGATTTATTTGTTGGGTCTGGTGGACAGTTTGCCCTAAAGAAAGTTTATAACTCAATTTTCAGCCTATAGAGGAGACCATCCAGATAGCGTTTTCAATCAGATGTAGAAAGCGCTAGCACAAGGAGTAGATCCACCCAACGTTTTGCTCAAGATCAGCCTAGCGTTTTCCGCCCTCCAGACTAGCTAGCGTTCATGGACAGCATCAACCAGTGTTTTTGGTTTTCAGCCCAACGCTGCAATTCCCAGCACAGAAGCTAGTGTTTTCAGATTTCAGCCCATCTCCCTCGCCAGAAAGTGGCTCGGATCTGGCTTCGCGTGTTTCCTCGTTGTGATCCGATACTTTGGCAGCCCATCGAGCCTCCCCTTGGCCATTCCCTCGCCAGCATCGTGTGCTCCATTGTGGTCCATCATCGCCGTCATCGAGTTCTGCGTTTTCAGCCCTGCTCTATGCTCACAGATCTACGTTTTTGCAACCAGCTTTAAGCCCTTCATTCCTCTCACATCAGGAGCGCAATTCAGCCCCAAATCTTGGCCATCCGCAATCCCACATCGAGAAGGATCCAAAAGTGCATCAAATCAGCCCCGGAAGTGCCTCGTGTAACAGACTTGGACACTCCAAGTCGAGAATCTACCGCGATACCACAAATAATCACTTCAAAACGATTCACAGTTCACAAATGATTCGACACTGGCCCGGCGGAGTTCCGTGCCTAGAGATATTGGCCCCAAAAACTGGCGCCCCTTTCGGTATTTCTTTTTGTATTAATATGTGTTCAAAGTACAAGAGTGTAGGCAGGCGCTCACTCTCAGACTCTGCGTCCAGATGCTCTGAGTTGTGAGGCCCTACCCACATATGTAAAGATTACAAGGGATGCCAAAAGCAGAGCCCCAAAAGCTGAAAATCAAAAGCTCTTCAAAAAATAAAGCAAGGCTATTTCTCTCTCACAAGCCCTCTTTCTTAAATAAAGTAGAGCTTTTAGCTAGCTCTCTCTCTCTCTCTCTCTCTCTCTCTCTCTCTCTCTCTCTCTCTCTCTCTCTCTCTCTCGTCAATTGCGTAGCCAAAAAGCTGGGCCAGAATTTGCATAGGAAAAAGCAGCCCAATTGCGCAGCCAAAACAGCCCACGCTTTTCTGCTTTTTACAGTACTTTGCTGCCATGTCAGCATTCCGTGAATGGCGCCGCAATTTCCGGACAAGTCCGTACAGGCCCGCCACGTCACTGCAAGCATTTCCGAGAGTCCCCATCGGAGAGGGTGTATGAGTGTATCGGGCAGCCAGCAACCACATCACCAGTTTGTGACATACCCCCCACTTGAAAGCATTGTAATCGCCCTCGATTATGCCTGCAAAACAGACAGAAGCCATAGACTGCCTTAGCAGACACTGACTCTTAGTCCCGACGCACTAGGAACACACATCTAGCACATGTACCAATCGACAGTCACATCACACGACATCACAGGACATCACATGACAAATCACATTCAACATTCATTCGGATCTCAGACCATGATTTATCGGCAATGCAATTAGCAACCGCATCTAGATCCACTCAAGACCTCATAGATTCCCAATTGACTAATCCCTATTGCAACCATGTCTACCGAGATCATTCAGACCAAAATGCTGCAGTCATTTCGTCTATTAGTTCCTGCACTTAAACAAGTCAAGAACAAATCAGTTTCATATAATCCGGAATTCCATTTCATAAAGTCATACAGCAGAATACTGTCACCTCTCAGTATCCCTGAAGCTCAAAGAGACATCAGTGACTCTAGTATTCAAAAAAAAATCGAGGCATCTGTTGACAAAGGAGCGGAGTAACTCCCCTCTTATGCAACCCACTGCACCAGATCTCCGGCAAAGTTGAATTCGGGGTTCCATTTGGAGTAGACTATGCTAAACCAAAAGCTTCAAGGTAAAGTTTCACAATCTCGGGAGTATCTGCTAGGTCCTCCTCCTGCATCCACTTCGCATCCAATGCAGGATAGTTCTTGAATTTAACCAAGAACCGCCTTCTCACTTTACCCTTATTCTTTCTGTCCTTATGTGCCAAAATCTGTTCAGGAACAAGGATCTCCTCGTTTTCTTCCACTTCGGGTTGCTCATCAAGCTCCCAATCTTCGGGCACATCACCTTTAAAAGGTTTCAAGAGACTCACATGAAATGCATTGTGAATCCTCTAAGTGTCAGGCAGTTTCAGTCGGAAGGAGACATCATTGATCTTTTCGGAGATCTGGAAAGGTCCGTAGTATCGCATACTAAGCTTTGGAAAAAGCCTCTCCTTTCCCTTCTTTCTCAAGCGTGCCTTCTTAAAACGTAAGAGCACCCAATCATCCTCCTTCAATTTCAAATCGCGACAATGGCTATCTGTTGCCTTTGTCCGTCTTTCCTTAGATTTCTACAAAGCCTCGCGGACCTTGGCACAAGCCGTGTCCAAGCCGCGCGTGTACTCATCGGCTTTAAAAATCTTATCTTTCGTGCTTAGGAAGGGTGGAACCTTCGCAGCACCTTCAATAATCTTAAATGGCGTCTTCCCCGTCGAAGAGTGTACCGTGTTGTTGTAGGCAAATTCCACCAAAGGTAGATACTTTTCCCATTGAGTCTGCTGATCTGAGATGTAAGACTCAATAAATCTAAAACCATTGAATTAGCAATCTCAGATTGTCCGTCAGTCTGCAGGTGGAAAGATGACGAGAACTGCAACCGCGTGCCAATGTTCTCCCAAATTGCCTTCCAAAACAAACTCGTGAATCTGGGGTCCTTGTCGGAGACAATCGTCTTGGGCATGCCATGTAATCTGAAAATCTGGGCCACAAACAGTCTCGCTAAATGATCCGGCTTGACTGTTTTCTTCACTCGAATGAAACGAGCTTGCTTGCTAAATCTGTCAATAACAGTCCACATACCATCGTGACTACTCTGTGTTCTCGGGACATCAAAAATAAAATCCATTGCAATATTTTCTATGGGTAAAGGCTGTAACAATCCCTGTGCTTTATGCCTGTCAAAACTTGACCTTCTGGCATACCAAGCAACTGCGCACAAACTCGTCCACATCCTTCTTAAGTCTCGGCCAAAAGAAGTATTTCTCTACCCCTTTCAAGGTGGTAGCAATGCCGCCGTGACCCATAAAAGGTGGATAGTGGCATTCGGTCATAACCTTTTCCCTCAACGGCTGTGTAACGCACAACATGGTTTTCCTCATCAAGTAGCCATCCCGAATGGAATATCCCGCTATTGTTTCCCCATCCCGTATCCGTATAAAAATGTCTACAAAATCTGTATCCGTGGCATACTGATCAACCATATCCTCGAAGCTCCTATTGGTGTATCACGGAAATAGCAAGAATCAACGACTTCCGAGACAAAGCATCTGCCACCAAATTCTTTTGTCCCTGAACATGGACAATCTGGAAGTGAAACTGTGACGAGATGTTCGCCCACCGCATCTGCTTTTCCGATAGCTGCTTCTGTGACAAGTAGCGTAAACTCTGATGGTCTGTAAAGACAATAAAATCCGCTCCGAGTAGGTAATGCCGCCACTGAGTAAGAGCATGGATAACCGCCAAAAATCTGTGTTGTCAATTCTGGCCTTGAGAACAATCGGCTCTTGTAAGCAATGACATGGCCTTCTTGCATTAAGACCGCACCCAGACTACAACCACAAGCATCACAATATACTTCAAATGACTTCTGCAAGTCCGACAAAGTCAAAACTAGTCCCGTAGTCAATTTCTCTTTCAATGTCTAAAAGACAGTCACCTATGTAGGTCCCCACAAGAAAGGGACTCCTTTCTGTGTCAAAACATGCAAAGGGAAAGCAACCTCTGCAAACTTTCTAATGAAGCTTGTAGTACGAACATAATCCCAAGAAGCTTTTAACTTCATGGACATTCTTCAAACCGGGCCAATCACGAATAGTCTCTATCTTGGCCGGATCCATCTGCACTCCTGCTGCTGACACAATGTGTCCCAAAAAGTGTATCTCTGGTAGGAAAAAATCACTTTTCTTCGTATTAATCACTAACTTGTGATCTCGTAATGCTTGAAAAACTTGAAGCACATGGTCTCTATGTTCTGCCTCATCCTTGGAGAAAACAATGATGTCGTCAAAGAAAGTGCCAACAAATAGTCTGTACTCTCGAAAAATCATGTCCATCATCCCGTTAAATGTCGCAGGAGCATTGATTAAGCCAAAAGGCATCACCAAAAACTCAAATAACCCAAAAGTCGTCCGAAAGACTGTCTTGTAGACGTCTCTCGGCGTGATTCGGATCTGATGATATCCACTTTTCAAGTCGATCCTGCTGAAGCACGAGGATCCCTGAAGTAAGGGCGGGAGTGGCTAATAAGTTCGGGGTCGGAGCACGAAGCTAAAATTTCCAATGAGCTTTGGAAGTGCGAACTTGCTCTATCTGCTCTTTGGTAGGACCGGTATGCTTCAAAAAAGCACACGCCTGATGCTCTGATACCACTGTCACAAGGCAGGCACCACGTGTAAATAGAAAAGAACAGACTGAATAGACTTTTAGCACTTTAATAACAACTAAACTAAAAGAGAGAGACGACACGCGACACGGAGGCGGAATTCCACCCCAGAGAGTATTGGCCCCAAACCTTAACGCCCCTTTCGGTATTTCTTTATATTGAATCAACACAGTACAAGCTGGTACTCCAGACTCTGCACCTACTCCAGGAAGCATGCCAGAGAATGAGCCCTAACCTCATATTTAAAGGCCATAGGCCCCAAAAGCAGTTTACAGTAAAAAGCCTTCAAACTCAAAAGCATCTAATCCAAAAGCAAAGCCAAAAAGCTGTCAGCGTAAATTGCGGAATTCCGTACAACAGTCAGCACAAAACGCGGAAATCCGTACAACCTACCACGTCATCATGTCAGTGCAATTTCCGGAATTTGATCGTACGGTTGCCGTGTCATCAATATTGGCGCAAGTCTTTCTTTGTGCGTATATGGGTCGTCCTTTGTTTTAAGGGTGAACTCAACTCTATCGAGAAATTTCCTCAACTAAACTGACTCACCACTTGTCACACCGGCATCTATAGAAGGTACAATTGCTAACTGCTCCAAGAGATAGCATCAAAATTGAGAGTAATGGCATAAATTGTGGGTTTTAGGATGATTTTCCAACTCACAAATACTCCATCCTTCAAGAAAGAGTCAAAAAGCTGCAGCTCCATCAAATACTACAGGCAAGAATCTCCAAGCCGCTACAGAGATATCAAATGTCCAATGACAAGGATCCAAAGAGAGATGCTAATGTGTCATGAGTGAACCAACAACATCTGAAGGATCTCCATCGGAGCTAAGAGTGACAACCACTATTGATCTTCCTTTGTCTTGAACACCTCCCAAGAAAATATCACCGCACTCTTAGAGTCAATTGGGAATATACATCCAGCAAAAAAGTTCACACATCAATACTGTGACTGCAGGTGATACAGCCAGACCAAGAGAACCTGCTCCCAAACTATGCAAGAGAAGAACGAGGGGCTCTAGAAGGCCGTTAGATAGACTGTACACAAACAAACAATTCTGCATTGCAAAACAACTAGCACAATCACAGATAATGCGATAATGGGTCGTTATTGAGGCTAGAAACAAAGCAAGATACACAACGCTAATCAACATTTGCCCCACTCCAGATGAATGACCATTACACCTTTTCATGGCATATCTATTTAACGCCGACCTTGGCATGATGCGCCAGCAGACGATATCATTGAAGTATTTTTATTCCAAAACAGTCTTTTGTCCAGATTAACTTGTGGGGACAAGACAAAAACTTGAACTTTATACTTATTCGACAGTCATGATCATTCAATAGTTTTGGACTCGCAGGGTCATTGCATTGTTGTCTGTATCTTCTTGATGTGTAAAAGTCAGGGGCAAAATTTATGTGCAACATTGACGTAGGAATCTATGAAAATGGGGATCTGCAGCTTCAAGAGCTGAAGAGTGAAGCTTCAGGGATATCAGAATGTCATGAACCCAATGACTAAAGAACATGGGAAAAAAATACCTTTCTTGGAGGGTTGTGAGGGCCACGTTTGTCTCGAGTCCCGATTGAGAGAGGTACGTCTGCACGTCGTGTACAAAAGGAGCTGCTGGGATGCCCCTTCGCTCAGACGGGGAAGTTGCCATAGCTTAGAGAGAGAGAGAGAGAGAGAGAGAGAATTTGATGACGGGTCGGACAAGATTCGAACACTAGCCTAGAGCTTGTTCAGCCCGCCAGGAACAGCACTCGGAGCTTTTAAGCCTTCCTAATTAACCCGCAGGCAGAAAATTTTGCCATTTATTTTTAAGACAGGCTTGAAATCTACCCGAGAGTTTGTGACTTTAGAAGGGCAATTTATTCATGTCTATCGAGGAGCAAGGAATATGCCCTAGTGTTTAGCACTACAAGGTATGCAAAGTCATGCATTTGACAGCTTATGAAGCTTTTCACTCACAACAAGTGCAATATCTACGTGGATTTTTGTAAGTTTACTAACCACCAACGAGGCCATGACTCGGCATGGGTGATTGTAGATAGCCAAGTTGTTTGTTGATAATCTCTAGAGGTTATATGAATTTCCCAACAACATTGTGAGTAATCGTGATCCCAAGTTTAATAGTCATTTCTAGAGCGATGTGATTAAATGGTTGGGATCACATCTCAATATTACTACTGCAAATCACCAAAAGATGGATGGGCAGACTGAATGTGCTAATCAAGTGTTAGAGAAAAGAAAGTACGTTAGCAAGAAGCAATCCGATTTAGATTATTATCTTCCTATTTTGGAGTTTGTTTATAATAGTGCAAAACAGGTTATGACTAGGTTTAGTCCCTTCATGCTTATGCATGGTTTTTTAAGTAAATCACGAGTTATGGTGGGGTTGGCTTTTAAGAAAATTCAACAAGTCAAGGAATTTATCCATGACTAGGTTTAGTCCCTTCATGCTTATACATGGTTTTTTAAGTAAATCACGAGTTATGGTGGGGTTGGCTTTTAAGAAAATTCAACAAGTCAAGGAATTTATCCAAGATCAAATGGATACGCTGAATATTGCTTGTCAAAATGTTGACAAGCACAAGAGAGGTGCAAGAAGTATGCTGATGAGAAACGTCAGCAAATCACTTTCATGGAAGGTGAAGAGATATTCCAGATCATTTGGAAAGTGTAAAAATTGAATCTATGCCTAAGTTACTCCTAGGTATTGTGGTCCATTCAAAATACTCAAGCAAGTTCGAGATATGGCCTACAAACTTCCTTTACCTGCACACTCTTGTATTCATCCGATCTTTTATGAAAGTCGTTTATGTAAACACTTACATAGGGACGACAATGTAATTGATCATCAAGTTTTGTCAATTTCATTGAACCTCCAACCCAGTCCCATGAACCCAAGTATATTTTAAACTATCACGATTTATGAACTCGTCATCATGTTCATTGTCAAGCATTAGTTAAGTGGAAAGACCGTCAACTTGAAGAAGGTGCCACTTGGAAAAACATTAGCATTCTTAAGAAGAAATACCCACTTTTGTTTTCAAGGACAAAGGCACTTCTCCAAGGGGGGAGTAATGTGAGGCAAAGAGTCGGGCACGGCCTATAGGGAAACCAGGGCAAGGGCCTATCTATAAGAATAGACATGGATGGTTGGGAGGAGCATTTGGTTCCCTAGCACTAGGCCTTTCGCTCTTTACAACAAAGAGAAACTTGAGTATACATAGGATCATGGAGTCTAAAATCTTCAGGACCCAAGTAACTTAGCAATGATTTGCAAAACAGTGCTGCAGTGTGCACAGTTTATGGGCAACACCTTCACATACACACTATCTCCCACCCTTTTGAGCTTCCACAAGAGCATATATCACTCTCAGCTGAGCTCATAAGCTCGTGTTTCATTCTCATAAAGCTTTCAAGCTTTCTTTATCTCTCTACCACTGAGAGCAAGCAAGCTATTACCTCAAAGCTCTCGACACTTCCATTCTCTCTGTGATTGGCATGGGCTCTGATACCAATTGAGAGTGCACAGATGCATGTGTGTGGTGTAGGAGAGGGAAGAGCAGAAGAGACCATGCTGTGTGGACGTAGCAACCTCTAAATAGTAGAGGAGCCCCTTATTCTTTTGGTATATGAAGAATAAGGTTAGTGTGGTCAGTGGGTGGCCAATCGATCGCCCGACCACGGGTAGAGGTGTAATGCATTTACCCCAACACTTGTTTACTACTTACATCTCTCTTGCACCCGGAGTCTTGAGAGAGGGTGTGTAAACTTCTCATCTAAACTCTGCTCAGAACCACTATTATCATCATCCTCATGACCAATACTCAAATTTGGCAGCTTAGGGGCATTATCAACCTTTTCCTTCCCTTTCTTGATACATTTGAAGAGTTAGCAGGACTCACTCTTTCACACAACCTACCACTCCATGGCTTCTCACCATGACTTGCATTAGGTGACCCTTGTGGCCCACTCAAAATCTACAATTGTGTGCCTATACTTTTTGCAACCTCATTCTCTCTTACATCAGCCCCTAAATCATCTTTCACATGAGCATACCAACTTGCCATTTCATAAAAAACAAAATCTTTGCTTACCTTCACTTTGCCTGTGACAAGATTGTAACACTTGTACCCTTTCTACTCAAGAAAATAGCTAATGAGCACACATTTTTAAACTTTTGGGTCAAGCTTACTTCTTAGCTCATCTAGCACATGCGCATAAGCAATACATATGAACACTTTAAGATCTAATACATCCGATCTCTCACCACAAAACTTTTCTTCTAGTGTCATATCATGTATTGTAGTAGTACGGGCTTTGTTCATAATGTAAACAAGCAATAGCCTCAACCCAATAACAATGAGGCATGTTCTTCTCGGTCATCAATGCTCTAGCAACTTCTACAATGTGCCTGTTCTTTTCCTCAACAAAACCATTTTGTTGTGGAGTATACATGCATGAAAATTTCCTCTAAATTCTATGCTTTTTCAGAAAACCATTGAATTCATTGGAGAAATATTCTCTCCCTCCATCTGACCTCAGACACTTTACATGTTTCCCCATCTGCTTTTCAACCATAACCTTGAAGTTCTGAAAGTGCATGAACACCTTAAGTTTTTGCTACATGAAATAGTCCCATACCTTCCTCGTATGGTCATCAATGAAGCTCGCATAATATCTACATCCACCCATAGATGTAGTCTTTGCCAAGCCCCATACATCTGTATGTAGTAAATCCAATGCATTTATGCTTACATGCTTATCATAAGGAAATGATACTTTTGTCTGCTTTCCAAACTGACAAGCTTCCAAAAGTTCTACATTTGAGCAACTTTACATGTTGGGAAACCTATAGCCATCTATTTAGTTTGCATCGTCTTTAGCCTCTGCAAATTCACATGACCATTCGTTTCTGTCAAATCTTAAGATTTGCAACAACTGCTGCACCTTGTGCAAAAATGACAGCATTCACCTCGAGCACATTTACATCCAAAGTAAACATTTTGTCCACTTTATTTCCTTACACAACCAACCTTCCGTTCTTCTTATGCTCTTCCACAAAGAGACCATCAAAGTTAAATCTGACCGGCAAGTCCTGCTCAACCATCTGACCGACATAACCCAAATTCTTTGTGATATTGGATTCATGTAGTACATCAGCCATGTACTTTACTTTACCATCTACCATAGACAATGGTACATTTTATGTATGCAGTATCATCCCCAGTCTCTACATAACAAGACTTTGCAAAGTTTGGATTTCCATGAACCACTCACCGTGACTGGTCATTGATTTGATGCACCAAAATCCACATACCAAATATTATCACTAGATTTTTCCACATCTGCAGACATAGTATTTAGCATGTGTTGCACTACAAATAGCATCTTAGGCTCGTCTACAATCTTGCTTGTGGTTGCATAACTATTTTGTTGTCTCTTTTCTAGAAAGTCACGTTCAAAGTGACCATGTCTCCCACAATTCTAGCATACAACATTTCCATGTTGACTTGTATTGTTACGCTGTGCATTTCCATGACCTCTTGGACTCCCCCTACCTCAAAAGTTTTCTCGACCACCTGTGTTTTGTCTTCGATTGTTGTGCGTGGTGGTTGCCTCTTCCTTGACCTCCTCCATGACATGTACCATGTCCTCTTCATCTTCCTCTATTGTTGAAGAGGACCTGTTCAGAATCATTTCTATCTTGTGTAGAGGAGTCTTCCTCAGGTTCTTTTTCTTCCATAATCATTAATGACACCAAATCTGTAAATGTGGGAATGTTTGCTTGAAGATGGATACCAAACTTAAACTATTTGTATACTAGACCCAAACCTCACATACATACTTTCACTTTATCATCACCATCAACTCTAACACCAATTGATGCAAGTGACTAATATATATTCTTTATTTTCAATGAATAGCCATTGATAGACAAGTATTTCTTTTGCATTGTATTCAACTCAGTCTTCAATTGTAGCTTCCTTGCTTTTGTGTTGGTACATGCACCAACAACGATAGTAAGGTGTCCCAAAACTCCTTAGGGGTGTGGGCATCTTGTATGTGCCTAATCATAGTGTCTTGCACACTCACAAAAATCCAGGACATGACTTCTGAGCTACCTGGTTCCAATCTTTAAAACAGCACTTGCAAATTCCTTTGGTAATGTTGGTGTTGTCTCATGCTCTCTATCAATGTAGTCCCAATAACCTTTTCCCATGAGGAAATTGGTTATTCTAAACTTCCAAGCATAGAATTTGTTCTTGTCCAGCTTCTCACTAACAATCCGGTTAAGTCCATCATTGTTGGACGACATGCTTTCAACGCTTCACCAAGTTTTGAGCAGCCTACTAAAAGTAGTCAGTTACCACTTATAACCACAACATGCATACATACACATGTTTCACAATACCAAACAATATTTGTGAACACTATAACCAAATTGGAGCTTTCTGCACCACCAAAATGTAGATCTACAAAATCCTTAACCTTAGCATTTTTGCATGCAAATGCACTCTAACTCCAAAATGAGGACCGAGATATGCCCCAAATGGAAATATGGTTGAACAGTTTCAGTCTAAAAGGAGTCCAAAAGACTATATAGAAACATGAGATGTACAATATCCAGAAAGAAGCACCTCAATTGGATATCGCTTGTTGACGATGGCTCTCAAGGATTCCAAGACTTCTTCTTCACTAACTCAAGATAAGAGGTATACAAAAGAACCAACATTATAAAGGGAAACTAGTACAATGGTCTAGTGTGAATCGCTATTGAGTGAGGTGAATGGATAAGTGTATCATCACTCTAGTAGGTAGACCAACTCGATGTAGTACAATAGTAGTATCATTGGTGTAGATATGTGATCCACCAAGGCGTGTCAGCGATGATTCTTGTCGGTGATAGTCATCTAGGAGCCATACATGTTGAGCTTGAAATCTCAACAATATCTAGCTAGCATAAGTCAATCATAAATGTGTGTGTGCAAATCCACACAACTGTAATGGAAATAAGAATTTGCCTGCGTTGAGACTCTGTTAGAAGAGTTATTAACTAGTTGATTGATAGCCAAACCATGCTTGTGGACTATAGAAAAGCTCTTTAGCTCTAACCTGTGTAGCACATGGATTGTATGCATATGTAGCTCAAGTATGTCCTTGATAGAGTGTCTTGCATCTCAGCAAAAGCGTAAAAACTACGTGGGTGAAATTTACTCCACCTTACTGGCATGCCTTGCATAAATTGATAAGCCCTTGGCTACAATGATGTCCTCAGTGGTTTTAACTGATACTTTGAACTGCCCAGCACTATCTAGAAGTAGCATTGATACAACACAATTTGACCTTGTCATATGTAAAATGTAAGTTATATCCCAATAATGTCGATTCCCCATCCCTTGGGTGCCTTGCCATAGATCCTAACTCAACCAACAAGGCATGGGCATGGGGTATAAGCCTTGCTTCTTGTTATGGCATGCAAAGCACCTTACTTTGCAATTTATGATTCTTGCCAAATCAAAGGCTAAAAAAACAACAAAAATTGAAAATTTCCAACCTTTAACGCATCCTTGGAATGTACTAGAAAGTGCCAACTCCGATTGGATTGACCATCTACAGAGCCTTGCTTATTGCATGGTGTTGACGCATAATTTTCCTTGCTATGTTTCTTGTAAGCCCCTTGGCTTGGTTCATGCCAACACCCATTGGATCATCTGGTTAGATACACTTACAAAGCTGCCCCAAGTCCGCATGATGGTAGCATATCTAAAACTTGGGAAGCTACAATTCCATAATCATAAAATATAAGCGTAAAAACTACGTGGGTGGAATTTACTCCACCTTACTGGCATGCCTTGCATAAATTGATAAGCCCTTGGCTACAATGATGTACTCAGTGGTTTTAACTGATACTTTGAACTGCCCGGAACTATCTAGAAGGAGCATTGATACAACACAATTTGACCTTGTCATACGTAAAATGTAAGTTATATCCCAATAATGTCGATTGCCCATCCCTTGGGTGCCTTGCCATAGATCCTAACTCAACCAACAAGGCATGGGCATGGGGTATAAGCCTTGCTTCTTGTTATGGCATGGGCATGGGGTATAAGCCTTGCTTCTTGTTATGGCATGCAAAGCACCTTACTTTGCAATTTATGATTCTTGCCAAATTAAAGGCTAAAAAAAATAAAAAAATTGAAATTTTCCAACCTTTAACGCATCCTTGGAATGTACTAGAAAGTGCCAACTCCGATTGGATTGACCATCTACAGAGCCTTGCTTATTGCATGGTGTTGACGCATAATTTTCCTTGCTATGTTTCTTGTAAGCCCCTTGGCTTGGTTCATGCCAACACCCATTGGATCATCTGGTTAGATACACTTACAAAGCTGCCCCAAGTACGCATGATGGTAGCATATCTAAAACTTGGGAAGCTACAATTCCATAATCATAAAATATGAAGCCTTGCTTTAGATAGTGACATCTTAAGAATAAAACTTGGTTAAGCTTCTACGCTCAAAGGTTTTTGATTCTTCATCAGAGATTCACATGCCACGCATGATAAAACTCTCAAGGCTCAATCCATCAAAGCCATACTATAACAAACATTGCTTTGCTTTTGCTTTACTTACTCACTAAGTCCTTTGTTGACTTTTCCCTATTTGTGCCTTTGACAATATTGATTAATTAAATATCCCATGGAGAGATGTGGCCCTTGGCCCCAGCTACAATATCTTGGATGAGAAAAATTGATCCTTTAAGTTTGACAAAAAAAAAGACCATTAATTTACAGCTTATGCTTGCTTGTAAACAAAGTCACTATGTCTGAGGTGAAAACAAAATTGCTCTTTGAGTAATATTCTTATAAGAAAATAACCCTTCTTCATGAGTTCTTATAAAAGAAACTCATAGATAGAGCAAGAAAAACCTCATAGATCATGAATTCTCAAACCGGATGACCATTGTTGTATCGGTGATGATTGCGAGTGGTAATTAGCATAAAATTGGAGATTCCTAAATAAATCCACCTACTTGTCAGTGCATCGGTCAGCTTTGTTGAAGCATGTCAATATTACCATTCTCAGTGTTCTGCATGGCCTTGATAGGCCATTAGTATCATGAAGTAAATGTACTTGTCATTAGCATCACAAAGCACGATTGATGAGACATGGAGACTTTATCTCGAGTGTTTTGCACAATGCTTTACATCATTGAAGCCTTGCTATGCTTCAACTTTGAAGATTTCTACAAAATTGAATAAAATATAGAATTTGAAATTCTAATTTGGACTTACTTATTGTCTCAAGAACTTTCCTCAATCACGATAGACCTTGCTTTGACACTGCAAACCAATCTAATAACCACTCCTTGCTTGGCTT
The DNA here is from genome assembly GCF_014529385.1 of Adiantum capillus-veneris. Classification (NCBI taxonomy): domain Eukaryota; kingdom Viridiplantae; phylum Streptophyta; class Polypodiopsida; order Polypodiales; family Pteridaceae; genus Adiantum; species Adiantum capillus-veneris. The sequence goes on from NC_140941.1 coordinate 117,450,469, forward strand.
TGAGCTTCTTGAGTATTTCATTGCTTGCAAAGAGCCCAAAAACTTTTTGGTTTGAATTTTGTTTTAGGTCCTAAACTTCCTATCCTTCACAAGACTTGGACCTATGTGCTCCGATTTTTCTTGATCAAAGCTATGTTACCCTTCTCATGTTGAGCCTCCACATGTCCAAATTGGAGCCTTCCAATGGATGCCCCCCCTCAAAAACAACACGAAGCAAATCGTGCGTTGAATCAAAGCATGCTCTTTTTGCATGTCATGCATATGACCTTATTGGCTATTGCTTCGTCTAGCTTCCTCAAGCCTTGCTTGACATCACAATGACATTGAAATTGTTCCATGCATGGGGATGGCCCCTTAGAGTGGCCTCTAGGGCACCCTGGGGGTTCCATTGAGTGTGAAGGGAGAGAAAAAGGGAAAACAAAACCTGGTTATCGTGCTTAGATAGCGACAAGGAGAGGTAGAAGAACCCAAAGACTTTATCCTCCTTGGCTTCAACGTTGAACTCTTTCCCTCACGGACTTGTGACCACATCGAGCCCATCTATTCATCGTTCTGCGGTGCTCCATCGTGGCCCACCCCCACCCAAGGGGCGGTTTCTGCCATTGCTCCCAATAGTTTTTTTTTTTTTAACCTTGAACTCCACAAGGGTGCATGCATGCAAGACCATGCATACTCATGCAGAACTCTCCACGACTCTCCTCCACATAATCTTGGAACTACTATGATAAATAGGGAAAGGCCTAGTGCAGGGAGCCAAATGCTCCTCCTAGCCATCCCTATCTATTCTTATAGACAAGTCCCCCGTGTTGGTTCCCCATTGGGTCGTGCCCGCTGACCCTTGGCCTCACATCCAAGAGCATGAGTAATGAAAGGCCCAGTGCATGGAGCCAAATGCTCCTCCTAGCCATCCCTATCTATTCTTATATACAAGCCCCGATGTCGGTTCCCCATTGGGTCATGTCCGACCCACCCTTGGCCTCACATCCAAGAGCATGAGCAATGAAAAGCCTTTCTTTGGGGGTCAGGCTTATGAAATTGTGCCCTCAACCTTGTGCTGTCGCATGTTAATAATATTTTCCTTAATTTTGGCTATAAGCATGTTAGTATTATGTATGTAGAAATGATGTTTGGTTATGCACCCAAAAAAGTAAGCCATGCTAAGGAGAGTTTATGCCTAAACAAGCTAAAGCTAATTAAGGTTTTAAGCTTATGTATGTAATAGGAGAAATAGTGTATATAGTAGAAAGACTCTTGTGGTGTTGAGGAATTCAAGCTAGATGTCATTGAATTAGAGATTTTGAAAAATTGTGGTCAACAAGTGTGTGATGAGAGATTAAGCTCAAGAGAAACATCACATCTCAATGAAATTCGAGAAAGAAGGACTTCCAAAGATGGCACCTGGCATCTACAAACTAGGTTTTCAACAACCAAGGATTGTTTCTTTTTAGTCTTGCTAAATCTATAAGCCATCAAAGTTACGTTACTTGTTTTTCTAACACTAACATCTATTACAGTCCTTGTAGAGATTGGATGCATCATTTTTTTGGACTCTTGCCCACAAAAAGTGCACTCTATTAAACCAATTTATTTCCTTATTTTTGGAGGTCTTGATATATACTTGATGTCGCATTACAATATCTCATCTTCAAACTAGGTTTTCAACAACCAAGGATTGTCTCCTTTTAGTCTTGCTAAATTTAAAAGCCATAAAAGTTACCTTACTTGTTACACTAACATCTATTACAGTCCTTGTAGAGATTGGATGCATCATTTTTTTTGGACTCTTGCCCACAAAAAGTGCACTCTATTAAACCAATTTATTTCCTTATTTTTGGAGGTCTTGATATATACTTGATGTCGCATTACAATATCTCATCTTCTTGACCAAAAACTCAGTGTCGCAATTGGATTTTGATAAAATCTCTCTTTATATTCTCTTGGAATGCATCACTCCTTACTTTGTAACCTGAGCAATTCTTTAGCTTTCATAATTCAGATGGCCTTTAGCACCCCTCATTTTGGCTATCTTCCTAAACCATTCTTCAAAACAACCATAGTGAACATCGGATGTCTATTGGTCTCATTTGGCATAGCACCTCATGGTGCACTCCACAAACACATAGGCAATTGTTGGCAACCTTGGCAAGCTTCGACCCGCTCAACCTTTACCTTGGTGCTTTGTTCTCTTGAAATTAGGATTGAAAGCGAGCTTCGCAAGTGAGCTATGGAGAGAGTTTTTTTTTGGGATTTTTTTGCAAATCACTTGCTTACAAAAAAATACTCGCTCCTAAATCTTGCCCATGATGAAGAACGGGAGGGTCCTTTTACCATAAAACAGAAATAGCACAAGGGTAGATGTAAGATGTAAGATCCAAATGGATACCTACACAAGGCCATAGTAAATGGATGGAAATAAAAACTACACTTGCAAATGCTTGACTCATGGATGATGAAAGCGATACTAGAATAAGTAGAAGAGGATGACAAAGCCTCCTCTGGATCTCATCGCTAGGAACTACAGTTTACATTATGGGCATTAATACCTCTAGCTTTGAGAGAGGGATACTAAGGGCTATTTTTTACCTCTCTCTCTCTCTCTCTCTCTCTCTCTCTCTCTCTCTCTCTGTGAAATCGAAGGGACTAGCACATGCAAATAACCACCCAAACGTGCCCTATATAGGCGATTGGCCCTACTATTTATAGGACCCCCTTTACCACATGTCCGTCGTGGCCCTTGGCCTGCCTAGTCTTACCCTAGGCTTGACATTACTCCCCCCTTGGAGAGACGTTTTCATCCTTGAAAAAAAAGTGGTGATATCTTCATAAGAACACTAATGTTTTCCACAGTGTCATGGATCCAATTATCCTTTTGACTAGAACACGGTTCAGTAGGAGAGTCAATGAATCAAGGATAACATCTTGGTTTTCCGCATTATTGTCCCTTTGCAACCATTTTGTGTCACTAGCCTATATCCAACATAATGTGTAAGCTCCATTTTTAACTCACTAGAGTATATTAAACAAGTTACCACTACTAGGAGGTGACTAAAAGGATAACTCTTCTCACTTTTCATGGAAGTAACATGCTGACATACCTCATTAGCCAAGATTAAGTCCTTGATTTGTTATCATTTCTCACCAATAAACAACCCCACCATAACTAGTGTTCGAGGTTCAGAACCTGACCTAAACATGAAGGGACTAAACTGAGTCACAATATGCTTTTCCTTTGTGATGAGCATACTCCAACTAGAGAGATAACCTTTCTAATTAGATTAACTTGTGCTAAGATACGTGCTTAACATATCCTTTAGCACAAGATTAACACTTGTAATCTACCTATCCTCTCTGAATGACTGGCAGTACTGGTGCTAATGTACGCGCTTAGCATATCCTTTCGCACAAAAGTAAAACTTGTAATTTGTCTATCCTCTCTGGATGAGTGCCAGTATTAAGGTGTGTTTCCCCACCGTTTACAGACAGCCTTCCAAAATGACTGGTAAAGTGGGATCACAATTCCTTACAACATGAGTAATCAACAATGATATGAACAACCAACTTGAGTAATCAACAATGCTATGAACAACCAACTTGGTTAACTTTAGAGTTTGAAAAAGTAAATTGAAAAATTTTACAAAGTAGTCAACTTATCTATCACCATCTAAACCAATTCATGACCTCTATTGGTGATTGATAGAAGCTACTGATGTCATGAACGTAGATACCGCTCCAAATTAACCTTTGCTAAACACTAGGGCCCATAACATCTAGTGTGCATGAATTTAGCAAAAATGGATTTGAACCCACCTATCGATGACCTTACTTGCCAATGAGTATGGCTAACAATATACTCATAGCCCACATGGAAAGAACTAAATACCTTCCATGTGAACCGAACCGTGGAACACCTCTCTTGTGAGGAAGATGACAGGCAGGCAGTCCGTGTGAAACCCCCCTTGCAAGAAGGGAGCCGTTGAGGCGAACCTGCATCAAAATCACCCCTCGCGGGCTCTACGACTGTGCACCGGGTGGGGGAGCATTTCACGACCTTGGGCTAAAGCCCCTAGCTCACCTCAATCGCCGCCATGGCCCCTTCTCTTGCTCGCGCGCTGCTGTGAGTGGCCATAGCCGTTGTGTGCTTATTATTTCCCACTACACGGGCGCCCAACCTCCTTGGGGGTTAGTGGCCACACCCTATTTTCAACAACAAGGGGCCGTACCCACAGTGGGGTACCCCACCCCCTCCCTCGTGTGCGGATTCGGCAAGGGCCGGTGAGGTGCGGCATCTCGACACGGCCGGCACAAACTTCGAGCACCAAATTCTCTGCGTATTACCGACAGAAACTCAGAGATTTAAGAAAACCAATCCGACGGGAGTTCAAAGTACAATTACCTTTCAAAATCAATCAACGATTGCAAGTATAATTGATTCGCCTAACCAAGGAATTGCGGAATTCCCTATACGGCAGACAATTCGAATCGATTTCCACCGGGATACTATCGATTTTTACGGAATTAGCAAGGCTAATTACACTTTGCGAGTGCTCTCAATCTCAGGTAATTTTTTTGACTACTCCTTATACCGCACTGTGTCGCCATGGATTCAGATATCAATATGACATTTGATTTTGAGCAAAGTACGCCTGATCCTGCCAATGATGGCCCATGTTTGGATCCTCTCAAGGAGAGTACCCATGATGCTACGGCACGTGATGACACTTATGAATTGCTCGATATTCAAGAATTTCGTGCACTTCAGACACGCATGATAGTCATGGATGAAAATTTTAAATCTTTAAATACAAATGTTACTAAACTATCCACATTAGTAATTCAATTAATGCAACAACAGTCCAAGGGTCCTGTTGACACGCACATGCATGAGCACGTTACTACACAAGAGCAAGGCCCTTCTAATCTAGGGCAAGGCCCTAATGCTGATACGTTGCATACTCTCACTGCAAAAGAGGTGGATGAATTGTTGAAAAACGCCAAACCACTGATTTTTAAGGGAGAAGACCGAGACCGCAATAAGAATGCAATGAATATGTTTCTCAGCAAGTGGGATGGAATTCACGCCTTACGGTGTACTATGGATGCAGTCAGAGCTTTGCAAACGATCTTAACTCTGGAAGGCAAGGCCTACAAATGGTGGATGTCTCTCAAGGAGAAGAACATCATACCACAGAGTTGGGCAGCTTTTGAAGCTATGTTTAGCAAAGAATTTTTGCCTACAAATGAGGCAGATCGGAATTGGACGGCTTGGGACACATGTTCCATGCGCCAATACCCATCATTGCTTGAATATATCTCTCACTATCGGGATGTTATCCTCAAATTGGAAGGCTTAGATAACTTTCAACAAGTATGGGGGTTTGTACGAGGCCTGACACCAGAGCTTTAGAAGTATGTCAAAACCCAAGACCCTAAAACACTTGAGGAAGCCATAGTGAAAGCACATATTCATGATGATCCAGATGAAAAGAAAGCACATAATAGTCACGTGCCTGCTAATACACATGGTAATACACACACTCAGTATGGGCACAATAAAAAGGAAATTTATAGTTGCCAATTCAGATGCATCTAAAAAATCCAAGGGGTCCAAGGGTCCTCTCTCTCTTGAGGACTTTGATAAAGCTAAGAAAGAAAAATTATGTTTTCAATGTTTAGGAAGCGGTCATGGCAAAAAGGATTGTCCCAAGGGAAAATCTACTGCTCATGGCAAGGAGAAAGCAGTGCACACGATGCAACTGCTACCTCTTAAGACTTCCTCACGCTTCTCTACAGTGGAAGTAACACACACAGAGGTGGTACATGAATGCTGTCTCACAGCTTGCATGTGGCAACAAACCTTTGGACTGCATGAGTTAGTATGTATGCACGGATCTCTGCAAGGCCACAACGTGCGCATCTTGATAGATGACTGGTACTACTCACAATTTCATCAATTATGGATTGGTGAAAAAACTCAAATTGCCTCAAACTCCGAGTACCCACCGCTACAAGGTAGCAATGATGAATGGACATGATACCAAAATCTGGGATACTCAATGCCGATCTGTTTCGTTGGAAGTACAAGGTTACTCCACATGCTTGGATTTTTAGGTTATGAACATGGAAAGGGCAGATGTGGTTCTTGGTAGGGAGTGGTTGCATAGCCTAGGGCCATCACTGAAGCGTAGTTATGAGCACAACAGCTTGATGTTTGAATCCCATGGCGCACATGTGTTTTTGTTAGGAGAGAAGGATATACCTTCATCACCATTGATTTGTATCGCTGAGCTTATGCAGCTCATTTCTGATAATGAAATAGATCAAGTTTTCTTGTGTTACTCGCTGTCTCATTTTCTTTCTAACATCGAATCTGTTGAACATTCCTCAACGTTGCATGCTTCTCTCTCATCTCTTCCACCAATGGCTAATCCTAAACAAGAAAAAGTTGCTAGTGAGTTACAAAAATTATAAAGGAATTTCAAGATGTTTTTCCTAACGATTTGCCACCGGGATTACCACCGACACGATCGGTGCAACATAGCATCGACGGCTACAGGTTGTAAACCTGTCAGTAAACCGCCTTACCGTATGAGTTATTCTGAAGCTGCTGAGGTGGAACGTCAACTTGCTGACTACCTTAGCAGAGGGTATATACAACCCAGATCTTCACCATGGGCCTCTCCTATCCTATTAGTGAAGAAAAAAGACGGCAGTATGTGCATGTGCGTAGACTACCATGGCTTAAATGTGGTTACGGTTAAGCACAAATACGCATTACCCCGAGTAGATGAGTTGTTTGACAAACTCACGCATGCTCACTCATGCTCACATTTTTACGAAAATAGACTTGTGGTCAGGATATCATCAAGTCCGTATTTGACTTGCCGATATACCCAAAACTGCATTTCGAACACGGTTTGGACACTACGAGTTCTTGTTGATGCCCTTTGGGTTAACTAATGCGCCCGCAACATTCATGACACTTATGGATAGTGTCTTGAAGCCGTACTTGGGCAAATTTGTCATTGTTTTCCTCGATGACATTCTAGTCTATAGTGCTTTTGAAGAAGAACACTTACAACATCTCAGACAGGTGTTTGAGTTGTTACGAACAAACAAATTATATGCCAAGGAATCTAAGTGTGATTTTCTAAAAGATGAAATTCACTGTTTAGGGCATGCTATTTCAGCTAATGGGCTATATATGGATCAATCCAAAGTGGATACCATCCGGAAATGGCCTTCTCCTAAAAATCTAGAAGAGCTACATATTTTTTTGGGATTTGCTGGTTTTTATCGAAGGTTCGTTAAAAACTATGTTAATATTGCTGCTCCCATGACATATTAACTAAAAGGCAAAGGCAAAGCTTTTCAATGGGGATCCGCTCAACAGCACATTTTTGATACGCTCAAGGATGCATTAGCTACAACTCCCATACTGGCTATTGTAGATCCTTTGAAACCATTCGTTTTGGAAACGGGTGCTAGTGACCGTGCTATTGGAGCAGTCCTGTTACAAGATGGACAACTGATTGCATTTGAAAGCAAGAATCTTGATGCAGCTTAGCAGAACTACTCTGCTTATGAGCACGAACTCTATGCAATAGTGTTTGCCTTAAAAACATGGCGGCATTATCTGTATGGTGCTCAGTTTGAGATTGTGTTTGACCATGAAAGCATCAAATGGTTTACACAACAAACGGATTTGAAGGGTAAGAAAGCCAGGTGGACCGAGATTCTTCAGGAATATGACGCCAAGCTAAGGTATCGTAAAGGTCGATACAATGTGGTGGTTGACGCTCTAAGTCGTATGCCGGAGATCAATTCTCTCTTGTTCACGGAACTTCGTAGTGAATTTTTGGATTCTCTCAAAGGCAAATATGAGCATGATGAAGCATATTCCAAAGTGTGGAGCCATGTTCAAATGAGGGATCCTTCTCACTCCAATGATGGTAGTGTAACGTTAACCTCCACACCTAGTTCTCCACTATCGAGTGATGAACTACAACGATGGAAGCATTTCACCATTGACAAAGGGTACCTACTCCATAAGGGGAGAATTTGTGTACCGACGGACACAGACATTCGGCGCCAAATTCTTTATGAATGTCATGATAGTCCAAGTGTAGGGCACCCGGGTATTAGAAAAACTTATGCTCTCGTACGACGACAGTTTTACTAGCCAAGTATACATGGCTTTGTTCAAACTTATGTCTTGCATTGCCAAAAATGTCAAGTTAACAAAGCAGAGCGCCTGAAAGCAGGAGGACTCTTACATCCTTTGGAGATTCCCAATGGAAAATGGGAAAGCATCTCTATGGACTTTATTATGGGTTTACCAACCACTGTACGAGGTCATGGCTCGGTATGGGTGGTCGTAGACCGGTTGACTAAACTATGTAAGTTTATTCCAACCAAATCAACGGTTAAGACACAAGAACTAGCCAAGTTATTTGTGGACAATCTATACAAATTGTATGGTTTGCCAAGTAACATTGTCAGTGACTGTGATCCCAAGTTTAACAGTCACTTTTGGAGATCTGTGTTTAAACGATCGGGTACACAATTGAACCTCAGTACAGCCGATCATCCAGAAACAGATGGTCAGACTGAACGAGTTAACCAGGTGCTAAAGGATATGCTAAGAGCATACTTGCCTACAATAGTGCTAAGCATGTCACAACTGGATTTATTCCTTTCATTCTCATGTATGGGTTTCAACCTAGGTCACCATTATGGTGGGGTTGGCAACCGAAAAACTCCAACAGGTTAAGGATTTTCTCCAAAACCACATGGATATGCTGAACTCGCTCATCAGAATGTCCGTCAAGCACGGGATCGGTATAAGAAGTATGCTGATGAGAAACGTCGGCAAGTTACCTTCGAAGAAGGGGAGGAAGTATTTTTACGTGTGCCAAAATATTCAGAAAGTCTGAAAACTGGGCCAACACCTAAATTATCTCCCCGATATTGTGAGCCTTTCAAAATACTCAAGCGAGTAGGTGATCGTGCCTACAAATTATTACTACCTTCACATTCTCGTATTCATCCGGTGTTTCATGTAAGCCGTTTATGTAAGCCGTTACATGGGGACGACAATGTCATTGACCAATAGATTTTGGTTGATTTCATTGAATCTCCTACCTTGCCGCATGAACCTGAACGTGTTCTCGATTATCATGAGTTGCGTACACATCATCATGTACGTCAACAAGCCTTAATCAAGTGGAAAGACCGACCTGAGGAAGGTGCCACTTGGGAAAACATTAGTGTTCTTAAGAAGAAGTTTCCCACTTTTGTTTTTGAGGAAGAAAACTCTTCTTAAGGGGGGAGTAATGTCAGGACACCGGCAAGGCCGGACTAGACAAGGGCAAGGCTGGGCCAGGCAGTGTGGAAAGGGAGTCCAACTAGGGCAAAGGGGCAGGGGCTATGCTATATAGTGGGTGGTTGGGTGGTGGACTCCTAGGTTCTAGTTCCCCTTGTCCAACAAAACATAGCTTGCTACATGTGTAAACATTTATCCGTTAGAGTTGCTTAACACTACTTATAACCTGAACATTTCTTACTATGTATCCGACAATTTCAGGCCGTTGAAATTGTTCCTGATATGATGTGCTCAAAATGGTCTAACAAATGGATTTGACTAGCACTTAGGGACTATATCGCAATACATAATTGAAATAATGGGCACCAGTGTTAGTTCCAAAGACTCATATTATGTGGAATATGTTTCATGCAAGGTTGTCCATAAAAATGACATCCTTCAAGTACAAGATGTACTTGTGTGTGGAGATAACTATAAGCACTCAGCGACATGAGTGAGAGGGACCCTCATAAAATGTTCTCCACACTGGCTAAACCAAATTCCATGAATTCCTAGACCATGATGCTCCTCTTGTGACAACATGTGCCAAACGAAACCCTATCATGTAGGTCTATAACTGCATAGTGCAAAAATGTATCTGGGACACCATGACCCAAAGTTCTTTGCTCCTACATGACCTTGTCATGTGTCTGAAGTGCAAAATGGATCAAAGCATTCAAGTTTATACATCCTACTTGGAAAATTCAAGCAAAAATATGCAAACATGAAATAAAACCAAGTCATATGCGTATCTGGAGATTGAGCATAGTGTTCACTTACCCATAGAGTCAAATACACATGACCAAATCTCCTACCTGAAAGGGCCTAGTAACACTAAGTGAGAGATTACTAAAAATCAAGTAGTATTGCACTAGGAACCCTGGGTGTTGCCTTTGCACTCCAAACCCCTTGGTTAAAGTCTATAATGTCAAACCCCTTGGTTAGACTCTCTATGAAAACTGCTCAAACTAACAGTAAATGGTGACCAACACAGTCAACCATGTCAAATGGTGATTGGAATCAACTCGGGAAGTTGAACTTGTCTACTATCCCTTGGAAAATTGCGGACTTATTTCCTTGAAAGTACAATTGTGATGAGATCAAATCGTGATCCTCAACACCTATGGAGTGATTGTGTATTAGTTGGGTCATACCCTTGAAAATACCACTTCTAGAGATACAATCAATGCTGCAACTAAGCAATAGATCTTCTCAAGTTGGAATGTTATTCACAACTAAATTGTGAAAGAATCTTATCTCTCCATGAATAGAAGAGAAAGATGTCTTAGACCCCAAAGAAGGTAGTCATACTAAATTTTCTTGGGTGTTCAAACAAGAGATCCCTTGCTTTTAGGATTTCTTAGTATATTCATGTCGTCCCATGAATTAGGTGCTTGATAGCTAGGCCATGCTTGGTTGCTATCCCCAAAAAGTGTCATCAATATTGGTTGCACCTTGTGCATAGAGCCAATGATGTAAAGTATCCGTCATCACTGTATACATATACAATGATCACAAGCCAATCTACTAGCCTCAATTCTTCTTGAACAGAGGAGTTGATGTTATAGTGCAAGCGTAAACAAGGATTCAATGGAATGAATCCAACTGTATTGGCATGACATACATGCATATCAAAAAAATAGTGTGATAAGCCCTTGGCGTTAATGGCGGTCTCAATAGTTTGAGCCAATACCATACGTGCCTTGTACATGTCACTGGCATGGATACATCACAATTCATTGTTGCCAAAAGTAAACTATGAGAAACCTATGTGCCATTATCCATGATCCTAAGAAGTCAATGGATAGTACTTTGGCACAAAATAAAAGCCTTGCTTCGCAGTAAGTCTGTCAAAGCACTTGTCTTTGCATAACAAAGAAATATTTTTCAAATGAAAAGTTAAAGGCTGGAAAACAAATAACCCTTGAAATGGTCTACCTTGTAAGTGGTCGCCCCTCTAAGAGCAACTGCCTTCACTTGAATCTGGCTCGTAACCATGTATGTTGAGAAATTTAGAGTTGTCGGGCATGCCCTCGTGGCTTGGTTCATACCGACCTCCAATAAAAACAAAGTTCGTACGCTAATAACATATTCCAAACTTTGGAAGCTGACATGCAATATGGCCGAAAATGAAGCCTTGCTTCACATAAGTTCATCAAAAAGATGAGAGAGAACAAAGCACGAGTGCTTGTAGCTAACATGGGCTCATGTTGACACACAGTTGTCAAGTAAATCAACCGTGTCAAGCTTTCATAGAGAACTGGCCTTCCCGGATCGTGCAACTTATTGAGAATTGTGAGATTGCCCAATACTGAACGAGATAGCTCCTAAAGATTAGCTATCAAATGTCATCTAACTGCCAAACTGTGCTTGACCGAAGCAATGTTTGCTTGTCAAGTTTGCATTGTAGAAAATTCTACAAGAGGGATAAGTTACAAAAATTATAACTTAAATTGAACTGACTAGATAGAGTCTAAAGAATATTAACCTCGCCGGATGTCGACCTTGTCAAGTAGGATACCATAATTTAAGCATACAAAAATTGCATAGACAAAGTGTACCTAAGTTGCTCAATGTTGCTTGCATGCACCCATTGCCAATTACTCTTGAAAACTGGTCAGATTTGTCTCGCCAACAATGGTTTGATCGTGACCATTTTTTACTGAATCGAGTTCAATAAACGCGCCTAAGAACCATGCCCTTGCATTCATGATCAAAAATAGCAAGAGACCTTGCCTTTGCATCAAAATTTTAACTTGCCGGCATCCATCCGTAGGTTCGTATAAAATAACTTCATAAATGGATTAAAAAGTCGACTTAAATGAAATAGGATACATGATGACCATGTTGATATTGGAACACCCCGCAAAATGACTTGCATGTCATTGTAATCTTATGCCTTGCATATTGTCGTAGTCTTGATTCCCTTACTAAAATCTCTGCCTAACTATCATAGCCCTTATGTTTTTGTGGCTGCTTGTAATCCATTAGATGGCTCATAGCCCTTGCATCGTGCCTTGCTTAAGGTAGGTGTACCTCCAAAGAATATCTCCTTGGCATCCATCCACAAAAGCAAGCCTTGCATGAATCCTTGCAATCATTGCAAACAAGCCGTGCTTGCTTAATCCACAGGATAGCACCCTTGTTTGTTGCATATACTTTCCCATGGTGGCTCATACTGTACTTGGGGAATTTTTTAGGGTGGCGAGTGGCTTTGATGAGCACCCTTGTGCAAAAATAAAGAAACTCCAAGTATAGAGGAGATGCAAGGAATGTGCCATAGGCACACTCCCTTGGGGGATTTTTGAGGGCGGCCTATGGCTTTGATGGGCACCCTTGTGGGAAAATAAACAAGCTCCAAGTATGGTGATGGGCGACAACGCTGTAGATCATTGTCAATTACTGCGAATGATAAGTGGCTCGAGAGAGATAGAGCAGTACATAGAAAACGTTGCTCCCCTGTTTGTGCCCCAAGCAAGCCTGACCTTGTGTGATCTGGTGCAGGTCGACAATCCCAACTGTGTGCCTCCAAGGGGCTTTCCCACATTGCTCATCTCCTTCTTCTTTGCCTTGCTAAGTGATGGTACCCATTGTCTTCTTTACTTAGAGCCTGAGAGAGAAAGAGAATGCATAACCCACTTCACCCCCTCGTAAGGGGTGCTGCGCATGCCATGGCATCTTGAGATGAGAGAGAAAGAGATAGATAGATAGATAGATAGATTTCATTATCGTCCTTGGAGGTCAAATATGACCTATGGGACCAAGAAAGCATACATGGTGCCTCTTATCAAGAGGGTACACTGATACATGACTAGATGCGGATACAACAAAATGGTGACGTACATCACTTAGGGAGTGGGGGGATGGTGGGTAGGGGAGGGTGGTATGGAAGTTCTTGGGACCCAAAATTCCTCAATAATGGCCCTACCACCTCAGCAAACTTGCTGCTTGAGCATCTCACACCTTTTGAAGTTCTTGTTTCTTGACTTTGAGTTGAGTTGGGGTCAAGGCCTCGCTTATCCACACTTTGGAGCCTTTTGAGTAGTCGAGCTTGTTGTAAAAGTGTTATACGTGCCTCTTTGTTTTTGAAGACAAGGGTGCCTTGGTTGGTGCGGTGGTCATGATGGACCTTCTTGATTGTGTTGGGATCAAACTCGGTCGGGTAAATAGCTTGGTTGAGCTTGGTTAAGGTCGAAGTGTAATCATCGTTCTCCCCCCACCAGGTAGAGGGCAAGCCACTGATGTGGAGTGACAACGCCAATCCTTCCCATCAACAACGTTCTTGTATGCATTCTTCTACCTTGGAAGAGACGGTGGCGGTTACTTCATTGACTTGAGTGGCAAGGTTTTCCACGCTTGCAGTGAGCGTTTGCTCAACTTCCTTTGCTTTGACAAGAATATGAATGGTGCCACCTTGCTTTTGTGACTCCAAAACGGTGAGACGGGTCTCCAAGGCCGCAAGACGCACCTTGAGTTCCATGTTTTCATCTTTGAGTTGTCGAATTTGCACACGTAGAAGATTTATTGGATCCACCCATGGTGTAGACACAAAGAGGCATGTCGGCTTGATTGGTGTGGATGACCTCCCTTGTTGCATCTTGTTTTGAAGAATTGAGTTGGAGGTTCAGAGTCCTTCACGAGAGGCGGGAATGGGGGCCAAACAAACTTCATGGATTTCAAAATCTGAGAGGGTAAATTGGCAAGATTCTAAAATGCAAGTCAAAACGGTTCTGGAGCGAGCAGATGGGCGTGGAGGGTTAGGGCTAGGGCTTGGTGCACTTGAGGCATTCACTAGTGAGAAGGGTTTTGAGCAGGTTGCAACTATAGCAGACAGTGGCGAGCTCAGGTGCGGTTGTTTGGGAACTGCCTAGTGAGAGAGAAGGGGGGGCGGCACTATGGCTTGTTTGAGACCTCCCCTTGGGGCTACCCCTTGCCCAGGAGGAGGAGGCCAATGAGAGTGAGCGAAGGCTCTGTTAGGGCTTCAAGCATTGCTCTGTTAGGGTTGAGAGAGAGAGAGAGAGAGAGAGAGAGAGAGAGAGAGAGAGAGAGAGAGAGAGAGAGAGAGAGAGAGAGAGAGAGAGAGAGAGAGAGAGAGAGAGAGAGAGAGAGAGAGAGAGAGAGAGAGAGGCCATGTCGATGATCTACACACTCCTTCCCCCTCCTCCATGAATGTTGTGCTTCTTGAGCTCTGATACCAATATGAGATCGAGGGGACTAGCACATGCAAATAACCACCCAACCATGGCCCTATATAGCCCCTTGGCCCTGCGATTTACCACATGTTCGTCCTGGCCCTTGGGCTGCCCGATCTTACCATAGGCCCGAATCTCTCTCTCTCTCTCTCTCTCTTTGTCTCTCTCTCTCTCTCTCTCTACCATCTTAATAATGCACACACTTAAACTCTCTCTATATCTCTCTTTTGTCTCCACACACAAACTATACACACATATTTCTTTACACATACATGCTCCCTCTCTTTCTCTCTCATACACACAAACACCTATAAACACATACATGCCCACAAAATCACACACCGACAAGCACACACCCACCATACTCATGCTATAGACACCTTGACAAGCACCTGTATATGCACACATATGCACCTATACCTCAAGATTTTGATACCAACATCAAAATCTATGGTGGTGTATGGAGTAGTGGCTTGACTATCTACACTTGGGCTGTTGCATGTAGGAAAAAATAAATAGGTGGATTTTGTTTCCAATATCAAGAAACAAGCATACACTTATGGGCTTCATGATGTACTTCCAATAGAATTTCTTCTCTCAACCTTTCGAGCAATGGTTCCATTGGACTCAATCGCTCATGCTTTCTCTAGTAGGCTAACCAAGTTTGAGAAACTGGATGAAACACTACTTAATGGTTCCATTGGAATGGATCACTCATGCTTTCTCTAGTAGGCTAGCCAAGTTTGATGAAATATGACTCAAAGTTGTAGATGCTATGTACGTGGAGAAATGTAGGAGAAAGGCGTGATTTGATAGGAATCACCGGTCTTACAAGTTCAAAAAAAGGCAAGTTAGTTCTTCTTTATATGCTTCAAAGGAATAAACAAAATTTTACTACTAAAAAACTATGAATTTTCTTGTTAGCCAATATCATCATTGGGGGTGTAACTCGCTTAACAACAATTGATGGTACACCCATGAAATATTTTATTAAGACTTACTAAAGCAACAAGTGCAAGAAGAGGTGGTTGAGAGATTTTGTAAAGCTAGAATTTGCCAAAATCAGGTAAACCACTTAAGCACACCCCCTATGTGATCCACCTCTTTTCATCAAGCTACAATTAAATCAATGTCACATCATGATGTTGCTTTTGGAGGTGTGCAATTTGTTGCACTGCAAGAATTCCCCCTATCCTATGTGTCAGTCATGTAAGCTTTACCTATGTGATACCCTATAAACTATATAAAAGGTCATTTGTAGAGTCAAAGGGTCAAAATGTATCTTGCCTCTTGGAGAGTTGGTATATCTACTTGTAGTGCCTATATAAGAGGCCATGTAAACGCTTGTTAGCATGATGAATAATCAAGCTACATTTGCCTACACTCTAATCTATTGTGCAATGAGTTAATCTCTTTTGGTTTGAAAGTGTGTGTTAAGAGCTCTCTATCTAGGCTTTCATTCAAATCCTTAACCTCTTGATTTGGCCATCATTATGCCATGAACTGTTACCATATACATGTGGTAGTGATGTGTGTGAATACACTAGGACCACCGGGGCATTTTTTCCCTCTTTAGGAGGTTTTTCCCCCCGTGCATTGTATATACTACCATCACTCTGGGGCTATCCATCTTTCCATTGTACACTAAGTAATACACTCTCTATTGTGTGCCTTGAGCTTCCTTCATCTTCTCCAAGTTGTGTGTGTTTCCTTGCAACCCTAATCCCAACAATTGGTATCATAGCAGGTTGCGTCCTCCCGGGCTTAGTCGCCAGCAGCTCCAGCACACGCCTGCTCATTTTCTTCGATTTCAGTGAGTTTTGGCGAGTGTTAATTTCTGATTCGGGCTCATTTCAGCCTCCGTTTCCACTACAAGCAGTACTGCACAGGCTATTTTGTCATTTTGTGCAGAATATTTGTCAGTGCCGTTTTCTACAAAACAGGTGCCTTACAGTCTTCTATGGTTTGTGCTATATAGCACGTGCTGTACCCACTCCATTTCTCCTCTTTTCGGGCAGTTTTCACATCAGGGGCAACATTTACCATGGCTCACAACAACACAGATGTGTTCAAGATGTTTGCTGTTGAGGACAGATTGGATGGGGACAATTGCCCTATGTGGGCTTACATGATGCAACATGTTCTTGTGTCAAAGGGCGTCTGGAATATTGTGTAGGGCATTGATGTACATCCTGGTTCTGAGGATGCAGGCGATGTTGAGGATGTTGCAGGTCTTGCTGCAAGAATTGCTGCTAATTAGAGTTGTTTTGCTTACGTCAGAACAATTTCGTTCGGATGTAAAGGATGTGCAGGCTCATGCATTGATTGCGTTGTCTGTGAAGCGTACCATTGTTCCTCACATTCGTTCAGCAAAATCTGCAAAACATGCTTGGGATGATTTTGGCTGGTCTTTACGCAAGTCGCAATGAGGCTAAAATTGCTTTGCTGCAGCTGGAGTCGAAGATTATGCATGAGGAAGATGATATGGACACTTTCCTTGCTGGAGTCAAGGATATCAATGAGCAACTTATTTCTGCAGGTGAAGTATTTTAAGACAGCTCCCTTGTGCAGACTGTCCTTGATGCCTTGCCAGATTCTTACCAATATTTGGAGTGATAGAGTAGCCTGGATTTTTTTCATGAATTCTTAAATAATTTGAGATCTTCAATGATGCGCTTCATTCACAAAAATTAGTATTTGGGTACTTTATAGGATTTGATCATTATTAAGGTGTTGTGGACACTATTTAGCATGCCAAGTATGTGCTTCTTTGTGAGTATGGCAATTTTATGTACTAAACACACAAGAAGCCCTCATAGCTCTGTAAAATCTATCGTACACATAGATGGGAGGGACACAAAATTTTATTCTTAAAGCACCATCACATTGTCCTCCCATTTGTAGGGCCTTCCAAAATTTGGAAGGCCCTTGATCAAGCATGATGAACTCCCATAATCTCCATCATTATTGAATTATAAACCATATGTGAGCATTGTCTCATGTTTATGATTAACTTATCCCCTTCTCATTCTAAAATTCAAATAATAAACCCTCTATTGTGAGAGATCCCCTCCCCTAGGGTCTATGCAATAATTAGACAATTTAACTGTTAACTGAATCAACGTCAGTTAACAGAAGCTGCTAAAGACCAAAGACGTACGAATGTACATTGAAGATCAAAGTGAAGAAGCAGTAAAGATTGGAGTTACACATTTCTTATGTTTTCCCAAAATGGTCACGTATTGTAAATTCCCGATTTATTTCGAGCCATTGTAATATTTTTAATGTGTTACGGGCTCAATGGGAGTTCCAACATGTAAAGAATAGGTCAGTTATTGTGCCTAAGTTGCAGATTCAGTAAGTGGTGAAGCCCTAAAGGCCTTGGGCGCCCGGACATTGCATATTTTTACCCTAGGTATATAAGACAGTGTGCAAAAGAAATTAGGGTTCTCAAGCTCATTTGTTGAGAGCACTCTTTGGTGAGAGCTCTTGAGGTGTGTGGCTATGGAGTCCTTGAGCTTCTCTTTGCTCATGAGACTTGATTAACACTAATCAATGATTCATTCTCTTTCACTATGCCTCTCTCATGCTTCTTATGATTGCCTATGATGCTTAGATTAACTAGATCTTAACTAATCCTCTCTAATCTTGTGTGATTGCCCTCTTTTTCTTGTGTGTGCATGTAGGTTTGAATGGAGTGTGGTGCTCGATAGATCTATGTGTGTGTGTGTGCTTGCGATTAGTATGTTGCATGATAGGATTAGTGTTGTGTGCGTATTGCAATCATAGTGTGTGTGATTGGGTTGATTAGGGGTGAAGAGAAGTGGATGTGGAGATTGCCCTTCATTGTGGCTTAGCTCCTCCATAGGCCGAGAAGCTCACCTCATAGAGTTAACCATTTGTGTTGCCATGACTAGCTCACTAACCGTGTGAGTGTTTCCATGCCCTAACCGGGTAGCTCATCCCTCTGTATTGATAATTTTGTTGGTCATTGGAGCTATTGCAATGATGGAACCCCCAACATTTGGCACCGTTGTCGGGGACGATGGCCTACGCTGGTGTAATTGTGGCATAATCGAGTGCGTTCCCTCACCAATTTCACTTGTGTGTTTATGTTTTTGTGGATTTTGGATGTGTGTGCATGAAGCAATGTGTTCATAATTCCATAATTTATCATCATATCTTGCCAATTGTGTGTTTACACACTCTAATTTCACACTAACCCCTTGCTAATTTGACTAATTTTTGCTAACTCACCAATGTGCTATGAAGGATTGGAGCATTCGACCATTCAATTGATTTTCAATGGAAAGGTAATCAAGGTGGTATTCTCAACCTCCCTAGAATCTAAAGATGTGTAGAATTGTGTAGAGATCCCACCATGATGCAATGTAATGTTGGTGCAATATGGATTGAAATTTTTCGATTTTTCGTTTTCACGCCATCGTAATCCCGAATTTTTAAAGATTTGGTGACGTATAAATTTGACAAGTTTCAATTGCTAATTGGTGAATGTGCGTTGCTAATTGGGTGCCTAATTGAATTAGTTGCATGCTTGGATGGTCAATTGCAAGTGTGTGTGCACTAAAATCAAGCGTGTGTGCATTCTAATTGAGTGCGTGTATGCCTAATTTTAGGAGTGTGTGCACTATTTTGCCCATGTTTGTGCACTAAACAATCAATGTGTGCTTAATGATTTTTCAATTGTGATGATTGATTTGAGTTGTGAAGTCACGTTGCAAATTCGACAAAATTTACCCTTTTGTGTGCGCACCTAAAGATTGGTAAAAACTGCCAATTTTATTAATGGGCGTGTGTGCTTAAAAAGTGTTTAATTTGCATGATTGATTCAAATTTTGATTGCATATTGGATGTATGTAATGGTTAATTGATGTGTTTTTGAGCTCAAAACAGGGATTTACACACTCCAATTGCGTCAATTTTTAATCTAATTTTGTTGGTAATTTTGTCGATTTAATTGCATAGTCTTGATTTTATTGATTAAATTCCTTGGCATTGAATCGATAAGATTTTTGTAATTTTATTTGGCTGCACTATTTCCTTAGGTGTCGAGAATTTGTAGAATTTTTTGGGTATTTTACGGATAATTTTTGTAAAATTTTGGCATTAATTTGCTATTTTTTGCATTAATTTTTGGTTAATTCAATTTTTTTTGATATTTTGCGATCTTTACGATTATTTTGTGTGTGTGTATTTACTGCATCATTTTTGTTCGCATTTGTGCCCTCCGTGGTCGAGTTTTGAGGTTTTTGCTATTTTCGGGGACCGGGTTGACGATTGTGTCTCAAATTACACTTTCGATAAAAATTGCTATTTTTGGTGTGCTTTTGCCTATCAAAAATGTTCGGTTGTGAATGTTGATGATTTTCTAAGATTCCTAGAATTTCTTGGAATTTTTTTGGGCTTTTCTGGCAATTTTTTGGAGTTTTGGCTAATTTTTGGCCTATTTTGGCATTTTTGGATGTTTGGAGATTAAAAAATTTATTAAAAAAAAGACGATTTTCAGCTTTGAAACTGTGCCTTGCGACGCATGAAATTTTTTGTCGACTAGATCTTTACGATCTCTTGCGATAAATTTCGCCGACACTACAATTCTCTTCTTCTTCTTTCCGCTCTGCGTGAACACCCTCTCACCCTCACTCTCTAACTCTCTCACTTTCTCTCTCTTCCCGTCACACTTCCCCTCTCTCTCATTGCCAACGTGTGACCAATGTTAGAAAAAAGCCGGGGTCCAGTGTATTTTAACTGACCGAAATCCTAAAATCCCGTTTAGATTTTGAGTTTGACTTGAAGAAAACCGGGAAAATTTCACAACTTTTAGTGTAATTACCGACAAAAGGTTCAAAATTTTGACCTAAAAACCGGTAGAATTTCAAGTTTGTGCTTGTTTCTTCCGTTAGGAAAAAGGTATTTTTCTAGCCTTGGGACTCCGTACTGCCCACTGGCAAAGCGTGGGCGCCCGCTGTCGCACGCTCTCTCTCACCGCGCGTACACTCTACCTTGTCGCACGCTCACACACACAAAGCACGTCGTGAGGCCGGTCGTAACTCTCTCTCTTCCCTCCCTCACTCCCAGTGTGATCCCCACCTCTCTCTCTCTCTCTCTCTCTCTCTCTCTCTCTCTCTCTCTCTCTCTCTCTCTCTTGCTCTCATAAACGCCAGGCCCGTGAATCTCATGTCGTATCCCTCCCTCCTCTCATAGCGCCACCCCGGGCCTGCCTTTTAGTGCCTTCAAGGCTGCCACACCAGACCACCTGCACGCGTTAGCCCCGCAATCCATGTTGCAGACAAAATCGGGGGTCAACGCCATCCCGACACCAGCAGGCTGCAGGTCGGTAAGCTTTAAAAAAAAAAAACAAAAATCATCACAAAAATACTTTAAAAATCATTTTAAAGAAACATTAAAAAAAGAACAAAAACAATTTGAAAAACATTAAAAAGAATAAAAACCCAAAAATTAAAATAAAAAATCAAAAGAAATCTAGAAAATTAAAAAAATTAAAAAAGTAAAAAATTCTAAAAAAGCTCAAAAAAGCTCAAAAAAGAGGTTTAAAAATTTAAAAAAAAGAAATCAATAAAAAAAGTTGTCATAAATTCATTAAAAATCCAAAATTGATTTGAAAATCATCATAAAATCAAAAAATTCAAAAAAAACATCAAAAATTCACAATAAATCACAGAATTCATAAAACCATCAAAAATTCCATATCAATTAGAAAACTCATAGAAAAATTAAAAATTTATATAAAAAATTCTTAAAATTCAAAACTTTTTATAAAAGAAAATCATTAAAAGACCAAAAAGTTAAGAAAATTCAAAATTTCACAAAAAATTAAGAAAAATAAAAAGAAAGTCGCAGAAAGTGCTGGAAGGACCAAAAAGTGTCATAAATAGTCAGAAAAAATCAGAAAGAACCAGAAAAGCAAAAATCAAAGCCGAGGAAATCACACCGTGCAAAGTGAACCAAATCAGCAGAAGAACAGCTGAAATTGACTAACTCGAACCAAATCAGCAGAAGAACAGCTGAAATTGACTAACTCGAAGTCGTGGGCGGCATAAAGTTTTAAAGTTGTCAAAATCAAGCATGTAAATTAGCTTCCAGTTAAACGAATAGAGGCACCACTTATATGTGATTGTAGATTAGGCAAGTACGAGCAGCAAAAATTCTGCTAATCGATACCAAAATCTGCTAGGAGACAGTTTTAACAGAAGGTCCAGCTGACATGGACTCAAATCGAGTAGAGAGTTCAAGTACAACAAAGCAAGCCAATAGCATTGGCAACACAAGTACAAGTGCAACAGAGCAAATTTTGCAGCTTTATGGCTACAATGGGGATAAATTTTTGTACATAGATACAGAAGGCCATAGATACTTGATGTAGTAAAAGCAGCTCAGAAGCCAAGATCCTATTGATCAGAGTAAAGCCAGATTCAAAAAACTCCGAGATGTTCATAAACTTCACTGGATCCAGGTATTGCAAGCTCAAAGATGAAGTGCAGATAGAAGTGCAAAGAAGTGACCCAAGTGTTTATCTGGAAATCTGCACAAGCCAGCAAAACATACATTTAGTGCATATGCAATCAGGGTCATTGTACATGGATTACAGTGGGTCAGATCTATAATCAAGAGCTAGAGTTGCCAGATCCAAGAGATCAACCAATAGAAGCCAATCTAATTGGAGAACCAAGCCAAAGACGGTACAAAGGTCAAGATGGAGCAATCTACAGCTTGATGCTCAGTGTTTTGAAAGAAGATGCTGACAACTTGGTAAGCACAAAAACAATAGCTCCTTTGCAAGAGCTTGACATAACAGAGCCAGTTGAAATACCACCAGTCATGGCATATTTCTCAGATTGTGGACAGAAAGGTGGACATTTTTCTGAAGATTGTCCAAGAAATCCAGCCAACAAGGACACATCAACCGCCAAGTAAGGCGCATAACAAATTGGAAATGCGAATCTCGATGTAAGTGCATTTAACTTGTCACTTTTAATGCAATCGGATGGTTCTGTATTACCATTAGAAGCACCAGTAAAAGCATTGCAAGTTCAACATGAGCATAAACATGCACAGGCACCTGAAAAGCTTAAAATTGATTCTTTGAACAACAAATTCGTACATGAATTTGGTCAAGGTGTCCAGAGACCACCGAATGTTGAGAAGAATGTTAGGTTTGCAAATGATTTTGCATCCACTGTCACAAGTGTGCAATCATTCACGAGTGTAAGGGACACATCAGACAGAATGCTATTAGCATTGTACGGTACACATAATTCATATGCACACTATGTAGACCAAAAAGGGAAACTGTACAAAAAAGATCAACCTGTGTTTGAACGGCCCACATACCAGCTCATAGAAGTGCGCCCAGTGATAGATAAAAAAGGATGGTTCATTTCAGAGGAAAAAATCTATTATAGTCCATCCTCTCTAGAACTGAAGCATAGTACCCGAGTGAACCTAGAAATATGTTCAGAGCCAAAATCTCCTCCATCAAAAATCAAGCTTCGATGTTGTGATCAAACGAGCATATACTTTGATCAAAATAGTCGTAGATATAGACGGGAGTCTAGCATCTATGATGGGCCCTGAAACCACATAAGCTCATATCGTCGGAGACCCATGGGATAGGCAATATCAGGGCAAAGATAATGCTATCTCCAACTTAACTTGGGGAATAATTTGTCATGTTTCAAGGAGATACATAGGAAACTATGTAGAAGGTTTACAAATGCCAAACATCAACACTGCTACCCAAAGTGATCCTTCACAGTCTTAAAAGGTGAGACTAAATCAGAGCCAAACAATTCTGAACTCTTACAATGGAGCAGGCTATAGTGATCACCCTAGGAAGGGGGGTGCTGTAAATCCATCAAGCTCAGCTTATGTACCAGGAAATGCTACACCAGTTAGAAGCCCTAGAGCCTCTAGCCAACAAACCCCTTCAAAGCAAAAACCATTGAAAGATCATATGCTTGTTGGAAGTTTCTAGTTGACCCAGATTCCAACAGAATCCACAGACAAATGCTTATGAAGATCATCAAGGACAGAAGTTTCAGCTGATCTCCACAAGTCAAAGTCAAAAATTGACAAATCCCATAGTGTTCAAACAATTGCATGTGATCAAGCTCACATATGCATATCAAGATGCACATGGCAATGAATATCAACAAGTTCACGATCTTGTACAAACCCATACGGATGGCCAACTGAAGTCAAAGACTATCTGAAGATGATGCAAAGCCTCAAGCTGCCAGAACAGGTGACAAAAAAGTTGAAATCAACAAAAACTAAACTTCAGAAAGCTATACAAAGGTCACCACGAAAATATCCTCCGAAAAGACAGATGCTGGAAAAAAGTACAATGGATCTATTAAGATCAAGAGTTACTCCGATGCAAGTAGACAATGCTCAACAATTGCAGAAAAGTGTAATATTATAGCCAATGGAGTCAACATCGATTGAAGCAGGTGGTCAAAGCAAAGAAAATGTAGATGAATCTCAACCAAAGGACACTACCACAATAGAATCAATCACTAGAGAAAGAAATCCTAAGACGATCAAGTGCAACATTGTTGGTGAAAATGAAGAAAAACTCTCAAGTGAAGTAAAGCTAGATTTTTAGTTAGACAAGAACCAGATGTCTTTTTGCACTTGGAAAATATGTGGCCACCCACAGTTGGAAGATGCTCCTGAATTTGTGAACATATCAGGAAACAAACGAGTAGAATGCTGGGGAATCATCTCCAACACCATTGAAGTAAGTTCACACATAATCATAGCTCAATTCCACAAGATCATAACAAAAGATATGCCAGACGACATCATAATGGGAATGCCAATGGCTCAGAAGATGTCAAAGATACAAAATTCAAACATGGAGGAGTCATCAAAGAAAACAAAGAATGAAGACCAACAATGGTCACCCACGAACGACAGCACAAGGTCCTCAAGCACAGTTAAAATGGAGACTTATATAAAAGCAGATCTTATTGAAGATGATTCATCTCCATCAATCAGAATTGCGGAAGAGCTTAAAGCAAATCAGGCAATAGCAAGGGCAGATCAAACAAAGCAAAGAGCAACCACAGAAGCTATTGAGTAGAGAATGCCCTCAAAGCTAGAAGTAAAGAAGAACAAGGTTACAAACAACCAGGAAGAAATAGGAAGTCCAAAGATCAATCACTCATTGCCAGTCAAATCAGTCGATGCAAGTCAAATTGGAAGATAGAGTCTCAAGCCACCTTCCATAGAGACACATTTAGATCAAGATGAGATCGTGCCAAGAGCAAGACGAAGATCTTCAATAGAACCAGCAATGAGAATAGCTGTAGTTCTCAACATTACAAAAGGAGAATGTGTCAGATGCAATGCTCTAGTAGATAAAGAAGAAAATTGTAATATGGTTGCAGACAACATTCAAAGCATTCTAGAGATTACTCCATGCAAACATGATAGCAAAACAATGCAAGGTTTGCACACAAGTAAAAACGAAATGGTTGCTACCCTTAGCATCCAAAATCATGAAGAGCAGGTAAAGTTTCAGTTGAAGCCTTCAAAGAAAATGCTTGCAGATGTAATCCTTGGACATCAGTGGTTAGATCAACACAAGGCCTACAAAGAAGATAAAATGCTAATACTCTCTTTTCCAAGAGGTAGCCAACCACATTTACAGGTACTGTTAATGCTAGATTTAGAGTTGCAGAAGCTACAAGAATCAAAGACAAATCTTGCAAACAAAGGTGAAGCTAAAGTGGACCCTCCACCGATTAGCAAAGATGGTGTGACAGCATATGCCTCTACATCAACCAACCCTCATGGATCAACCTCTTCTAGCAAGTCAGGCTTTCAAAACTTCAAGTCAATTGACGTCCCAATTGAAACCTCTAAAGAGACACCGAGAAAAGCAAAGGTATATCAGCCAAAGTACTCAAGAAAGCAAAGGAAAGTCAAGCAAGTGTGTGTTTCAAGCAGTTTGGTCAAAGTCAATGATCTGGTTTGGATTAAAGACAGGAAATCAACACAGAAAGACAAACACATGGGATGGATAGCATCACAATGGAGCTTAAAAGAACAGGAGTACTATGGAGGCAACAGACAGATATGGGTGCCAAAACCATAGGTGAGAGCATATGAAGTGAATTCAAGACCCTCTCAAGAAAGAAGGCCCACAAGGTATCAACCTCGACAATATCCTAAGATACCTAAGAAGCAGGTATACAACATAACAACATCGAAAGATGCTAAAGTCAACCACAACTCTCAAGAGGATACAGAACAGAGATGGATATCAAATGATCTTTCTCTTAGACAAGGATTTTACATAGGGTATACAAAATTTTGGCTACCAGTCAACAACAAGCCAACTGCAACTACACCAGACCTACATGAAGATCTCAAGAAATCAACAAGACCTAGAACGAAGCAAAGTCAACAATGGAGAAACAAAGGCCATCAAGAGATTTGGATTCCTAAGTCTTCCAATGAAGTGCTTCAAAAGCTAGATGCCGACAGTCAAGAGAGGACTACAACATCAAAGACTTCTTACTATAGGCCTAATTGGAGAATCAAACAGATAATGGAGTCTTCACAGTCAAAGAAGGACAACCCAACCAATGAGAATGCAGATTCAAAGATGATAAAACAAGTATGGCAAAAGAAACCTTCAATGCCAACTTGGTCCTTCACTAATCCTTTTTTTGAGGATTCAAGCTTACTTTTACCTGAAGAAATGTTTGTAGTAAGCACAAGAATGTGAAAATTCAAGTCGCCAGGGTGCTCAGCCATAAAATGAGCAAAGCATTAGCCAAAGATTCAAGTCATATTAAACTCTGTGCTAAGAGTCGTAGTTATTATGCTTACGATCAAGCTGGAATAATTGAGCATATCTAAGTCATGTCGCTCATACTAGATGAGATGAGCATAAGAGTCAAAGTCAATTAACTTACAATTGGTGGAGTGTCGTAGAGTCCAACACTCACGCACAATGCATAGTAAGATGAGAGCACATATCCTTGTCAACGAAAACCATTCTTAAAGGGGTGCTGCTTGCAAAGCCATGTCATATGCTTTTATAGCTACACCATCTTTTTGAAGAACCCCTCAAAAGCTTTCTTGCATATCATATTGTTTAGCATGCATAAATAGGATGTCCTGCCATTGGACATATGCATTAGACACTCTTTTTTGCTTCCACCTATGCACCTTGAGTGGACTTCAACAGGAAAACCAATGTTCCATCATGCTACACTTTCATATTGTTGCCTTTTTAATTCCATATCTATCAACAAATAATCCCTTAAGTACTTTATTAGTATTTCCCATGCTAATAAGTACTCCAATAATGCACGTATCCCAAAGGCACTTTTTTCCAATGGGTTTTTTTCCTTTGGTCATCCAGGAATTAGACCCTAATTTAGAACCTCATCATTCTACTTCCGTTGTACATACTTTTCATAAATAAAAAATAGCCTACTCATCATTATTCTATTACAACGGAAAGATGCAACATCATTTCTCACAACAGACATATTTGGACCAATGAAGATGCTACAACAAATTGAACCTCATCACAAATCCAACGACAATTGAAGAAATCAGCCCATCAACAACCAATCAAAAACCTTCCACAGCCTCCATGGACACTTTTCAACAGTGCCCGAGGACAGGCACTAAAATCGGAAGGGGGGAATGTTAACTATGTCAACGTCAGTTAACAGAAGCTGCTAAAGACCGAAGGACATACGAATGTACATCAAAGATCAAAGTGAAGAAGCAGTAAAGATCGGAGTTACACATTCTTCACATTTTCCCAAAATGGTCACGTATTGTAAGTTTCGATTTATTTTAAGCCATTGTAATATTTTTAATGTGTTACGGGATCAATGGGAGTTCCAAGCTGTAAAGAATAGGTCAGTTACTATGCCTACGTTGCAGATTCAGTAAGTGGTGGAGTCCTAACGGCCTTGGGCGTCCGGACATTGCATATTTTTAACCTAGGTATATAAGACATTGTGTAAAAGAAATTAGGGTTCTCAAGCTCATTGGTTGAGGGCACTCTTTGATGAGAGCTTTTGATGTGTGTGGCTATGGAGTCCTTGAGCTTCTCCTTGCTCTTGAGACTTGATTAACACTAATCAATGATTCATTCTCTTTCACTATGTCTCTCTCATGCTTCTTATAATTGCCTATGATGCTTAGATTAACTAGATCTTAACTAATTAGTGGTTAGTCCCTCTCTAATCTTGTGTGATTGCCCTCTTTTGCTTGTGTGTGCATGTAGGTTTGAATGGAGTGTGGTGCTCGATAGATCTATGTGTGTGTGTGTGTGCTTGCGATTAGTGTGTTGCATGATAGGATTAGTGTTGTGTGCGTCTTGCAATCGTAGTGTGTCTGATTGGGTTGATTGGAGGTGAAGAGTAGTGGATATGGAGATTGCCCTTCATTTTGGCTTAGCTCCTCCATAGGCCAAGAAGCTCACCTCGTAGAGTTAACCATTCGTGTTGCCATGATTAGCTCACTAATCGTGTGAGTGTTTCCATGCCCTAGCCGGGTAGCTCATCCCTCCGTATTGACAATTTTGTTGGTCATTGGAGCTATTGCAACGATGGAACCCCCAACATTAATATCTTTCAATTGATACACAATTTATACTACATCAAAGTGTGGAAGCAAAATAATAAAGGGAAGGAATTCTCATGCCTGACATAGGATGGAGTTTACGTCATGAGGCGAACTTCACCCAAAGGTACCTGGCATCTAGTGCTACCCTTGAATGTGTATGAATGAAAGCAGACTCAGAAATGACCACGTGGGTGGTGAATATATGTGTAAAACATACTTGCACAAAAGACGCGAGAGAGAGAATTGTGTGAAATAGAGTGCACAAATGGACATATGAGAATATATGAGAGAACTTTCAATGCCCCAACTAAAATGAAACACACATGAACTATGAATGTTTCTTAAAAAATGAGTACATCATAAGCTTCATTAAAAAATGACTTTGTAAGAGCATCAAAACTTGTATGGGATTGATCGGTCCATCCATCCACCCGCTTGTACTTTGGATAGAGCGAATTTCACTTCCCTGAGAGTGAGCTAGACTCACCTTCATCCCATGGCACACTATGAATGAGGCCGCTTTGCCTCCCTCCATGAGCCCCATATCGTGGTAGGATATCAACACCAACCAAATAAGTTTAGGTGCCACACTTCTTTAGTGACCACACTAGGTGCCAAGTAAGACACCCCACACATGAAATGAGTTGTACAAATGTTAACCCTCACGGCACACGGACACCCCATCACCTACGACGGACGTGTATTATGTATTTGGTAGAGTCAGGTACCGGGCTTGTCGGACCAATAGGGAAAGGTAGAGTGATCGCCGATGAGAGGCGCACTTTAACTTGGACATTCAAGGGGTTAGTTGGCTAAGCATGGGCGCCCAAGTGTGAATGGGGTGAGCTCCTATAAAAGCCAACTAAACCTAATTTTAACTCATTCTCTCATTTGTGCAATTGAAGAGTGCTCTTGCTCCATCTCCATCTCCATCTTCTTCTTCTTCACCTCCTTGTGTGTGTGTGTGTGTGTGAGAGAGAGAGAGAGAGAGAGAGAGAGGGAGAGTGTGTGTGCGATCGAGCATTACGAAGGCACGACGGCGGCGAAGCGGTTGAGCGCGGCACGACTGCAGCTTCTTCTTCATCGCGGCGAGGAATCCACCACGAAGGCGAGCGTAGAGCGGTGAGTGACACACCCTTTGTTCTCTTGAGCTTGCTAGTTTAGGCTTGTTGTGTGCTTGGAGCCGTTTGTGGCTCGCACACGGTGTATTGGCAAGTCCCTTGCTTCGACAGTGCGGCAAGGAGCGCACATTTTTGGCGCCGCTGCCGGGGATATGCCCTACACTAAGCTCGGTTAGCACTTTACGCTTCCTTGTGGTGCAATTTCTATCATAGGAAAGGCAGGGAAGGAGTGTGTGGAGATTTCTGTTTTTTGCGTTTTCTGCATTTTCTGTCAAGTTTCAATTTCTGCTATTGTTTGTGCTTTTTCAATTTTCTGCATTTCTTGCGTTTTTTTCAATTTCTGCAATTTCTGCATTTTCAATTTCGGCGGTTTCAATTTCTGCAATTTTCTGCATTTCTGCGTTTTTTCAATTTCTGCATTTCTGCATTTTCAATTTCTGCAATTTCTGCATATCTGCGTTTTCAATTTCTGCAATTTCTGCATATCTGCGTTTTCAATTTCTGTATTTTCAATTTCTGTATTTTCTCCCAAAAAAAAAAATTTCTGGAAAAAAAATTATTTTTTAAAAAAATAAAATCCGGACATTAAAAACGCGAGTGAGCGGGCGGCGAAATTTTTCGAAAATAAAAGATCTTAAAACGGACGGGTTGGTTTGTATAAAAGATAGATCGGGATCGTTTTCCCAAGCCCAGGCCCAGGCCCAGGCCCAGGCCCAGGCCTCAGTCCTATGATATATACTAGACTCACTCTTATATATATACCCTACTCCCTCAAGAGAGAATGAGAGCATGTGGGACAAGTCCTCCACTCTCCTCCTTTCTCTTCCCACGTGCACCCTTAGACTTTCTAGTTTGGGCCTAGTTCCCTACTGGAAATTGACAGTTTTAGGGATTCCGAGGGCATAGAGTGACCAAACGGAGGGCTGTAAAGCACGGCACGACCCTCTGACCGATACGCTCGTTTCGAGCTATCACACGGCCCATTCCACGACACGCTCTAAAAAATCTAGCAAAAAAACAAACAAAAAACACGCTAAAAACTAGTCACAAGGCCTCCTAGAGCAGCTTTTTGACACCTTAGGGTATCAAAAGCACATGCACTTACGCTCTGGGCGAGTGTTAGAACACGAGCATATTGAGGGTGCCTCTGTTCATACGGACACCCATTACCCATCCACGATAAGCTCTAGACCCTCAGCGGGGACACAAGGTAGCACCACCCAAGACCCTAAAATAGCCGCTAGTGATTCCTCCTCCGACTCAGAAATCATGGAAGCATACCCTACCCAAAACACTGAGAGAGAAGGCCATGCACCTCATGAAGCTCCACAGCCTAGTACTAGTATGTTTAGCCGTTTCATGGAAACATTAGGTAGAGCTACTCGCTCGGAACCTGATGCAAATGAAGCACACGAAGGGGGTGGGGAAGTGGAATCTTCTTTCACATCGCATGTGGACCCCACACCCCCAAAGAGTGTCCATGTGGATATCCTACCAACTTCTTACCAAGAAGGCCCTGTTGAGCTGCCTCCTTCAGAAGTTCCCTCTAGAGTACCGTTGGTGACAAGTAAAACCATGGGGAGCAATATTGCTTCTACCTCACAAGAAATCCGTTAACACGTCGACTCTAGAAGGAAAACCGAGGGGTAAAAATACTCTCAACTGGCCCCATGAGATTTCTGGATACGAGCAAGGCTCAAAAGCCTACTCTATCACAAATGGAGACTCCTCTAATGAGCCCCATGGACCCATCTTACGTCATTTCACCTGGGGTCTCTATGCAATTGAGCCTCCGAGCGAAAACTTTAGCTTCCTAACTTGGCTACCCTCTATCAAGGAAAACAGTTGTCACTCCAGGGATAAGCCTGACAGAGAATGTACCGATGACATTACGGTTAGCGCAGTGCCACTATAGTGTCGTAGTACTAATATGGGGCCTCGATATATGTGCCTCTAGCCCCTTATGCACACATGGCCCCACACCTCCAATTGTACACTTGCTTATGTCTCGAGTGCGCTCCCTAGCCCTTATCGAGTGGACCTATGCCAGTAATGTTCCATATCTGCATCATCTAACAATATGCCAAGACCGGCACCGTTCTCTCCCCACATATGATTCAAGAGTACTCCACCGGCCTGCCTCCTCACATAGGTGACTTGGCAGCGTTTGCTCAAACCATAGGTCGATCTATCGCGGAAAATATGCGTCATGCATCTGATAGAGAGCCTAGAAGTAGGCAGTACAAATTGCCAAACTCACGCAAAAATTCAATGGGGACGAAGATGCTAGGAAAACACATTGAAGTGTTTGAAAAGTATGTGATTCCTTAGGGGAACGCAACGAACTACATAAGTGCAATGCCTTAAGCTTGACATTAAGTGGGAAGTGGAGATTGGTATAGGACCCTAAGGGTGGACGAGAAAACAATCTACCCTACCTTCGAAGGTTGTTTCTAAAGGAGTACATACGAGAAGGTGTCCTTTGGGGTGTAGCATCTCAGCAACAGAAGGCCGAACGTAAGGAAGGAGGAGTCAGTAAGGGACTTCATTAGTCGTCTAAAGCACTTAAACTCTCGCTGCCCTGTAAATTGAGCGCTTCAACAATAACCAACTGCTTGATCGATTATTCGAGGGTTGAGGAATGAAGGAATCTATAATGGACTAGTGATTAGAGGTATCAACATGGGAAGATGTCACTGCCAATGCAATCCAATTAGAGGAAACTTGATGATAGCAGGCATGAGGGTGTCTACTGACACGAGATCCACTAGTCACAAGCCATTGAGTATGAACCATGACTGCGAAAAGCCATTGCAATGAGCCAAAGGTATTTGAGACATTCTTGACAGACCTCACCAAGGCAATCAAGAGTCTCTTAAGGATAATCGACCCCTCAAAATAGTCACATGTATCCAAGAAGGGAGCAACAATGGTGTTCCATTTGCTTAGGTCCACATAGCATAGTGAGTGCCCTAGTTTAGAGTAAAATTTAATGGAACTTGAACGCATGTGGTAGGTATGGTCACCAAGCTAAGGATTGTTTAATGATCAAACGTATGATGGCAAATAGACCACCTGTAGCCTGGACGGATGCGCCTCGAGCTCCTGTATTGATGCCTATCCACCTGTTGAGCAACTACCGCAAACATGGTCCCTAGATCTCAAAATGTTGTACAAGCTACACCGCTACCACACTCCTGTGCTAGGACCGCAACCCCGCATCCAAGAGTCGCCCCTATGAACCAAGTGGGTGGTTGCGCCATCAAATGCTTATGCAGATGGCTATGAGGAGGAAATAGACACTAGTATTGCCTACGGACTTGATACATTGGAAGAGTGTCCTATATACTACATGGAAGATTGTTGGGGCAAGTCAAGCGGTTTATCAAGCTGCTGCTCTCGCATGAGGTCAAAATATCAACACCAGGCTAGGAGGCACCTCTTCAATGCTACGAGTGTGGTGGACACACATGCAGCGGAGTGCCCTTTAGGCTGCAAAAGAATGCTGCATAGATGCAAATGAATCAAGGGAGAGTCTGCAATGCCAATACTCACATGTAATCGTTGTGGCATAGATCACTTGATTGCCCAATGCCCCTATAAACAAATGGCCTAAAAATCACACCCTAAATTTGGTCGAAATTGCTAGTGTGACATCGCCAATACCACCGTGCACCCGCTTATGCGATTACACGGTCCATGCTTCAAGGGCCAGGACATATCCTCGAAGAGAGAGATACCGCGTCAGTTATCAAAGCAAAGAAAAAGAAGACACGAAGGAAGAAGTCGCAGAATACGGAAAATTCAAAGCCAAGTTCCAAAACAAACATAGGAACAGGAGATGAACCCGTGTATATGAATGACTCGCGGATGATTAGATTCAGTCGAGACAATGGAGACTAGAACAATACCAAAAGAGAAAGACCGAAAAGAAAACGTAACATGGAACCAAATGAAAACCAAATAAGAGAAAATCATAAAGAGCCTCTGAAAACACCACAAGTGTTTCCAAATCCAATCAAGACCCCCAAGATAAGCAGAGGGCAAAAAAGGGAAGAATCGTAAAACGAAGATTGGGACGTACCAAAACAGTAGAGAGATTGAGCAGGTGAAACATCTAAGAGTTTAGTGGAGGAGACACAAGGAAACTAGAACCAGACCCATGCAGGTCAAAATTCATGACACAGTGTTTCCACGCAAGTTCATCCACCCCACATGAACCATAGACCGTTAGCCATATCTAGTATCATCCAAGAGGGAGTGAGGAGGACATCAGAAAGTGAGCATACACCCTTCTTGTTGGAAAGGATGTTTAACGAAGGAATACCTGATCCATTGAGGAATATGAGATTCATCTCACCAGTTCCTAGTCAAGGACCTACACTGCAAAACGCCAATGAATGTTGCCAAACTATTGGACTTCATGTCTCTGAGGTCCGAACCCGACATCATACAAAGCTGTATGGAGATCCTGAGTTATTCCTTGCACTTCGAGCATTCCTTAAGGAGAGCTACGAACGGGATTACCGCAGTTTGCGCAACCAAATAGGCCTGATCGATTATGATTGATGAGGAAAATCATGTGCAATCACTTGACTTAGATGGACACGCGTTGTGATCGAGGTACCCATTAACGAATTAGGGCAGTATTTTGAAGGCGACGAGTCTAATGCGACCCTAACCATCACTACCAAGGGATTAATATAAAGGGAATTCTTGATGGTGGTGCGGGAGTTAGCATCGTTTACAAAGATTGTTGGGAATCCATGGGAAAACCCGCCTCAGTGTTACTAACATTGTGGTAAAGATGGAAAATGGTACCATAGCCAAACCTATGGGATGCTCAAGGATCTTAAGATCAAAGTTCTAGGACACAAGGTACGACATACGTTCATTGTAATGGATTTTTCTAAACACCTTATGTCATATGAAATGATTTTAGGACGACCTCATGAGGGAAGCACAAATGGTTCATGATGGTCTAAAAATCATGTCTATTTGCAATTCCAAGATCTGTCCTTAGAGTGGATTTGGTGACTGGTAAGGTACACCCTTAGGAGTAAAACCATTATTGATCATCGCTCTGACACCACAGTTCACTCGGCCCCACTACAATATTGTTACACTTGTAAGAAGGATACAGGACATTGGCCAAGATTCTCCTTACATGGATGTGTTACCGGGTATGACGGAATCAGACAATGTGGATTGGGTCCATAGCATCAACCATAGACACTTGGGGAAATAGGGGGACGACCTGGTAACACTGAGGGGGGATGAAATGCCTATACCCTTAAATATGCTACAAGCAATGCATATCGCTTCCGACGAGACTCATCCTAAGGTAACAAAGAAAACATACAAGTGGGTCCTAAGCTTCTTTAGTGACCATAAAATAGAAGCCTTGTAAGAAACGTACCACTCGAAGAAAGTAAGAAAATGTTGCGATGGATCCCTAAACGACTATTGGAGCCAAGGCTACTATCAAGGAAATGATCATCTGGGTGCCAAAATGTAGATTGTGCTCTTACCTATCACCTGACCCAAGTGAAGCCCAATCCGTAGCTCCAAAACGAATCAATGATCGTGGAAAGAAAACAATACAGAATGCTACAACCCGCTCCGAGCTAGTTTGGGTACCAAAGAAAGAACGATTTGTTCCACTAGCTCAGGAACAGGGAATCAAATGAAGCTTCTTGCTCTTCATGTAGTTCCTATACGCAAATAGAAGCTTCGACACAACCTCCCCTACCACTGTACATATCCATCCAAGAACGAAAGAGTTTGCCACCTTGGGGTAAGTTCACCACCTACAACAACGTTGCAAATAAAATCATGGTGGGAGAGTACCTTACCACCTTGCAACTAGATGACACACATAGGGCGGTCGTAAACTATTGGTTAAAAATCCTCACCTATTACAACTGGAACAATTGGTTTCAAAGGGTGACAAGCTCATTTCAAACGGTATGATCTACCAAGGAAGGGGGGAGTGTTTGTGACAGTCATCATTCATTTGTTTCCTCTCACCTTTTTCTCTGACCTCTAATCTCGATTTAGGGAATGTATATATATAGCTTTATACTCACAAAAAAACAAAATGTAAAGAGCAAGAGCGCCTAGCAAGAGAGAGCACCCTATCAGATCTTACATAAGCTCATTTCAAACGGTATGATCTACCCAAGGAAGGGGGGAGTGTTTGCTGACAGTCATCATTCATTTGTTTCCCTCTCAACCTTTTTTCTCTGACCTCTCAATCTCCGATCTTAGGGAATGTATATATATAGCCTTATACTCACAAAAAAACAAAAATAGTAAAGAGCAAGAGCGCCTAGCAATGAGAGAGCACCCTATCAGATCTTACATATAAGTCCAAATTCACCGTGTCAATTCAAGCAACACACAAAAAAAACTCTTATGTTTTAAAGGCCTAACCAAATCTATCTGTCTTGTCAGAAATGGCTACTTCACCAGAGGCATGCACTTCTATTTTTGATGAAAGGTACCCCTTGTCTTTTCAACAAGTGTTCCACGTATGCTACCCTATACTTTCTTGCGAATGGGATTTGATAGAGAGCCTTGCATGTGAGAGAAATTTTGAGGAGTTAGAATGGCTGATACGTCTATGGCTAACTAGTGATCCCTACCCAGTAGCGAATGTGTCTCCAATGGCACATGCTTATTCTTTTGCACAAGATGAGTATCCACGCATCACGAGGTTCTTGATTAGCATGCTAGCACAAGAGGATGATGAAGAGGAACTAATAGAGACCGAGGAAGACTATGGCCTCACGGACAATGATTTTATTTATCTAGATGATGAGGATAGAGGCCTAGCCTTAGGGTGGCCACCCGGTTTATATAATATCCTCTTTCCTTGATTCTAAAAGGGGTGACAGATAGGTAGGTTAGGGGTCTAGATTGTGTTTTGAGTTTGTTTTTTAGGAGTTTTAATTTTTCCCACTGATATGCCTCCTGGAGGTATTCCTTTTGTTTCCTAGTGTGTACAGGAGCGTGTTGCTATTGATAGGATTTGGACCTTCATGGAACCTTCAAATCAAGCGCGACCATCAACACAAACAGGTGTTTCTTGTCCATTAGCATTGCCCTTATCTTTTTGCATCTATGATTGTCTGCTTTGATTGTGATTGGTAGCATAATATTCAGCGCATTTGCTTAGTATCAAACATTTAATTCAATGTAATGTTTTGTCATAATCACTTGTTTAGGTTTAAAAATCAAGCAGTCCGACTAAGCTAGTTTGACCAAGCTAGGTATTAGAAATCTTCTCTTAATACCATGGGGAATGCCTTCCTAATAAGCAATGGTTACTTAGGTTCTTAATCCGATTTAGGCAGCATTGTATGAAATGTACTAGGGCTTTCTAGTGGGCTTGACCCTATTGACCTTTAGCTTAAGTATTATAAAGGGAGTTTACTAATGTGATGAGCCTGGGGAGGGTAACAGTGTTATATGACCCCCCAAAGTTACAAAATTAAAATGCTGAAAATGAACAAACAAAAAATCAATGCTACAATGTAAAATTTTAAGCTGGAAGAGAAATCTCAGCTTGATTTGGTACTTCACTCACATGTATCGCCTATGGTACTAGAGCCCTAGAGGTTCCCAGCGTGGGCGCTTTTCCTTGAGAAGCAAAAAACCCAAGGCATACAAAATAAGCACACACATCATAATTGAATCAATGTGAAAAGACTTTGGGGGGTCAAAGAAAAAGTAATCAGTAAGGCGATGATTTCATGAGAAATTCCTTGTATGGTAGCTTAACTACAAAGTCTTCTAGGTATAGCCTCTAGTCAGCCCTCGAACATGAATACTTGGCTCTCGCGATTAAACAACTTAATTGACCACAAAAAATTAAGAAGCTTACCCATGGTATTAATATTCGATCTCTAGTGCCTTTCGACCGTCAAATTAGCGACCCCAGACTTGTTTAATTTTCTACCTTTACATCTGTTTATGCATTTGATTACATTGCAATTTAATGTTCATTGCTGACAAATTGTTTGAAATTCTTTGACCAATCAATTTGTCTACCTCAAACTGCATATGCTTTTTAAGAGAATGCAATTACTGTGCCAATGCTGTTTGATTTTGCAGTGACTGAAGAAGGCTAAGGACATTCATCTCAAATGCTCTTCCACCACGACGACCAGCTTCAACTCACGCTTCCGAGGACGGAATCTACTCAGGAATGGGCATTTTAACCACTTTCACGGCACACACACCCCATCACCTACGACGGACGTGTATTATGTATTTGGTAGAGTCAGGTACCGGGCTTGTCGGACCAATAGGGAAAGGTAGAGTGATCGCCGATGAGAGGCGCACTTTAACTTGGACATTCAAGGGGTTAGTTGGCTAAGCATGGGCGCCCAAGTGTGAATGGGGTGAGCTCCTATAAAAGCCAACTAAACCTAATTTTAACTCATTCTCTCATTTGTGCAATTGAAGAGTGCTCTTGCTCCATCTCCATCTCCATCTTCTTCTTCTTCACCTCCTTGTGTGTGTGTGTGTGTGTGTGTGTGTGTGTGTGAGAGAGAGAGAGAGAGAGAGAGAGAGAGAGAGAGAGAGAGGAGAGTGTGTGTGCGATCGAGCATTACGAAGGCACGACGGCGGCGAAGTGGTTGAGCGCAGCACGACTGCAGCTTCTTCTTCATCGCGGCGAGGAATCCACCACGAAGGCGAGCGTAGAGCGGTGAGTGACACACCCTTTGTTCTCTTGAGCTTGCTAGTTTAGGCTTGTTGTGTGCTTGGAGCCGTTTGTGGCTAGCACACGGTGTATTGGCAAGTCCCTTGCTTCGACAGTGCGGCAAGGAGCGCACAACAAACTTAAGACAGATCTCTCTAGCTGACTTAGTAGTGTAGGTATGTATCCTACCTTATCCAAACACAACAAACCCATGACTCCATATGGTACCCCTCCTTGGTAGCACCCGTAGCTGGTTAAGGATGCTATGAAGGAGGGGTACCATATGGAGTCATGGGTTTGTTGGTTGTGAGTTATTAATTACTTTGGGTATGGGATTGCCTACATGCATGGGGATGCTACCAAGGAGAGGTACCATATGGATTCATGGGTTTGTTGAGCCGAACACATCAAACCCATTACTCCATATTGTACCCCTCCTTGGTCCCCTATGCAGGTAGGCAATCCCATACCCAGAGTAATTAATAACTCAAAGCACAAAAAAATCCAACTATATAAAAAAAACAAAATTTCAAAAAATTGAACAATGGCTTCACCTAGTCTACTAGAACTAGGAAATGATCGAATTTGAAATATTTTTCTTTTTGATACTTTTTAGCAGAAAGCATGGACCATGATTTTCACTAAAAAGTATAAAAAACGACCATATTTGAAAACTAAACCAAGTGTATGCTTTACCTAGTAGAGATTTAAAACGGCTTTGCTTTTAATCTTGAAACTTTATAAGATTGTACAAAAAATCTTTCATATAAAAAATGATGGAGATAAAATTATGTGCATTGGGAAACCAATTGACTTGCTTTCAAAGAGGTCCAAAAATCAAAGATATTACATCTTCCCACACTTGAAAGATTTGAAGTCTCCTTACTTTGACATAAAGATAGAATAATTTTGTCTCAAAACATTATCATGTTCCCAAGTACCATCTTTGGTAAGTTGACCAGAAGAGAACATGTTCAATGATGGTCTTATTATGAAGAAGCTTGGTGTTACTTTGAAGAATAGATCTAGAGTATACTTCAGATGTTCAATCCGTGAAAGTAATTAAAAGAGAATCATCAAGAATGTGATTCGGGTTGGATACACGTTTCTTTAATAAACTCACATGGAAAACATCTTGTACTTTGATATGAGGTGGTAACGATATTCAATAAGCTTGATCATTTATCTTCTTTGCGATAAGAAAGGTCCACATGCCAGCATAATTATTTTGTTTATCTTGAGCAGTCTTTATATGTTGACATATACGATCAATCTATAATTGCATTTCATCACACATGTCTTTAGAAGCTTTCACTCTTATGATAAAATTTGTCCACTTTAATGGAGTAAGGCAATCTTGGCCATAAAGTTCTTGAAAAGGAGATATCCAAAATAAATAAGATAGGATGGATTATAATATAACCAAATATAAATACCTTATCCACTTCTTTTGTTTATGCATAAAATAAGCTCTTATCAATGATTAGATTTATTCTCTTTGTTTGGTCATTAGTTTGGGATGCTAAGTGGTGTTAAAAGCTAATTGAGTTCTTGTAGCTACAAATTTTTAAAAGCTAAATGGAGTTCTCGTAGCTGCAAATAAGGCTTTTCAAAATTTTTATAGTCAACTTCACATCATGATCCAAATTTAAGAGGCGAGGTAAACCATGCTACATGAAAACACCTTTTGTAAAAGTCTGAGCTATTTCTTTAGGTGTAGACATTGTCTTTATCAAAACATAATATCATGTTTAAATGAAGCAAAAAGTCTTGTGATAAAATTAATGGATATACATTCCCATTTCATTTGAAATGCGTCAATTGGATGAAGGTACCAAACATTGGACTCGGTCAACTTTAGTGCATTTACAAGTTAAGTATTTATTAACATAACTTAATAGTTCTTGCTTCAATCTTGGCCAAAAGAAACTTTTTCTCAAAGTAGTATAAGTCTTAATGTAATTCGGCTATCTTGCAGTAGGGATATCATGTGCTTTTTGTAAAATTTAAAGTCTGATACTTTTATTATTGATTTGAAGTATAGATCACCATCTTCAACATGAAAGCCTTTGATTTGACATCCATATCTCTCCATTTTATTTTTCAAGTTCAAAGAATACTAAATTTTCTCAAAATAGGGATCTTGTGGCATACTCTCATGTACAAGGTCAATCAAAGAGGTAGTAGAGACCATTATAGCTGCTACTATTCTTCTTGCTTAAGGCATCAACTCTCAAGTTTTCTTTACTTGGTAATCCACTTGAGACTTTTGTGATATGTATGCAACTCAAATATTCTTCCAAGTAGAACTGTCACTAAACTATTGGGTTTTCAAGCCAGTGGCCAGGGTTGTGGCCGAGCACCCGCCCTCTTATTGGATTCTTTGTTCATAAAGACAATAAGGAGGAGAGAGTTAATAACTCTCTCATGCTCCACCAAAGGTCTACCTCCTGCATCCTATTCCCCTTCTTTCCATCCATTCTCTTGCTCACTGCACAACACCTTCAATTGGTATCAGAGCCTAAGAGCACAGCTCCCGAGCCTCGGCTAACTGCACGCAGTCGTCCCAAAGTAGAGCTTGGAATCTTGAGAGCTTTTGGAGCTCTACAGGGAATCGAGGACCTTAGCAAGGTCTTGAGCCTTAGAACCGGCATGTGTAGAGAATCCATTTGTGCAAGGCAAGAGGAAACTCGAGCTCAAAGAGCAGGTCCATGAGTAGGTAGTCTGTGAGCAGTGAGGAAGTGAATCAAAAGCATTCAACAATTGGACTATCCCAACGAGTCTATTCAACTTTAGATAAAATAGCACTAGTAGTAGGAGTAGAACTAACATTCTCCACAAAATCTATATCGAAAAACTTGGATATACATCAAAAACTTCAACAACGTTTCTTGGAAACAAGGATACATGTTGCATCATGTATGCCCACAATTGATAGTTTTCTTCATCTAGTTTGTCACCACCAGACAATATCTTGAAAAAAAACATTGCTCTCAGTCATAGTGAAAATGTTGAAACTAAGTAGAAACTATGGCAAACTTGTACATTCTATATAGCATAAAACATAAACACCATATTAGAGAGTTTGATACTTTAGAGTCAATTTGGGAATCGCCAATATCTTGAAGATTTGGCCATATGGACAAATCTAAAACTGTTTTGTAAGATCAAAGCCTTCCACAAAGTAGTACTTGAAATGATCTTCCAAGAAATACTCTCAAAACTTTGGCTAAGATTCGGTCATGTGGTCAAATCTTAAGCATGTTTTGAAAGTGGGAATTGGGAAATTCCCAAACTCACTAATATGATGTTCATAGTAGAATATCAAGACTTGTTACGTAGAAATTTGTAGGACAAAATTTTGTACAAAAAGACAAATTGCATGTGCAGTATCTGTACTAGAGGAAACAAAGACCAAAATGAGCCCAAATCAAAGTTTTGAGCACACCAAAATTAATGAGATCACCCAAAGTATTTATTGACCTTTTGATGCTCACACTACAAGAGGTTCTTCATAGTAGCAACGCTAGCAATGAGACACTCAAATGTGTGAATTCACGGCGTCGCTATGCAACGAATAATGTAGCAATGCTCATAGCGAAGATTATAACAACGCCGACAGGTAAAAGAATAATCTGCAAACGCCAAAAACTCAGATCTCAGATCTAAGTTTTGACGCTCTTGCAAAACAAGTATACCCGCACACCTCTCTCTCTCTCTCTCTCTCTCTCTCTCTCTCTCTCCCCCCCCCCCCCCCCCCCCACCCCCCCACACACACACACACACACACACATGCGCACGTGCACGAGGAGAGGAAGGAGAGCAAGGTATGCTCCTTGTGTCTCCTCCCTCTCATGTTCCCTTCCCCTCTTTCTCTCTCTCCCTCTCTCCCACACAC
This sequence comes from Adiantum capillus-veneris, assembly GCF_014529385.1. Lineage (NCBI taxonomy): Eukaryota > Viridiplantae > Streptophyta > Polypodiopsida > Polypodiales > Pteridaceae > Adiantum > Adiantum capillus-veneris. The sequence continues at coordinate 117,492,395 of NC_140941.1, forward strand.
ACACACACACACACACACACACACACACACACATTGTGTGTGTGTGTGTGTGTGTGCGTGCGAGAGAGAGAGAGAGAGCAAAGATGTAAACACACATCTATAAACAAAGAACACATATATACACACATTGAGAGAGAGAGAGAGAGAGAGAGAGAGAGAGAGGGGGGGAGAAAGCAAAGAGAGAGAGAGATAAAAATAGAGAAAGAGAGAGAGAATATGAAATGAAATGTTATATTAAACGTCTTCAAAATTTCAAGATGATTTATGAGACCAATCCGATAAACTCCTTGTGGATCTAATATAATGTCTGCGTTGTCCAAGAAAATCGTGCATCGGTTGGTGAAGAGCTTCGTTAATGTCTATCTTTGTAAATAGATGTACTATGACATATATAGATAAAGAGAGAGGGAAAGAGAGAGAGAGAGAGAGAGAGAGAGAGAGAGAGAGAGAGAGAGAGAGAGAGAGAGAGAGAGAGTCAACACAGGTTTAGAATTTAGTTTTTATATTTTAAAGTTTAGGTTTAGATTTAATGTTAGAGCTTTGGGGTTAGGTTTAAGATTTAACTCAAGATTTAAGGCTTAAAGCTGAAGAAGAGGCCCAACCATCTCTCTCCTTTTTGTAGAGCTTAAAGGTGTTTGAAGCTAGTTAGCTTTAAAATATTCAAAGGGTAGGCAACAACACTAGCTACTGAAAGCGTTCTCCTTGTTGAGCTTAAGTGATGGAAGAGGAAAGTGGATAACTCACGACTTTCACAACGTATCAAGTTGGCTTGTGTGTGTTGTGTGTGTATGAGAGAGAGAGAGAGAGAGAGAGAGAGAGAGAGAGAGAGAGAGAGAGAGAGCACTTGCGGCGTTGAGAAGGAATTAGAGCAGTTGAAACAGACGACATAGCAGGAGCAGTTTTCATTTGAACAATTTGCATTTTTCTTATGTGTATGTGCATGCATGTTTGAGAGAGAGAGAGAGAGAGAGAGAGAGAGAGAGAGAGAGAGAGAGAGAGAGAGAGAGAGAGAGAGAGAGAGAGAGAGAGAGAGAGAGAGAGAGAGAGAGATATTAGGTTAGATTTAAGATTAGATTTTGGATTTAGTTTTTATATTAAAGTTTAGCTTAGGATTACGATTTAAATTTTGAGTTAGGTTTATGGTTATGTTTGCAAGCTCACAAGTGCAAACACCTCTCTCTCTTTCTGCCTCTCTTTCTCTCCAAACTAATCATTGCGGAGGTTGTATGCAATCTCACAAGTGCAAACACCTCTCTCTCTTTCTGCCTCTCTTTCTCTCCAAACTAATCGTTGCGGAGGTTGTATGCAATCTCACAAGTGCAAACATCTCTCTCTCTTTCTCTCCACAGATGCGGCATTGAGTTGGAAAGCTTTCAATGGCATGATACTCAGAATGGAGGCAGACATGTAATGTGCACGGTAATCCCTCAAACAAGGAGCTGATGTGAAGAGAGTAGGGGATTCGAGAGAGCTTTTGGAGGGAGCTTTTGAGGAAGCTTTTCATGAAAAATGGACCGGTTGGCAAATCCATTGAAAAAGCTCTCTCTATGAACTTTGTGTTGGATTCCCTAATGTTATGCAAAAAGCTCCCTCCGCCAAATGTTGGTTGATCTCAGCAGCCGTCAAACAAAATTGTGCCGCCACATTAAAAGACAATGCTATAGAGTGATGGTTGGGTGGTTGGAGGTCTTATGTGCACTTCTAACAATGTGCTTGCACACAAGCTACAATAAAAGCGAGGGGAAAAGTGTTTAAGTCTCACACTCGAAAGCATTATATGACTCCTAGTTCCACAAAATAACCAATAGATTCTTCACCTTGGAATACATCAAAATCAAAATACGAGGATAAAAAAAATGGTGCTGCAAAGAATTTCTCTGATGCAAAATTTGGTGAATTTTCCATAATGCCAAAGACAATGCATGCTTGCATGTTTCAATTAGTACAGAATGCAATACACGCAATGGGGGAGGGGGGGGGAAAGGGGGAAGAGACGTACTTAACAAGTTAAGAGAGAAAATCACACATTTATTGGAATGTTGCACCAGGCCTTTCATGCTACATCTAAAATTGTTATTTTTTTCTCTAATATCAATTCTCGAAAATGTTCAAGGCCAAAGTCATCTAACCCTGCTTTACTGCTATCCAGCTAGAGTAGTTTTCTCAAATGAGTTGTTGTGGTTGTGCTCAAGAGAATGACGAGAGAGAGAGAGAGAGAGAGAGAGAGAGAGAGAGAGAGAGAGAGAGAGAGAGAGAGAGAGAGAGAGAGAGAGAGAGAGAGAGAGAGAGAGAGAGAGTTAGTTAGTGAGAGAGAGATTACATGAGAGAGGACAAATCACGATGTGAGTGGTAGGCTCTTGAAATTGGTAAGCTCAACTACCAAGAAAGGACAACCACAATGACTGCAAGTTTATAGAGAAGAGTTAAAAGAATACAAAATGTCCACCTAAGTGAAAAAACTGGCAAGTTCATATATCTCTCCCATAGTACACGGAAAGGTTTACATGAAAAGAAAAAATCTACTTATTAACAAGATCGGGGTACTTGCAAATAAGCACATCTACTTGTTCACAAGACGGGTAAAAGCAACCATCTACAATGATATATAAAAAAAATCATCTCTCACACAATGCGAGTTCTTGTTTAAAAAATCTACTCCAAGTCATGGGCCGATGGATCTAGCTCCACAATGTTTGGATGTAGCTCCACAAAGATGATGCCTTTAGAGCACACTCCACCTCATCTGCATGTCTCTTGTCTCACTCTTGTATCTCTCTCAATCGACGACAGGCTTGCATTTCTAAAACAGTGAGTAGTTTGGTGAAGAACTCGTCGTTGCTCTCAAATATTGTCATCTTACGGCTCATTTGGCTCCCCACCAATAAATCCAATGTTCCACACTCACCTCCGTACTGAACGACAACGTCATTCTCAATTGTGTATTGCACGAGCAATTGCTAAACAAACCAATGCCCACGTTCCATACCCCTGCACAACAAACAAATTTCAAAGGATGCATAAAAAGTCTATTTAGAGATAGTGGGCATCTAAGTGTAACTTGCATAGGTGTACCTGTTAGGTTTAATGGCCATGTGGTCGACTGCCCATCATTAACTGCTACTAATCCTAAGTGTACAGCTATACACTTGTGTCTGCCACTAACACTAAGTACAATGTGTATTGTGCCTTAGTGCATAAGATAGAGAAGAAAGAAAGGGGGGACACAGTACGTTGGCTCTCCCCCTTCAACTTGTGTGTGTGGCTATGATGGTGTGTGTGAGAGTGTGTGCATGTGTATTCCTCTTTTGTTGTGCTTTTAGCTCCTCCCCTTTATATGGTATCAGAGAGATTTCATTTCCAAAATCATTTCCGCGCGCACACGCACTTTCAAGAGTGCAAATAGGATTTTGATTTCAGCATTGGAAAATTCAGCTTTCCGAGAGTGTTTCCACCAAGTGTCCTGGCGATTTACTCCCCTTTTGGAGCCATTCGAGCCATTAGAAACCCCATTCGAGCTACGGTTCAGGAGCTAAAATTTTCAGCCCTCTTTTGGTAGTTTTTGCTGCAGAGCTTCCATAGCCAGTTATAGGCAACATTGTTGCAGTCTCTTCCATCTACGAGAGCCCACAGCTCATTCAAGAGTGTGTAGCCTCTTTTAGAGTGGCCTCATACACACACATAGAGTGGGAAGTTGATCGCATTGTCTTCTTCGACTATAGGTACAGATACAGGTACAGGTACAGGTACAGGTACATAGAGCGGCTTGGTTAGCTTTCTCTATGCTTCTTGGCCTCGATCTCAACTTTGGCTACGACATCGACATCATCTCACAAGCTACAAGTTTTAGTGCTTGCGATACTCTGGTTCCAGTGGGAGCAGTTGTTTATGCGTACATGCATATGTTGACACTTTTGACAGTGTTGAGCTCTTTTGAGAGCGGTTTGACTCCCTGCAAGGATGTTTATTTGTATGCACATGCTTTTGATGCCTGTTTGAGCGTCTCGACAAACTTGTACGTCTTTGTGGATACTGCAATTGTACGCTTTTGTGGAGCCATCTTTTCGCTAGTACGGCAGTCTCGACCATTTTTGAGACTTGGCTATATGTTTTGCTGCATAACCTATGTTGTTGAGGGTCGATAGCGTGAGGTTTTCATTGAGCTGGGGTATTTTCAAATGTGGAGATACCTTCGATGATACAGATAGATGGAGCATCCCTTATGAGGCCTCGCCATAGGACATGTATAGAGTGGTATAGGTGCTTTCGACACCGAGTTGGCGGTCTATGGTCAGTTTGACAATTTATGCGCCTCAGTTGATCTCTATACAGTGTGCTTTTGAGAGGCATTGCTCTCTTTTATGCTTTGTGAGTGACATACTTGGTCATTTTGTCTCGTATTTTGGTTGAAATAGTCCCAAATACAAAGGAGACTCTGCCGAAATTCTCCCAAAATCTTTCGGTAGTTTTGTCACCATATCTACTAGCAAAGACCGTGACATTAATGACATAAAGAAGTTTGATGGCACTAATTTTCAGATTTGGAAGAACCAAATGCATGATGTGCTTGTCCAAAAGAAGCAAAAGTTACCTATTATTTATGCGGCTAGAACTAAAGATATGCACATGACTCAGTTTCAGTGGGAGGAGCTTGATAAGCTATGTAGATCTACAATTAGACTGCACATTGATGACTCAGTATACTTTTCAATGTTAGAATGCGAGACTACTCATGCTTTATGGCAAAAATTATGCGACACTTACGAAAAGGATACGGCTAGCAATAAGGTTTTGGTAATGTGAAAACTTTTCAACCTTCATATGAAGGAGTTAGATAGTGTTGCCAGCCATATCAATGATTTTGATTCTCTTTTTGTTTAGATTCGTGCACAGCGCATGACCATTGATGATCAGATGAATGCAATCTTTTTTCTTTGTTCGTTGCCACCCTCTTGGGATATCTTTTGCACAGTTGTTTAGTAACTCTGCTCCTAATGGTACGCTAAAGTACGATGATGTTACTAGTGCACTTTTGTCAGAGGAGATGCGTCAAAAGACCATGACTAGCTCGCATCATGGCAAAGCTCATTATGTGCAAAGGGATGATAAGCAATGTGATGGCTGTTCTTCGCAATGTGAGTCCAAGAAAGAGGGCAATAGAGATGCATCAAAGGGTAGATCAAAGTCTCGTGGTCGCCGCAATGTTCAATGCCATTATTGTGATAAGTTTGGTCACATAAAGAAGGATTGTTATGCTTGGAAGCATGACAAAGAGAAGAATAAAAGTAAAGGCAAAGATTATGGTGATAAAGAGGAGAAACCAAAGAGTTTGGTTAAGATTGAAGTACTGAACATAGTTCATGATGATACTGATGTGCAAGACATTAATATGTTGGCTAAAAACAATGATGTCTTTTATGATGCACAAGAAACTCTATCTTTGCAGAGTATCATGCCAGCTGAACTCCTTGTTAGTGGTCAAGTATCCCATACATGGATTCTTGATTCGGGTGCTTCTTTGCATGTCACACCCATAGCATTGGTTTACTACATACAAGGAAACCCTTGGCTCATCTTGGTGACAATTACTCTTGTGACATTGGTTGCGTAGGTGATATTGCCATGGTTATGACAATGGGTGAAGTTTATCATCCATAATGTGCGTCATGTTCCAGCCTTGACACACAATCTAATTTTGGTTGGACATCTTGATGACTTGCGCTACAAAGTCACTTTTCATCAGCAATCTTGGCATGTTGCAAAGGGTCATCTTATTATAGTCCATGGGTCTAGTTGGTTCACTTTATCCTCTTTATGTATCTGATAAAAACAATGTTCTTTCTATAATTGAGCTACCAACCATTGCTTTGTGGCATATCCGGTTAGGACATATGTCAAAGAAGGGAATGGAGACACACTCTCATTTGGGCTACTTACCATCTTTGTCATTTTTAGATTTTCCCTTTTGTGAGCACTGTCAATATGGAAAGCAAACATGGACACATTCTTTTGACAAAGAAAGAAAACCCTTAGAGCTTGTGCACAGTGATTTATGTGGGCCTATGCCTTCTAAATCCCATGGTGGTGTGTCCTATTATGTTAAATTCATTGATGATGCAAGACGGCATGTTTGGGTTCATGACTTGAAGTCTAAAGATGAGACATTTTCTTGCTTCGAGAAGTTTTTATCTTGTGTTGAAACTCAGTCTGAACATAAGTTAAAATCTTTGCGCTCAAACAATGGTGGAGAGTATGTCTCTAAAGAGTTTACAAACTTATGTTCAAGTAGGGAAATTAAGCGTGACTTTACAGCTCCTTATACACATGCACAAAATGGTGTTGTAGAACGAATGAATAGGACCATCCAAGAGAGGATTATGTCTATGCTATCACAGGCTAATTTACAGCAAGCATTTTGGGCTGAAGCATTATACAGAATCGTGTACTTGATCAATAGATCACCACATGCTTCATTACAGTTTTGTGTACCTTTGGAGTTATGATTAGGACATCAATTGTCTTATGAAAAACTCCGCACATTTGGCTGTCAAGCTTATGCACATGTACCCAAGGAGTTGCATGCTAAGCTATATCCTAAGTCCAGGAAATGCATCTTCATTGGCTATGGTGTAGATGGTCAATTTGGCTATCGTTTATGGGATCCGAAAAGTCGATCAGTGATCCATAGCAGTGATGTTGTCTTTAATGAGACTAAGATGCCTAGACAGCTAGTGAAAGAGGTTGAATTCCAAAAAGTGATATTTTCCGATGTATCACCTCCTATTCAGACAGCTCCCAAGCCAATTACTACACAGGCTAGTACGAGTTCTGATAAGCCGCGGAGATCTCAAAGAGTCTCACATCCGCCAGAACGTTTTGTTCCAGGCGTGGATTTTGTTTTGCTGATAGATAGTGGTGAGCCTTCTTGTTACAAAGAGGCTATGCTAGCCAATGATAAGGTTCAGTGGGAACATGCTATGAAGAGGGAGATGTCCAGTATTGCAAAGAACAAAACATGGGAACTTGTTCCATTGCCAAAAGGTAGGAAAGAATTGCCTTGTAAATGGGTCTATAAGAAGAAGATTGACAATTACAAAGCTCGTTTAGTGGCCAAAGGTTTCAAGAAAAAATATGGTGTCATTTCCAAGAAATCTTTTCTCCAGTGGTCAAGATGACCACACTGAGGATGTTGCTTGCTTTGGTTGCCACTGAAGATATGGAGCTTGATCAAATGGATGTCATTACAGCTTTCTTACATGGTGATCGTGAGGAAGAGATTTATATGCAGCAACTTGAAGGGTTTGTGCTAAAGGGAAAGGAACATTTAGTTTATAATCTTTTGAAAAGTCTCTATGGCTTGAAGCAATCATCCAAACAATGGTATCAAAAGTTTGATGCATTTATGCGTTCCCTAGGCTATACGCAGTAATGAGGATCCATGTCTTTACATGAAAAGACAACCAAATGGACAGGTTATTATGCTTATTCTTTATGTGGATGACATGCTTATTGTTGGTCATTCCAAGAAGGACATTGCTGACTTGAAAACCAAGTAGAAAAGTCAATTTGACATGAAAGATTTGGGTGAATCCAATCACATTTTGGGTATGTGCATTACTCGGGACCGTAAGAAGAGGTTATTGTACCTTTCTCAAAAAGAGTATGTCCACAAGGTTCTTGATCGTTTCAACATGCAGAAGGGGAAGGCCTTGAGTACTCCATTGCCTGCATATTTGAAACTTAGCAAGAACGATTGTCCCAAATTTGCTGAGGAAAAAGCTGCAATGGCTAAGGTTCCTTATGCTTTAGCTTGTGGTAGTCTCATGTATGCCATGGTAGCTACAAGACCTGACATTGCACATGCAGTGGGAGTTGTCAACAGATTTATGTCTAACCTTGGTAAAAAGCATTGGGATGCTGTCAATTCGATTCTCCAATACTTGAGTGGCACTACAGATAGACATTTATGCTATGGTCGTGGAGAGTCATCCATTCAGGGATTTGTAGACAGTGATTATGCAGGTTGTGTTGACAGTCATAAATCAACAACAGGTTGGATTGACACATTTGCTGGTTCTGCTATTTCTTGGAGATCTGTTCTTCAAGATTGTACATCCATTTTTACCACAGAGTCAGAGTCTGTTGCATTGACTGAAGCATGCAAAGAAGCTATTTGGCTTGCTCGCCTAGTGAAAGATCTTGGATTGGAGCAATGTACACCAATTCTTCATTGTGACAGTCAGAGTGCTATTGTCTTGGCTAACAATCCAATGTTTCATTCCAGAACAAAACACATTGATGTGTGTTACCACTCAGTCGTGAATGCCTTGTAAACAAGAGCCTTGATTTAATGAAGATTCCTACGTCAAAGAACACAGGGGATTCACTCACTAAAAGTCTTTCCAACCATTAGTTTCAGCACTGTCGTGAGTTGATGGGCATTGGGTGAAGAGTGGTTCTCTTCCATTCTTATGGTCTCCCACATTGGCCATCAAGTGGGAGAATGTTGGGTTTAATGGCCATGTGGCCGATTGCCCATCACTAACTGCTACTAATCCTAAGTGTACAATTATACAGTTGTGTGAGCCACTAACACTAAGTACAATGTGTATTGTGCCTTAGTGCATAAGATAGAGAAGAAAGAAAGGAGGCACACAGTACGTTGGCTCTCCCACTTCAACTTGTGTGTGTGGCTATGGTGGTGTGTGTGTGAGTGTGTGCGTGCGTATTCCTCTTCCGCTGTGCTCCCAGCTCCTCCCCTTCAGTACCATCTTCCTCTCTTGTCCAATCATCCTCCTACAATTGAATCAAACCAGGCAAGTGAGGGAAAGAGGGAGATGGAGAGGGAACGAGATGGAGAGCTCACTTTTTTTACTCGCAAGTGAGGGAGGTAGGGAGGGAAAGAGGGAGATGGAGAGGGTGAGAGAGCATACCTTCAAAGGCTAATGATCTTCATGAAAAACAACTAAAAAAGTAAAAAAGATTAACACACACCATGCCTTTATACAGGTGTCTCCGACCCTCCCTCCTTACTACTCTCCATTTTGACAAGCATCAATGAGCGCTAGCGCTTGATTTTTTAGTTGAAAAGCTCCTCTCCCCTCATCTCTCATGTGTAGATTCAAAAGCGCATCTCCCCTCATCTCTCTTAAGCACTAGCACTTGGATTTTTGTTGAAAAAGCTACTCTCCTACCTCTCTCTGATAACGAGCACTATCGCTTGCATTTTTTGAAAATCTCTCTTGCTATTGCTCTCTTATTCTTCCTCTCTCTATTTTTCTCTCATGTGAATTCAATCTGAGCGCTAGCGCTCACTAGCTTTACTCGCAAGAAAGGGAGATAGGGAGAGAAAGAAGGAGATGGAGAGGGTGAGAGAGCGTACCTTCAAAGGCTCATGAATGATCGCCCCTTCCCCTAATATCTCTTAAGTGCTACCGCTTGGCGTTTTCCTTAGGGGAAATTACCAAAATACCCCTCTAATTTGTGGAAATTCCCAAAATACCCTTGTATCTATTTTGGCCAGATTGTTCTAGATTTTCTACTCTTTATTCCTTTTTGACAATTGAGATTCATTTTTGAGTGCTTAGCATGTAATTTATCATAGATTACCTCACCAAAAAGGGCGATTGTGTCTCAAAATAAGGAAGCGATTTATCTCCAAAGCCTACATAACCAACTCAAATTCTAGTTTTAGCATCTTGTATTGATAGACAATCACTCTTTTATGAAAAGCTACTTGGATTGTACGACCCATTGCTTGACAAGGATTCTTGTGGTGTTGGCTTTGTTGCCGAGCTTTCTGGTGTGCCAAGCCGTCAAATAGTAAGTTTGAGAACCTTTGCCTGCCCTATGCACATGCACACTCGCCTGCCCTACCTGCACCATCTCATCTACTATGCACACATGAACGAGTATCTTATTCACATTCTACGTTGATCATTGGAGACGTTAACACAAGCGATGCTGCAAGACTGACTGTTGCTCTCCCCTCATGACTATCTAGTCTTGGTACTACTGTATTCCAAAGGCTTCATTGAGTGGGATGGATCACATGTGTACTCGTGAACATCATGGCTATGTAGTTAACTGACATGTTGCACTCTTCTTTGTAGGTTGCAAAGCAGGATATGAAATGCGAATTGCCACCCCTGAACCGATATCGAGACCTCTCTAATCTCTCTCACTTGATTTTGTTGATGTAAGCGAGTGGTAGTGCTCATATTACTTTTGTTGCACTCAAATTCGTTCAAACACATGTATTCTCTTGGTTGGATCCCACGTGTCTCAGGTACTACAAGTAACAAACACTTATTTCAGATGTCAAGCAAAAAAAAAACAAATGTGCCCAAGACTATCTCCCATATATTTTAGAATGTAGCTTTATTCTGGTTAGATTGGTCAAGATTTTTTAATCTTTATCCCTTTTTGACGATTGAGATTCGTTTTTGAGTGCTTAATTTGTCACAAATTACCTTGCAAAAAAGCAATTAGGTCTATAAATAAGGAAGCAATTCATCTCCAAAGCAGACATAATCAACTCAAAATCTAGTTTTAGCATCTTGTATTGATAGACAATCGGTCTTCTTATGAAAAGCTACAAGAAAATTATCTTTGAAGAAATTTAATCTCGCAACCAAGGTATTTTGGATATTTTGGAGAATTTGAACGGCATTTTGGGAATTTACGACAAAATATTGGGAGTGTTTTGGGATTTTTTGAAATTTTGAGGTATTTTGGAAATTTCCACAAATTAGAGGGGTATTTTGGTAATTTTTCCTTATTTTTAACACCTCGCCTAAGTGGCCGTTCATATTAGGTGGCCCCTTATTGGCCTTCTTGGAAAAAAACATCACAAAAGCACTGCATTTGGCTTAACACTAGAATATTGGTAACAAGAAACTTTCATGTCCTCGGACATTGTAGTGTCCTCTTAACTCAACAACTCCCTATAATTATTTGTTGAGATGCCAAGGAGCTTCTAAAGTGCTTTATATCCACAAAGCTAACTTATCACTTGAAAAAAAAAAAAGGAATAATTTGGGGCTACTGCTTTGACCTTTAGAGTTAGGTTTGAATAAAAATTTAAAACCTAACTTGAGCCACAGAAAATTGTGTTGTTTTTTACCCTTTTTTGTAAAATTGGCATTAGATTATCCTACAAGGCAACTAGTGACCTCTAACGTGATACATGGGTGTGTGCAAGATCAAGTGTACCCAGTTTTGGTAGTTAGGTGAAAGTGACACTCAAGGTGTTCAATACATTTGTCTACAGAGTCATATGTTGGCATGGCCAATTAGGACTAAGATGCTATAATATACCCTTGGAGAATGAGAAAAACAAATCTATTAATTCCAAATATTCTCTTTAAGCATATGCAAGATTCATGTGCAAGTTTATTTCAAAATTAAGTAAGTGATAAGAGACTTATGTAAGAATCTACTGGGTACATCCGATCTTGCATACACCCACATATCTAGCATAGGTAGTTCTAAAGGTGTTTTTATGCTTATATAAAATGGAAAGCCCATGTATTGAAAGTTATGGCCCACTTACAAAAAATTCTCTATGCTAATTTACTAATAAAATTCACATTTTAATGAATATTTTGGAAGTTCCTTCATTATCAAAGGGCAATTTTGAGTGTGTTTATGGAGTTCTCACTATGTAACTCTTCTTCCTTGAGTTTTGGAGAGCTAATATACTAAATAGTAAACTATAAAAAGGCGGAAGTGATTTTTTATCTAGCCAGAATTACACTCATTTTGAGCTAATAATATGTTGGCTTCAAATTGATAAATTTCACTTAACAAACATGGTACATTTCAAGCTTAGGTCCAAAAATAGGTGTCCATTGTCTATAAATATAGGCTTGGGTATCAACTTACATATATCTAGACAACCAGTAAGCTCAAAAGGATTCAGCGAGTGATGGCTTCCTCTTTGTCAAGCAAGGTGAGTCTGCTCTTGAATATTGTTAACTGTGAACCTTTGTTGCTTGATTGCCCAACAAGATTTACCAAGGTGAATCCTAGCAATTATGGGGGTAGTAGTAACAATGAGATGTTTGCCATCATTTCCACTCCAAATGGTGACATTCAAACTAAGGTGGAAGATGATGAATTTGGTGTTTTTGAATAGCGGTCACAGTCCAGTTGATTTTAGAGGATTCATGGCAGACAAGGCTGGAGAAAATTGGAAAGCTATCAAAATGTATTCAATGGAGAACCTGAGAATGCTATGGAAGGAAGAGAACACTCATGCTTGTTTTATTAGGAGCAAAGCTTTCACATTAACACAATGCAGTACGTACATTAAAAAATTCAAGATGAGCACAAGCGTATGTGTGAATTATGGTGTTGTGCAAGGAGCGTGGAAAAGGCAACCAACTTGTACAGAAACATACGAGCTTGGTGGGCATCTGAAAAAGCATATGACTGTAACTTGTCGCAAATGGATTGTTGGCTAAGGTTGTGCCAAAAAGCAAAAACAGACTGGGACAGTAAGCTGTGAGGAGGAGAATGCTTCACATCGACCTAAGTATCTCACAGAGAACATCCCACGAAGTCGTGGAGGTGTCCAAGAAACTCCCAGAGTGGCCGGTTAAGTAGTCGAAGAACACGAGGGTGGGCTAGTGGTCGAGGAAATAGACATTCATAAGACAATGTGGGCAATCCACCATACACCAAAGGGAAGCAAGGTTCAATGTCAAGGGTGGTTAGGATATAGAGTAGTAAAATGCAGATTAAAAATGAAGAACACAGGTACAGGTGTTGTTGCACCATCCTTTTGGGGTATTTGGACATGGGAAAGAGGGGATGGTAGTACACAGGTACTGGTTCAAAGGCACAATTCAATATGGTTTCTTCAGAGCTATTAACAATAGACACAAGAGGATTGACAGTGAAGAACACTGCAGTTATGAAAACAAGCAATGTGTGTTATCGGCTAGGAGTATCAATTCAAGCCTCCAAGAACTGAATTGGTAGTAACTATGGAAGCGCGGATTGTGCAGCACATTATTGTGAAGACATGCATGCATGAAAAATTCATGGTAGAGACATCTTCTTTCAAGTCCTGGGGGAGAGATATGAAGTTCATATTGCAAGTAGACGGATGTGTACATGTGGAGACTCTGCAGAGTGAGTGGCACAAAGAAAACCATATATAGCCTGCAAGCATGTTTTCTTCATCTTCCTTCGCTAATTTGGGCTGGATTTAATTGGATTGGGATCCCCTCAAAAATCTCTCTCCACATAGGGCGTGGAAAGCTTTATCCATACAAGTACTATTGACGTAAAAGGCTTAGAAAAATCTCCCTCAAAAGCCCCCTCCATTCCCATCCCCCTGTGAAGAGATGTTAAGGTGATGTGAATTGCTACAATTGAACAAGAGGCAAAGGGGTTTTGTCCACTAGATGCATTGTCATGTAGACGTGGATGTGTAGATTTCTTGTACCCACAAATATATGCAATGACCAATAAAGACAAGATTATAACCCGATGGTTCTGATCTCCATGCACCTCTAGACCGAGGTGTGCGGGGATCGGACATGGCTAAAGAATTTGAGGTAGTTTACAATGTGATTTGTGGTTTCTTGATTGTGAGGGAGATTAAGAGAGAGAGAGAGATAAGAGACAAAGGATGCCAATAGAAGATTAAATTTATGTTCAAGTTATAAGGTTTTTACATTCATTATGAGTAGTGACAACGATGTAGGGCCATCCAACGAAAATGCCTATCTCTCAACAAGGATCTTATGTCCTTGTAATCAATGCAAACATGCTGTGCAACAGACAAGATGTGTTTCTTTGCAGCACGTTCGTGAATTTGGCGAGTTTGACCCATCTATTATAGATCAGTTTGTTGCCAATTACAACTAGTTGGACTCTAACACTGGCCAACATGCAGCAATCTTGCAACCCAATAGACGTGTTCACAGGCGCTTTACTCAAGCAAGATGCAGCCTCTGACAGATCAGAGGGTGATCATGCAGACCCATTCCCAATGAGGCTATGTTTGATCTCAACATCAATGAAATGATCGAGACGATCATGGATTCAGAAAGGCTTATCTATGATGATGACATGAAAAGTGAAGCTGATACGCCATTGTATGGTCGAGCACGTGTGTCTAGATTGAAGGCGCTCTTGGTTCTTCTCAACATGCAGGCAAACTTTGGACGGGTTGTATGCATGTTCAAGAAACACTTTCCTACTATGATGCTAACCATTCAAGTGCATCTTCTTGCTCACATAGTTGATGAGGTGGAAATAGCAGGCGCAATGCATTCCAGATGGATGTTCTTTTTAGAACGTTTCATGAAAATGGTCAAGGAATATGTGCGTCAGAAGGCATGTCCGAAGGTAGCATGGTAGAGGGTTAGCTGGTATCAGAGTCCCTAGTTTACATTGGAGAATGGCTAGATGGATTTGATCATGCTTGCGACATGCTATGGTGAACCATAGATGATGAGCACATATCTGGGATTGTCATGTGCAATCTCGGTGTTGAAAAGAAAACGACAAAAGATCTAGAGGCTAAGATCAATTGATTTTTCATGCTTCACAATCCAGTGATGGAAAAGTGGATTTCATAGTACGAGGATGCAAAGCAAGAGCAACAAAGTGCACAAATCGAGTGGAGACGGAAAAGACGACCATCGATGCATTGTTCGGTGGGTCTTGAGAGCCTACCAACATTCATGAGCTTAAGATGGTTGCATAACCAATTGAAAAGCGCACAACATTGCGGCGAACCAGTGTGACTGAGGAGGAGTGGGAGTACTCTTGGGGTTGTGCGACCAAGGTAAGTTTGCAATGTACGACTCGTGGATTTCTAGATGTTTGGATGGCCACTCATAATATTTTTTGGTTGGAGTATAAGTTATACACAATAGCATGGTGTAAAGGTCGACATTTTAGGGTGGAACGGATTGACAAAAAGCATTTTACACAAGATTGTGGAATCATGGCAAAATTCTAACAATCTAGTCGATGACGGTCCTCTGATGCAGATCCTGTGGTGGTGGGACTCACTTACTTTGACATGCTACAAGAGATTTTGAGGATGGGTTATAGAGGATTTTTTGTGGATTTGTTTGACGGGCAATGGTTCAAGATAAACATGGAGGGTCGCAACGATACTATGCACAGAGGAGAGTCAGGTTTCCTTGAGGTGGACTCAACCAAAAAATGGACCGACCTTCGAGACACTTTCGTACTACCCAAGCATTCTGAACAAGAAAGTTTGTAAATATTTAACATCCAACTTTAGATCTTTGGGTGGTTTGGAAGCACCCATGTAAGTTATGTGGCTCTTGCAGTGGTATTTCATCCTAAAGGTAGCCCCTCATAGTGCACGGATGTATGAGGGCTACAATGTTGCAATCACAGTGGCATCAGTGGAGGAGATCGGAGAGGATGCTGATTGAGAAGCCGATGAGGTGATGCCAGACGAGCCTAGCACTGCTACTCTCTATGGGATGCATGCGGAGGACCTACAAAATGAAACGGAGGACATCTGCTTAAAATGGAGAGCTCTTTATAGACATAGGGAGTTATGCTGAGTTATGCGAGGATGAGAGAGAGACCTCTTAAAGCCATAGACATTGTATCTGAGAAATTTTACTCCATTTTATAATATATATTGTATTCATGTGGAGGTTTTTCCATTCTTGTCTCTATGTTATATTTGTGAAATTTAAATTGTGATTAATCAAATCATAACTTCTTCAAATTTTCTTCTCCAATCATCATTAAGATTTAATGTTCGTGTATTTAATGCAGGTATGGATGATGACCAGTTTCTTTCTTCCTTGGACCCCAAGTAGAGGAGGTGGTGCGAGGACCACCATTGCTCTAGAGCATCGTCGCATCATTCCACTCCTTCAGTGTCTCCCTCTGCTTCATAGCAATCAGCGCACTCTGAGAGTTTGGTGTCAACTAGACGATCTACACACTCTTCTAGGCACCGACGCTCTAGTGGTGGTGGTGGCAGTTGCTATGGAGGAGGATCCGTTTTGCTGATGCTTTGACACCACCTCATAGTCTTTGAGGATCCTTACCTTCCCCTTCTTTGCTCGCCCCCACACAAGCCACGGCATCGCCCTCTACTCTAGGTTTTGGACGACTATCTACCGTTCCTGGCTACATACCACTCACTACTCCTCCGGGAGTCACCCTAGTCTCGACACTCCTCGTTTTGAGGCCCAGACTCCAGTGGAGACACATATCATCCGTACCCCCCTCAAGACGCCATTCGAGACCCTACCAAGACACACCCAGGTTCACGTATCACAAGCAAGAGGGCTTGCCGTACTCGATCGACATCAGTGGGAGCATCATCTTGGATGACGACGGCAAGAAGGTAATCTCGCGCATGCGCGGCCTTTACTCTTAGGTGTTTCGACACTACATACTAAACACCTGGAGTGAGGTGCCAAATGAATTAAAAGAGAGAGTCATCAGCATGCTGCATGACGAGTTTCTCGTGTCAAATCGGGATGAGTGCTTCAATGAAGACCTGATGAAGGTGCGGATCTGTGAGTGATGCAAGCACAAGCGTTCTGAAATGCAAAAAGAAAGAAAGCATGGGTGGGAATAGGCCAGATTTGTTGGCCAAAGAAGATTGGAAGAATGTAAAGCGAGCAACGTGCAAGAATCTTGAAAACTGGAAGAAACAAAAGAAGGAAGCCAAAGCACGAGTAGAGGCAGGAAGCTCGCACCACTTGGGGAGCGGTGGGTGGGCATCATTTGAGGCCAACTTTGTAAGTGTTTTTGCATTGCCCTTTAGGTTTGATAGTTATTGGTAATTGTACTTTTAAATTCCAACATAATGTATTCTTTGTATGTTTTGAATAGTGGTCAATGATAGGACGTGACCCCACACCATACGAGAGCGAGTATGCGGGCAGAAAGGGCTTAAACGCCCTTATGGACATTCTCAGGCTTGGTTAGTATTTAACTTTACTCTCTTACATTTGTTGTATTTTAATGATAAGCTAAAAATAGATTGTTTTGTAATTATTTGTTTATACTTACAGAAAGTCTTATTGTTTTTTTCTATAGAATTTGACAGATATGTCGCTTGGATGCGATGAGACGTTGGATTAGACGACATCAATCTAGTCGTAGCCAAATAGCACTAGTTTTCTTTTCTCATAGCATGTATAATGAGATGACTTGTGTACGTCATTTTTGTAACTGTTGGTCAACGATGTATTTTCTCAATAATGACAATTGTATTCTAGCTATTACATTTTGGTCAAAACTTAACAATCAAAAGATTTTCTCAATAGTGACAATTGTGTTGTAACTATTACATTTTGGTCAAAGCTTAACAATCAAGTGATTTTGCCTATGATGTGTATAGTTTTGTCATTGTATTACTTTTGTCAGTTTTGCATCTTTATTCTAGAAACTTTATGTTCAATATGGTTGATGGGTGGCAGGGCATTCATTGCCTTGCCACCCAAATTTTTTTCTTATCGGATGTCGCTTTAGGCATCTCTATTTTAGGTTCTGGAGCGTCTCTATGAGCGTCGCTAAATTGGAAACTATATGTGTTTCTATAAGTGTGGCAATATGCATCGCTATATAGAAACGCAAATAGCCATGACTATAGCGACGCTCTTGTTGCGACACTTTTAGCGATGTCGTGGGGAAAAATAACCCCATGTATTTTTGTCGCTACAGCCGTCACAAATGCACGTAACCTCTTTACTGTCATCAAAGCTCACACAACTCAAAGAAGTGAGCAAGTGGGTGTTGGCAACAGTGGCAACTATGCACAAGAGGATGAAACCTGGTCTGATATCAGTTGTTCAAAGTTAGGGTTACAAAAATGCACACACAACTTAGAGATGGAAAAGAAGCTCAAGGCACAAAATAGAAAATGTATTGCTTGGTGTGCAAATACAAAATAAGATATCCCTAGATTGATGGACGTATATACAAATCATAGGAGAAGACCCTCCTAGTGAGGAAAAAAGGTGCCCTAGTGGTTCTAAGTGCAATCACTACCATATACATGGTAGCAAGTGTAGTACCGCATCAACATAGCCATAACAAACCAAAAGATCCTGAAATTTCCATGCAAGTCTAAACTTATCAGAAAAATAGCCTTGTGTGATCAGGCATATAAGGTTGCCTTGAATATTAGTCTATTGAACTAATATATGGAAGATGACATGCTACATGTGAAGTTCTTATTGTCCACTTTGAGTGTCACAAATCAACTTGAATGGACTAGACATGAGCTATCAGAAAGACTCAAAGAACTAGAAAAATTGGATAAGCAAAGACTACCATCCATTGCTCACATCTTTGCACAAAAACAAAGAAAAAAAAATTCTTCAACTCTCACATAATCACACAAGAGTTCAAGAAAGGAGACCCAGTCTTATTGTGCTCCCTAAAATAGCATATTCCAAATGATAAAAAGATACGGAATGGACCATTTGTGATAGAAGATGCCTCACCAATAAGTGGAGCTCTTAAGCTCACAACTATGTACAAAGATGTCATGGCCAATTTGGATTAGTGCGTTGCGACTACATGAATATCATATGCCACTAACTAATGAGATATTGGATAGATTAACATGCAACTAAAGATCATAAGCAAAGGAAGTAGGAGATAATTGGTCAAGCACAAGAAGAAGCTAACTTGCAAACATTGGAATAGGAAGAAATGCTATTGCAATACTATCAATCACCTGTAGATATAGATAAAACTCACTCCTCTTGATGAACTACTAGAAGGCATGGAAATGAATATTTTGGTTGGTTCAAAAACATGCCATACTGAAAAAGTTTTTATCAACATAGGTGCTAGAATGAATGTGATCAATTATTCCACATACTTTGAGATGACCATGAAAAACATGATATCGCATTAGATGGAAATTCACATAGCAAGTATGTCTATGTGCACTACACTAGGGAAGGATCCAAGTAGCCATCACAATAGTTGGTGTAAATTGTCCACACCTTTTCTACGTACTACTAGATGTTGAACTAGGGAAAAGATGGTATGGGGAACTCTATGGATATAGCTATACAAAGTAGTTCTTGACTGGCACACAAGTTCCATTATTGTGCAGACTTTAGAGGGCCAAACGACTATCTCATTTGATTCCAATGAAGTAGACACAAATGGAACAATAACGAAGCAACAAGGGCGATCAAAATCAAGACAAAAAAGTACATGCAAGGAACCAAGCAAGTATGGGTGCTAAAAATATGCTAAAAGATAATCTCAAATACATTTGAATATCCAAAGCTCAACTTCAACATCGGCAAGGGCCACCTCTAAAGAAGACCAAGACAGTGTGGAGATAGAAGGAGAAGCAACAAACAACAGATCGAACTAAGGGATAAGCTCCAACCACAGTTAAAACCAAACCAAGCTCCAAAACACATCATCAATCACCAACACATGTGTGGAAGCTAAAGTCTTTGACCACAGTTAAAACCAAACCAAGCTCCAAAACACATCATCAATCACCAACACATGTGTGGAAGCCAAAGTCAAAGACTTTAGCAACAATCTAGGAATCATGAATGTCCATCAAAGAAAGCACAATCCTAATGCAGATTATACTTTTCAAAACCAATGGACTTCACTAAGAAGCTAAAGACCCTCCTCTTGGACAACGTATTGCTTTCAATTTGCATTCACTTCAATTGCATGGTAGAGCCAATCATAGCTATGCATACACATGATGTATTGGCCCATGCACTACACAACCCTTGCTCACTATCATCCAAGAGGACTTTGATTAGGAGGGGGAACCCAAAGTGATCAAGTTAGATTAGGATTGATATTTGCGCAATGTTTTTGGAGTTTATGTTGCTAAATTTTTAATGCTTGTGTACAAAATTATTCCTTTTTTACTTTCTACCCACAAGTGTGATTGCAACACAGAGAAAAGGGGCAAACAACATAATTAATACCCTAGGTGTGTGCAAATACATAAACAATAATGATGTTTTGCTTCTTTTTGCTTTTTTGTATAAAAAGCATGAAAATTGAAAAATCTACCAAAAATATAGTTAAGTGCTGATTTTAAGTTGTTTGGTAATTTTTTGAAATATTTTCACAATTTGAATTAGGGTCGCAAGAAAACATATACAGCTTGGAGAAGACGAAGGAAGCTCAAGGCACACAATAAAGAGTGTATTACTAAGTGTGCAATGGAAAGATAAGATAGCCCTAAAGTGATGGGCGTATCTACAATGCACGGGGGGGAAAACCTCCTAGTGAGGGAAAAAATGCCCTGACGGTCCTAAGTGTGTTCACACACATCACTACCACATGTATAAGGTAAAACATCCCCCCTAGGAGTGATGCAGTAAATGAGAGCTGGCACATATATGGTAGTGCCATGCCCTATGAGGACATGATTAGTCCACAAAGGGGAGTAAGCTCTAAGCTTTGTGGTCAACTTTGAACTTATCATGAGACAATCCTTGACATAGTGGTAATGCAACTCAATGTGCTTTGTGCAAGCATGAAAAATTGGGTTCCTTGCAATTGCCAATGTGCTCTGACTATCAATGTAGATAGTGTTAGCAGCATCCTCTCTAACACCCAAATCAGCCATAAGGGGTTTGAGCCATACAAGCTGTGACGACTTCCCTGTACTCAGCCTCACAACTGGAAGTGGCCACAGTAGGTTGCTTCTTGCTCAACCGTGATATGCATGAACTACCGAGCATGAAACAAAAACCACTATATACATAAATAAGGCAGTCAAAAACATTTTGGTAAAGAGTGACATCAATAGGATCACCAACATCATGAAGACTCAATTTCAAACTTGTTTCCATGGGAGTGGCAATAGGTTTGCAATCCTCAAGTCCAAACTTACAAAGCAATGTCTCTATGTAACTTGTCTGACACAAGGCAATACCACCATCACACTGCTTAAATTATATGCCCAAATAATGATGCAATAGCCCCAAATCTTTCATCTTGAAAGTAGCATTCAAATCAGCCTTAAATTTAGCAATCTATCCATCATTTGGTCTAGTGAACAACAAATCATCCACATAGAGAACGACAATGAGAAGTACATCACCTTCACACTTTACATACAATGTGGTTTATGTTAGATTGTTACAAAAGCCACATTTGACCAAATGAGTGTCAGCCTTCTCATACCAAGCACAAGGAGATTGCTTCAACCCATACAAATCTTTCTTACATTTGCACACTTTATCTTCTTGCCCTTTAATGACAAAACCGCAAGGCTGCATTACATAAACTTCCTCAAATATGTCAACATTCAAGAAAGCATCAACAATGTCTGACTGATGTACTTCCCAACCAAAAGGAGTTGCCAATGCACATAGAAGATTCACAGTAGTCATACAACAAGTGGAAGAAAAAGTCTCTTCCTAATCTATGCCTTATTGTTGTGCATAACCCTTTCCAACAAGTCGAGCATTATAGCGATCAATCTCACCATCCGGCTTGCATTTCAACTTGTAAACCCACTTTGTACCAATGATTGTTTTCCAGAAAGGCAGACCGCATAAAGTCAATGTGTCATTTTCTATAAGTGCATCATATTATGATTACATGGCAATCATCTAATTTTTTGAATTTTGTGCTTCATCAAAAGACAAAGACTCCTCAACATCACATTAACTAGACATAGCCAAAGCATAACAACATGATGCATAAGATGCATGGCAAGAACCTGACTGAGTATGACTAGACAAAGGTGCATCCAATTTACTATCGCGCAAAGTATGCACCAATCATTTTCGCATACCTCTATCCCATTCTCAACCCTTTCCTCATCAAGTAAATCATGTACATCTGCATCTGTAATAGGCTGATCTGTAACATTTTCAAAAAACCCATAGGTTGTACCTTTTCCTCATTGGAATTTACATTCAAACTTCCATTACTGAAAAGAGGCAACAAAGTGTCATAAGTGTCTTTTGAGCTTACGTTATTGTCTCTAGTACGTGATAGCAAGGGCTGAACAGAATCTTCCACAAACACAACATCCCTGAAACCAAGATACACTTTGTTTGTGGATGATACAACTTGTAACCTTTGCTTTTAGCACTATAACCAACAAAAATGCATAAACCAAACAACCAAAAATGTGCATGTACTCAATAGAAGGCTTTCTATCATGCCATGCTTCATAAGGAGTCATAGACTATAAAGCTTATGTAGGACACTTGTTAAGTACATAAGTGGCACAAATGATGGCCTCAAGCCAAAAAGAATGCGATAAAGCTTGACTTTTGACCATACATCGTGCCATTGTCATAAATGACCTATTTTTCCTCTCAGCAACACCACTTTATTGAGGCATATATGGCACTATACATAGGTGTTCTAGCCCACAACTAGCCGGATTTGCATTAAATTCATGAGACATATACTCCCCCCCTCAACCTGAACAAAGGGTGCCCATAGTACATTTCGAGATGTTTTTAGCCATATCCAAAAAAAATTTGAAGCACATAAACACTTCGAACTTTGCTTTAAGCGGATACACCCATGTATGCCTGGAGTAATCATCAATGAAAGTCACAAAGTAAAGGTAATTTCCCAAAGACGGAGTTTGCATGGGCCCACAAACATCACTATGCACAAGCTGCAACTTGCATGATCCCTCGGCTTTTTAATTTCCTAGCATGTTGTCTTAGGGTATACACCAAGATGTAGTCCCCTATTTCAAAATGCTTTGTTTCCACATGTGAGAGATACCCCTCCCAGGGGGTCTATGCACAAAATATACAATTACACCTCTATACAATTTTCAATATACATCAAATTTGCGGAAGTGTTTGCATAGGGGAGGAGTTCTGAGCGCCCGACCAAGCATGGAGTTTTGTCCAAGAGTCAAACTGCATCCAGATGCATCTAGCGACTAATGCTACCCTTGAATGGGTGTTATGAATGAAATCGTACTCAAGAAAAATAAGACATTGTGGAGGGTGAATATATGTGTACAACGCGTTGCAGGAAGAGAGAGAGAGAGAGAGAGAGAGAGAGAGAGAGAGAGAGAGAGAGAGAGAGAGAGAGAGAGAGAGAGAGAGAGAGAGAGAGAGAGAGAGAGAGAGAGAGATAGAGAGAGAGAGAGAGAGAGAGAGAGAGAGAGAGAGAGAGAGAGAGAGAGAGAGAGAGAGAGAGAACATAGTGGAGGGTGAAATAGAGTGCACAGAGAAGAACCTTTAAATGCCCCATCTAAATGAAACAGGGAACCATGTATTAATGCAATGACAAAATCTGCATATACCATAACATCAAAAAGTTTATGACAAAATAACTAGCAGAGCACCGAACCTTGTGTAGGGATCGACCAATCCATTAATCCACATCCACTCTACTATGGACAAAGAGAATTTCATTTCACCAAGAACGAGCTAGAACACCTCCAACTTACCTGAGCCAGACATAAGCTGAGGCCGCTTTGCCTCCCTCTGTGACTAGAGCTATGAAAGGATCCAAAGATCCAATAGGTGTTACGTTATCAACACCAACCATACCAGTTCAGGCGCCATGCTTCTTCGATGCCCAAAACCGGGTGTTTAGGCAAAGCCAATGCAAAATTCTCGACGCGTTTGACGTGTAGGTCATTCAACCCCCGACGCACTAACCGTGTAGATAAGCTAACAAAAAGAAGAAGACCTAGGCAACACTCGATCCAGCAAAGCCCCAGGTCAACGATCCTTTAGTCTAAGGCTAAGCGATATAGGTGATCCTAGTCTTGTAGGGACGCTTCCATGAGAAACATAACACGTAAGTCCAATCATAATAGCACTTTCTATATGCACAAACAATCTTTTCCAAGCAGTCAGACACTGTACAAGGTCTCTACGCTTACACATCTACCATAAACCATCCGAATCACTTCATGATCCAATCCCAAAACCATAAACGAAATTTCGATCACATCACATGGGTGAGCACTCCACCGAACCCGGGTGAGGCACAACCAATCCTGCATAACCACTTTAGAACATAACATGGCTACAAAAATTTTGGCAGCATATCCAGAAAAAAATCCAAGAGCCACACCGGATTTCACCATAAAATCACAACCATAAACCATGAGGCTTCCCAAGATCCCTTAACCACAAATCATATTCACGATGAACCAACTCCCACACTTGGAGTTTGACATATCCCCTGCAGTCAATTGGAGTCCACAGACATATGACCCTTAAGACATGAGTTTCTCATGCATAAAAAGAATCCGATCGGCAACTAAATGTGATATAAAAATCCAATTTTGACAACCTCCAACCATGCAAATTTGATGCATCACATATGTACTTTACCTCTCTAGCACATAGAGCTAGTTTTGACCTAGAAAGGTTGGAAAGCAATCATAACCATGCACATGAGACATCCACATCAATCCGTAAGATCCCACACATCATATGATAACATTCCATCACCATAACCATGCAAAATAGCTCCAACCTTTAGGTCAACCATAAACCATAACTTCACACATATGCAAAAAACAACTTTTTGACATTTTTGGGAGCATACATAACATGTAAATGAAAGTATTTGACCTCAAACCAATGCATCAAGCTCAGCTCCATAATATAGGCTAGCACTATATCACATCACTTTCCCCATATGACACTCACACAACAAACAATAACCCAAAAAGAAAGTCACTTTAATCATATCTGCTTATGTAATTCGGGTTGTCTAACCATATACCCTCAAATAAGTTTATGGGCATCTAATAACTGAATCAACTCACCAAAACAAACCATAAATCATACATAAACAACTCCGTTAACTCACGACGTCACATGCCACTCCCCCTTGGTAACACCCCTACACGTGTAGGTAAAACCAGTTATGGAATGTGATAATGGAGACCTAAATACATTTATCATCAAGTTTTATCAAGATTTTCAATTGATTAAGCGGGTTTTCCCATCCGGTGAATCTATATAGTGGTTCTCCAAGGAGCCTGGAGTAAAAAAAAAATGATCGTGTAGTGAATAACAAGCTGTTTTTTGACTATATCTCTTAGATCGTACGTGATTTTCACATGACACCAAAGAGAGAATATGTTCTAAATAATGTGTTTTATCTTTGGTATAAAGGGTTAGGGCTAATTCATAACGGTTTGTGAGTTATAGCCAAAACAGTGTTCCTACCGCTTCTATGACGCGAAACGAAAAGCGCTTTTTATGCACGCACGTGATCATAAACACATTGTGGGCATACATCAATGTATAAACATGATGAAATAATTATGGGGCAACTTCATACGTACTCGATTAATCCATACATGCACTCATGTACGAAAAAACAATCAGCGAGAGGGTGGCTACTCAGGAAATGACATAGAGAGAGATGATGATGGCTTTGGAGTTTAGAGCTTCTCACCGTGCTTTAGAATCGATTAGGGACTATCAAAAGCTTCTTGCTTTTCCGCAAGAGAGTGATGATGAGAGCTACATAGAGGTATTCACCACGAGAGCTCCCGGAGAGCGCGTACACCGTGAAATGAGAGAGGAGATAGTAAGCAAGTAGAGAGAGAATATCCTTCTTCTTCTTTCTGTATAGGAAAGAGAGGAGCTTATGGAGATTGTGTTGAAGAGCTTGCACCACTACATATAATAGATACGTATAGCCTTGAGGTAGTAGACGCAACATACGGCACTGAAAACTGAGCACTAACTTGCAATTCATAGGCACTACAGCAAGCCAGAGTGATGCTCAAGTCAAAAACTAGCGCTAGATTTTGAGCCAGGAATAGTTGGAGTTTTTTGTGCACTTTACTAAAACATACATGTGCTTTTGGTGGTCAAATTTCCCACTTATCATACAATTTTTACAGTAAAATTGGCCAGTTGAACAGTATTCAGCCAACTAATGGAACCTTAGCTAAATTATGCCACACCGTGATGTCCCGACATAATAATGACTTTTTCGTACTACCTCGACGTATTTATGGTACCGCTTTTTATAAAAATAATTCTCGTAAAAATCCCGTTTCGTCTCATTTTTGCTTTGAGTGATCATTTCTAAATCCGATGGAGACTAAAATTAATATTTTTATGCTTAGGTCATCCTAAAAAGCACATTGCTTTTCAAAAACGCCGAAAAGTACAAAAAAACTAAAAATAGTGTAAAAAGCCAAAAAAAAAAAAAATCTAAAATTGAACCACGGTTCCTCTTGTCCACTCGAATAAGAAAGCGGAGTCGCTTTTTACTAAAAAGCACTAAAAATCATGAAAAGCTAAAAATAGCGTGAAAAGCACTTGAAAAGTAGATGTTTACAAAATTGAACCATAACTTGCTCGGAACACGTAGGTTAAGGATCCAACCTTGTTTTTTTGCCAAAAAAACACCTTAAAGCATAAAAAGCATAAAAAAGCTAAAAATAGTGGATTTTTTCAAAACGGAACTAAACGTCTGTTTAACCTATTGGAACATGGAAATGGCCTTGCTTTTTACTTTAGAACCTTCCAATATTGTCAATCAAGCATCTTAAATTAAAATTTGACAAAGTAGATATTGAAAGCTATTTTTCTTATTTTTAGAAAAGACCCAAGAATTGGAGATCTTACATCCTCCCACACTTGAAAAACTCGAGGTGTCCTCACCTCGACATGAAATGTAGAAAATTTGGTCTCATTACATCATCACATGCCCAAGTGGCATCTTCTTGAAGATACATTGACCATTTAACAAGGTGTTTAATAATGGTCCAATTATGTAGAGGCTTAGTTCTACTTTGAAGTATCACTTCACGATATACTTCAAAAGTTCCATCGGTAGAGGTAGATAATAGAGAATCATCAAGAATGTTTTGCGGATCGGGTACATACGTTTTGAGTAAGCTGAGGTGAAAAACATCATGTACTTTTATGTGTGGTGGGAACAAGAGTCTGTAAGCTTGATCATTGATCCTCTCTGTTATTACAAAAGGTCCACAATATCTGGCATTGAGCTTCTTACACTTACCCATCGATAAGAAACTACATTTGGATTTTACTGTCAGACATACCGTATTGCCCTCTTCAAAAGTCTGACAGGTCGTTTTGGGTCAGCATAACTCTTCATTCTATCTTGAGCAGTCTTAATATCCTATCGTATAAGATCAGTTTGTAGTTGTATTTCATCCAACATTTCTTTGGATGCTTGAAGTTGTATGAGAATGTCCATTTGAGTGGAGTAAGACACTCTTGTCCATACAATGCTTGAAAAGGAGACATCCCAATTGAGCGTTGGAATGAGGAATTATACGCAAATTCAACCAAATACAGATATCTAGTCCATTTACTCTGGTCATGTATACAATAAGCTCTTACCATGTCCTCAATGATTTGATTTGTTCTTTCTGTCTGCCTACCAATTTGAGGGTGATAAGCAGTACTAAAGGCTAATTGGGTTCCTGTAATAGCTGAGAACAAGGCTTTCCAAAAATTTGTGGTAAACTTCGCATCACGATCAGAAACTATCCGGTGAGGTAAACCGTAACACATGAAAACACCTTTCATAAAGACTTGAGCTATATCCTTAGCCATAAACGTTGTCTTGATTGAAAACAAATGGGTCATTTTTATAAGCATATTAATAACCACAAAAATAGAGTCATATCCTAGAGATGTAAGAAGTCCTGTAGTAAAATCTATGGATATGCATTCCCATTTCATTTGTGGTGCCTCAATAGGTTGAAGCTTACCGGGGTATCGAACTCGTTCAGCTTTAATACGTTGACATGTTAAACATCTTGTAATATAGTTCAATACATCACGCTTTAGTCCTGGCCAAAAGAAACTCCTTCTTACGATAAAGTAAGTCTTAATGTATCCTGGATGTCCTGCTATAGGTATATCATGAGCTTCCTGTAATATTTGAAGTTTGAATCCACCTTGATTTGGAATACAAAGGCAATTACTGAAGTAAAGGTCATCTCCTTCAACGTAGAAGCCTTTTATTTGCCTCTCTTGCTTTTCCGTGCGATTACTTAAGTTCAGCAAGTACTGCATTTTTATGTAATATGGGTCTTGAGTCATACCTTCTCGAATAAGGTCAATTAAAGAAGTAGTAGAGGTTGTGACAACTGCTACAGTACTCTTCTTGCTTAAGGCATCGACCATAAGATTTTCCTTCCCAGGTTTATATTCGATTCCAAAATTGTATTGGCATAACAACTCCATCCATCTTCATTGTCATATATTAAGGTCAGGTTAGGTGTAGATCCACTTCAGGCTTTTATGGTCGGTATGTAGTTCAAATCTCCTTCCAAGAAGATAATGTCGCCATACTTTAAGAGCATGCACAACGGCCAATAATTCCAAGTCATGTGTAGGATAATTTAACTCATGTATATGTTACTTACGAGATTCATAAGCTACTGGCTTTCCTTCTTGAGACAGAATGCCACCGATTGCTTGTCCACTTGCATCAGAGCACAATGAATGTCTTTGAGAAGTCTGGAATCTGTAGTATTGGAGCGTTCACCAAAGATTCTTTGAATTTCTCAAAACTAGCTTGAGCACGTTCATTCCAAGTAAACACTTTAGCCTTCTTAAGCGTATTACTCAATGGAGATGCAATCTTACCGTAGCCTTGAATAAATGTACGATACCATCCTGTTAAACCAAGAAAGCTACGTACTTCTTGTACTGATTTGGGTGTAGGCCAAGCTATAACAGCTTCAATCTTACTTGGGTCAGTAGAAACACGATCCTTGGATAGAATAAATCCCAAATATTCCACTTTGTCAGTGAAGAAGGTGCATTTGTTACGTTTGGCATAAAGTTGATTTTGACGGAGAAGTTCAAGTACTCACCGCACATGTTGTTTGTGTTCTTCTCTCTTTCTTGAGTAAACCAAGATATCATCAAAGAAGACAAGAACAAAATCATCAAGATGCTCTCGAAACACATCGGTCATGAGATGATTGAAAGTTGCATGAGCATCGGTAAGTCCAAAAGGCACAACTATAAATTCATAATGTCCAAAACGAGTCTTAAATTTTGTCTTTGGTATATCCTCCTCCTTGATTCAGATTTGGTAATACCCCGACTTAAGATCAATTTTTGTGAAGATAGAAGCTCCATGTAATCGGTCAATCAGTTCATCAATCCTTTGTATTGCATACTTTTTTTTTAATGTTACCTGGTTCAATCCACGATAATTAATACAAAGATATAGAGTACCATCCTTCTTTCGATTAAAGAGAACAAGAGTACTCCATGGCGAAACACTGGGTCGAATGGAGCCTTGTTCAAGAAGTTGAGTTAGTTGCTCCTTGAGTTCCATGGATTCAAGTACTGACATTTTGTATGGTCTACGGACAACTAGTTGAACTCCTGGAGTAAGCTCTATTGCATGATCAACATCACGCTTGGGTGGCAATTATAAAAGTTCTTCAAGAAATACATCATCAAATTCTGTTATCCATTCCAATTTAGGCGAATCTATCTTCATCTCCTTAAGCTTTACTGCGTAAATCCTTTCATTCTTCCTATGACTCTTCATAAGTTTGGTAAAGTTCACTATTCTGAGCTTAATCTTTCTCTGTTCTGCAGTAACTGCAATCCTAGAATTTTGGTCATTTTTTAAATTCAATGAAGCGTCTTTACAATGTATGTGAGCATCATTGGCTTTAAGCCAATCCATTCCTAGGATTCTGTCGTAGATTCCTATGGGTAAGACTCTGAAGTTTGCAAAATTATGACCATCCAAAACAAAATTCAAGTTACCCAACTGAAGTAGAAGATCTAACCTTTCTACCTATAGCTAATCCTATCGTAAGGTCTGTATCAGGGTGTCAGGGAAAATGAGATTTCTGATGCACTTAGGAGATATGAAAGAATGTGTACTCCTTGAATCAATCAATAGGGTAAAATGGTTACCTTGATACTCCACTGGGGTTTGAATTATTGAAAATTGTTCATTCACTCCTTAATGTTCAATTGCAGCATGAACATACACTTTTGCCTGATTTCCTTCACCTCTAGCCCCTTGAGCTTTGTTAACTTGAGTTCTTCCTTGAGGTCTTTGATTTCCTCCTCCTGGATGACGTTGATGGTTAAAATTTCCATTGTTGTTATTGTTGACAGGCAATCCATTTTGGATAAAAGATGGATTACCTGGTCTAAAGTTCCCTTGGTTTTGAGGTTGTCTCTGGTTTTGGTTAAAGTTTTGTTGATTGAAGTTCCTCTAAATTGTCAATGGTCCAGTTCTAAGATTTTTGAAATTTCAATTCGGATTGAAGTTTTTATGTTCATAAGTGTCCACTAATCTTGTGAAGCTCAAATTGTTAGATGGACAATCCTTGGATTGAAAACGAGGATTAAGACAAGTATAACACAAATGATCATGTCTGGCCTTCATATGTAATAAGTTCTCTCTTCTTTTCTGTGGATTTTCAGACCTTTGTTCCTCCTTGAGACGAGGCCTTTTAATTTTACGAATAGGAGCAGGTTCTGGTTTCCTCTTTCTGGTAGTAGATAACTCTATTTCAATGGGTTTGCCTGCATCAAGGACATTTGCAAAATTGGTAAGACAAAGACTATGGAGTCTAGTCTTCATAGGATTATGTAACCCTGACACAAATCAAGATACCTTGACCTCTTGAATCATCCCTGTTGGAGCATATTTGACAAGGGTTAAGAAATTTTGATAGTATGATTCTAGATCTCTGGTTCCTTGAGTACAATCAAGAAAGTCATTTATACGGTCTAAATGATAAATTTTGTTTTGATAGTTCTTCTTGAGTTGGGTTTTAAGATAATCCTAAGTTGCAGCATTAGGATCAACATTGTTTTTTATGGATGGTCTCTCAACCAATGCTTGGCTGTTTTCGCTAGTTTGAACTCAGCGATGATAGATTTGTTTACTATAGATGAATGAGCCAAATCAAAGTAGTCATCCATGCGCTCAATCCAATCTTGAAGAACCTTGCCTGTGTCTTTGCATTTCCCACTAAAATTTCTAGGTTGAGACTTGCGAAGCATAGCATCGATGTCTCTATCAATAATGGTGTATTGCGGAACAATAGGTGCATTTGTGTTAGCAACTGCCGCATTTCCTCTAAGAGGCATGGTAACTTACTGCACCATATCAACCAAGATCACACTTAGTACAATATTTGAATTCGCTCGAAGTGCTTTAGGCCAAATAGAATAGACAATCGAAGATAAGATGAGAGAGAAGTAGGAGAAAGAACAACGAATAAATTAATCCAATTCCTATATCACAAAAGTTTGGGGTCCCAAAAAGTCTAGCATCTTGAAAGTTTCTAATAAATTCTAAGTATGTTTCTAGTTTTCCATGTTTCCTTTGTCGATATCAAGGTAAGTTCATAAGCATTTGTGTACAATATAACGTTAGAGACAACAATCTCCTTTCCCAAGTATCCACTCAATACTCCCAACGGACGAGGGTTTATGTTCAGGTGGTTTAAACTCGGGGTTCCCTGCAGTGTAATGGTACCAAGCTCAGAATGTATTAGGTATAATACAATCCGTGGAAATTAACCTTTTCTTCTCTTGCCCATTATGTGTGGTAGTGACAAGCCTTTGCACTTCCACTCCAGTTTGAAGATGTTCCTCCACCATAAGGCGGGAGAGTGTATCCGCCCATATCCTTCGAGGTAAGATGTCAGTCATCTATACACACACCCCATCACTCAAGTTAGTTAGAATGATAAAACCAAGAACTTAAATATTATGTTCTCAAAACAATATGTGTTATCAAAATCAAATTTTTATAATGGTAGAAGACCAAAAAGATACATAGTGTTTCTATGGAGATACATAAATATGAAAGGCTCTTATGAACCAATTCTCGATTCCTACAACCCAGGTTTTACCCCTGTAACATTTAATGGCCTAAAATCTTATGTGTAGCGGAAATTAGCATGAACATAGTGAGCATTTCATTAGAGTTGATTCCTAATGAGAATTACAAGAGTGCTTGGGTGGAGAGAGCAACAAAAAGCATAACACTTAGTTAGATAGCATCGACAATACTTTCAAAAGAGAGAGCAATTAAGCTATTGACAACAGTTGAGGACCGGATTTGCATGGAGCCGGTCCCCCCTCCAAAAGGCTTTGTATTATGGTTTCTCCCATCAAGAGAGACATTGTACAATACAATTCTTTGTGTTCCTTCAAGACGAGCTAGTGCAATGAAGATGGAAGCTTCATACACCAAGCAAAACACTTAATCAAACACAACTTGAATTATCCCCGTTCTCAGACCCAAGACCTCACACACCTTCGAAGATGGTGAGAGCTAGCAGGGTATGAGAGTAGATTGAGAGGAAAAAGAAGTATCTTACGAGAAAGAAGTACATCTCCTCACATAATCACTCATATTAGCATAGCTTAGCTTAGTAATTAGCTTGGTAGAGAAGATGAGCATGCATTGAAGCTTGGCTCTTGGTTGGATTTGCATCCACATGCCAAGAGAGTGTTGATGTAGGCTTCTATCTCACAAGCTTGGAGTAGGTGATGAGCTCTCCATTAAAGCTTGGGAGGAGATAGAGTATTTTCCCTTCACACATGGTCAAGTGTGAGAGTGTGTGTGTCAATGCCAAGCAAAAATCAGCCCCCTCTCTCTCTTGGGCGAGCCCTAGCTGCTAAGTTAGTCTGGCTTTTGCCTCATTGGACCTCCCCAGGTCAAGCCAATAGGGATTAAGCAGCATAAGTGATAGCCTTCTGACATGTGTCCCCCTTTCCCCTTTTGTGAGAGCTTTAGATAATTAAATAATTAAACTAAACTCTCATTGGACCCCTTTGCCTCCTGGCCAATAGGAATCAGGCAAGCCATGGGGCTCCTGAATGCTCATTGGACCCCTTGGGAGACTGCCCAATAGTCTTCTAGGACACTTAATTCTTATTGGTTTCTTTTATTAAATGTTTTTAAATTAATTAAACTAGATTTACTCTAGCCTAATTCTCATTGGTCCACTTCAAGGGTCTTCCAATAGGAATTGGGCATACCTTGTGGGCATCTGGTCTAGGGAGCTGACATGTGTCCCTCATTCCCTTTGTGTAAAGGGAGCCTGTGTGTGTGTGTGTGGCTTTCTCTCTCATCCCCTAGCTTTGGGGCTCGCCCCCTCCCATGTAGGGATGTAGAAAGACTTTTTGGGCACACACTAAGCATCCAATTTTCCCTAAGGTTGACCTTTGGACACAACCTTTGAATTTTGGAACCTTAGCATTTTGGAAGTCTTAATGGGCTGAACCTTAGGGTCTTTTTAGCCCGTTGTTTCACATGGCTCTTTTGCAGATGGCCCCCCCTTTGGATCCCTATTTTCCCTCCTTTGGATCCCTACTGTGGCCGGTCTGCTAACTTAACCAATATTCTAGCTTTTTCTCCCTTGGCACTTCCCCACATTAAATGATCAGTTTAATATGAGAAAATCATTTAGGAGAATTAGATATTGATTATTATGACATTACCTCTCTCTTGAAATCATAGTCGTCCTCGACTATGGTGTAGAGAAGATAAAGCATATGCATGAGTCCTTTTCTTAGCGGGTAGAGGATCCCTATGTTACCCTACGACATCATTCCATAATGGATGACTAGTCCATTTGGCGCTTGAGAGCCTGAGGCTGCCGCAAGCATGTCTGCACATTAGTCCTATCAGTCTTCCATAGTAGAGTGACAAGCTCTACTTGGTGTTCGGGAGACGTCGTCTCCGCAAACTTGATCTAAGCATGCATACTACTTCATTTTTGTGCACAAATAAAGAAAAAGAGAGTCTTATAAGACAAAAATTTTTGTTCATTTTTAACATTTTGTACATTTGCTTACTCTTGGGAAGCATTGTAAGCATTGACAAGGTTTAGGTTATCCTTTAATTGTATGCCTTGCATCCATCTAGCATCTTCAAAAGGATAATTCTTAAACTTAATAAGATATCGTCGGATAGTCTTACCGCCTCTTAATACCTTGTCTTCATGTCGGAGAATGGACTCGGGCTGCAGCACCTCCTCGTGGTCCTCGATCTCCGGTGGGTCTTCAATAGTTGGTTCTTGAGGTGGCTCTCCTTTGTAAGGCTTTAAGAGGCTCACATGAAAAGCATTGTGTATGAGCCAATGATTGGGCAACTTAAGTTGATAGGCCATCTCATTGATTGTCCTAAGAATCTGGAAGGGACCATAGTACCTTTTTGCTAGTTTAGCATAGTACTTTTGGTGGCCCGTAGGATTCTTGCCCGTCGTGTGCCTTAATCGAGCCTTGGGAAACTTTAACAAGACCCAATCGTTTTCTTTAAAGGCTTGGGCTCTTCTGTGCTTGTCAGCAGCAGCCTTTTGCCTTTGCTGTGAGATAGAGATAGCATCCTTAATCTTTTGGAAAGATTCTTGTAGGTCTCGGCTATACTCATCTGCAGCGAAGATCTTCCCATGTACCTTAAGTAGCAAGGGACTTTTTGATCTTCCCTCAATTACCTCGAAAGGTGCTTTTCCTGTAGAAGTATGTACAGTGTTATTGTAAGCATACTCTACTAAGGGTAAGTACTTCTCCCATTGGGATCTTTGATCTACTTCCGTTACATAGGCTTTTAGTAGATCGAGAATAGTTAGGTTAGCTATTTCACTTTGGCCATCAGTTTGTGGATGATAGGCCGAAGAGAAGTTTAGCCTTGTTCCTAAATTCTCAAAGAGACCCTTCCAGAAATTACTGGTCATTCTAGGATCTCTATCCGACACTATGGACATTGGCAAGCCATGGTACTTGAAAATTTGCGAAATGAAGAGGGTTGCCATTTGATGGGCTTTGATAGTCTTTTTGACAGGTATAAAATGAGCTTGTTTACAGAACCTGTCTACTATCGTCCATATTCCCGTATTCCCATGGATAGACTTAGGCAATCCAAAGATAAAATCCATGGATATGCTCTCCCATGGTGAATTAGGGATTGGCAAGGGTTGAAGCAATCCAAGTTGCTTCCCTCTATCAAATTTTGTCTTTTGACATACCACACATTTGGAAACATACTCATGTATGTTCACTTTCATGGTAGGCCAATAGAAATATGTTTCAATTCCCTTTAGGGTAGACTGAATCCCTCTATGCCCTGCATATGGGGGAGCATGAGATTCATACATTACTTTCTCACGTAGTGAATTAGTAACGCATAGTCTATTGCCATAGAGAAGATAACCATCTTGTAAAGTAAATGGTTCTTCTTTCTTCCCTAAGGCAAGGGCTGAAATCACATCTCTAAAATCGGGATCAATAGCATACTCATCTATCATTAAAGATAGATCATTGTGAGTTGCTATGGAAACCGCATTCACTCTCGGTCGTCTTGAGAGTGCATCGGCTACTTGATTATGCTTGCCAGCAATGTGAGCAATATGAAAATGAAATTGCGAAAGGAAATTTGCCCACCTCATTTGTTTGTCGGAGAGCTTGGTCTGCGTCATGAAGTACTTAAGACTTTGGTGATCCGTTCGCAGAATGAAAGGAGTCCCCAATAAATAGTGCTTCCATGAGTCTAAGGCATGTAGAACTGCAAGGAGTTCTTTTTCGTATATGCCTAGAGCTTGCTCAACAGGGTCGAGCCTTCGACTCTCATAGCCTATGGCGTGCCCTTCTTGGAGCAAAACAGCCCCAAGGCAATCACCACAAGCATCACATTGGACCTCAAATGGTTTTGAGAGATCCGGTAGTGTAAGCACAGGTTGAGAGATAAGCTTTTCTTTAAGCTTTTCGAAAGCATTGTTCTCCTTAGCAGACCACGTATACCTAACATTTTTCTTTGTTAGGTCATGTAATGGTCCCGCAATTTGTGAGAACTTTTCTATGAAGCGTCTATAGTATGCACACATACCTATAAAGCTTCTTAGTTCATGAAGATTCCTTGGTTTAGGCCATCCTTTTATTACCTCTAACTTGGATGGATCCATTTGGATTCCATCTTGAGAGATAATGTGACCTAAATATTGAATCTCTTGCAAGAAAAATTCACTTTTCTTTCGATTAACATAAAGTTTATTCTCTCTTAAAACTTGAAATATTACCTGGAGGTGTTGCTTGTGTTCCTCTAATGAATTAGAGTAGATGATAATATCATCAAAGAACACTCCAGTGAAGGTTCGATGAGGTCTGAACAGCTTCTCCATCAAGCGGTTAAATGTGGCTGGTGCATTAGTCAAGCCAAAAGGCATGACAATGTATTCGTAAAGACCAAATGTAGTACGAAATGCGGTCTTTACAATGTCTTGATCAACTATCCTTATTTGATGATAGCCACTTTTTAGGTCAATCCTACTGAAGTAGGTCGATCCTTGTAGCTTATCAAATAGGTCTTCTACCCGTGGAACGGGAAACCTATTCTTGATAGTGATCCTATTTAGTGCTCTATAGTCGACACACATACGATATGTGCCGTCTTTCTTTTGCCATAATAGCACAGGTGAGCAAAATGGAGATGAGCTAGGCCTAACCATGCCCTTCTCAATTAACTCATGCACTTGCCGCATAATCTCCTCTTGTTGAGCTTGAGAAACCCTATAAGGAGGTTTGTTAGGCGGTGAACTTCCTGGAAGAAGTTCAATTGCATGGTCGTCATTACCTCGTTTAGGAGGTAGCTCAGAAGGGATGTCGTCAATAAAGACATCTTGAAACCCCTTGAGAAAATTGGATAACTCTAATTCCTTTTGGTTGCTTTTATTTTCTTTTGCTAAAGCATTAGGTTCATTTTGAGAATCTTTAACAAAAATCATGTACACGGAAATAGAGCTCTTTATTGACTTGTTGAAAGCTGGTGTATGTACAATGGGGATGGTGTTACCCATCTCCCTAGCATCTATATACATGTCCTTTTCCCTGAACTTAAAGGAGATTCTCCTTTCAGGAAATTTAACATGGGCAGCCAAACGGTCAAACCATGGTGCCCCTAGGATTACATCCTCATGCTTGAGAGGAGAGATAAAGAAATCCTCTTTGTCCACATAGCCTTGGACATGAAGCCTCAATTTCCCGATTAAGGGAGTGACTGAAGCTTCTTGCCCCTTGAAGGCACTGTCTGCGGGTAGGATATCTCCCATCTCGTAGGATTGTATGCCTAGCTTGGTGGCTAACTCCATAGATATGAAATTGTGAGTAGAACCAGGGTCAAAGAGAATAAAAGCATCATGTTCTCTTACCTTTCCCCAAGCATGGCATAGAGGAGATCCTTTGTGGTGAGTTTGGTGAATCTCCTCCTCTTGGATTTCAACCAAAGAAGCTCTAGGAGGATCTTGGCGGTTGTTCTTTTGGGGACAAGCGTGGTACGCATGCCCTTGTTCGCCGCACTTGAAACACCGGTTATCTTTACGATAACGCTCAAGCTCTTCAGGAGAGAGTTTATTCTTTCCTTTGTAAACTCCCTTCTCTTTAGCTTTGTTGGAATTGCCCTTAGGAGACTTTTGGACATTGTCCTTCCCCTTAGGCTCATTGGAACCTTTGTTTTCCGGGGGCTTATTATTTCTTTTACCCCCCGTTTGGAAATTGATTCGCGAGGCCACCATAGTATGGTGTATTACCGCCGATATGGTACGTGGCCTTTGTGAGTTGACATACTCCGCCATTTCTTCGGTTAAGCCCGCACAAAATTGTTGCTTTTGCTCTCCAAAATCCAACTTTTTGAAGACAGTGGCTTTGAGTTGT
This sequence comes from Adiantum capillus-veneris, assembly GCF_014529385.1. Classification (NCBI taxonomy): domain Eukaryota; kingdom Viridiplantae; phylum Streptophyta; class Polypodiopsida; order Polypodiales; family Pteridaceae; genus Adiantum; species Adiantum capillus-veneris. The sequence goes on from NC_140941.1 coordinate 117,530,032, forward strand.
AGGTCCCAAACTTGTCTACATATTTGTGGATGGATTCATTGGGAGAGAGCTTTAAGCTTCGCCATTCGGTGAGTACTTTGTCTTTGGCATCGGTGGCCAAAAACTGCTTCATAATGGAAGCTCTTAAAGCCTTCCATGTTCGTGGAGCTTCACCGTTGGCTCGTAGGCTAGACCACCATTGTCTGGCGGACTTTTGAAAGTGCATAGCTACATGGCGTAGCTTAGAGGACTCCGTGAAGCCCTCATCTCCAAACGCCGCATCGAATTGCTGGATAAAGGCCAAAACTTTGTCTGTAGCACCGAAGGTGCCATCATAGGTAAGGAAAGAGATGCTCTTCCCTCCCTCTTTGAATTTCTTCAGCTTGGACGACCTCTTCCATGCGGCATAGGATTTCCTATGGCCTCTTCTTTTTGATGGTTCAAAAGTTGCACCATCACTTTCTTCAGAAGATGAAGAATTTGAAGAAGGTGGAGAAGAGGGTGACCTCTTTCTCGCCTTTTTCTTGTCTTGATCTTTGTCGTCTTCACCATAGCTTTCATAAGAGGAAGAGGATAAAGAAGATGGAGAAGAGGGTGTCCTCTTTCTCGCCTTTTTCTTCTCTTGCTTTTTATCATCCCTCTTTGAATTATGGCGTGGAGAAGAGTGTGATGGTCTTCTCCGCTTTGGTGGTGATGGAGAGCGTTTAGCCCGCCGTCTTCGTGGAGCCATCTCCGCCGAGGTGGCGGGAGACTCGCTTCTTTCTCGTTCCTTCGGTGGAGGCTCTTGAGTTCTCCTTTGGGAAGGAGATGCATCATCAAGAAGTAAGTTCTTGAGCCCTTCATATGGATTCTCTTCTTCTTCCCGAATCGGAGAGAGACCTCTTTTGGTAGTCTCACAAGGAGGCTTCCTAGGTGTTCTCTCGTCATGGTGATGAGCTTGGAGAATCCCGTGAGCACGGAGCTGCCGTTGCACTTCACTTTGGAGAGATGGATTGCCCATGGCTTGTTGAAGCCTAGAAACAAGATAGTTAACAAGCATTGAAGCATCATTAGTAGCTTGCTCATGAGCAAAATCAAAGTTATCAACATTAATTTCACTCTCTTTAATATTGTCAGCCATTCTAACAACTTTTAGGTGTAAACTTTTTAGGTGTACTTTGGCACTTCAAGCCCTAGTTGCTACTCCTCTTTACCCCTTTAGAAAAAGCACTCAAGCTACTGTACCCGCGGCTCGAATACCATTAATTGCAAGGAATAGAAGAGAGGGTCTTTCGACACCAAAATAGCACCGGCTCCTGTCAAGCTTCTAATAGCTCAATAGTGGTTAAGCCGTAGGCAAGCCCCGTAGGACTCCACTATTAAGACCATAGCTCTCGACGGTGATGCCCCGTTAACTGCACAAAGGCAGGCGCACTGCAAGGCTGAAAAATCCCTATTCTACTTACTCACAGGCAATTAATAATACCAACCATTTGTAGCTAGCTTGAGGACCTCCCTTCTTGAGCAAGAAAAGAGAAACCTTGAGCTCTGATACCAATGTAACATTTAATGGCCTAAAATCTTATGTGTAGCGGAAATTAGCATGAACATAGTGAGCATTTCATTAGAGTTGATTCCTAATGAGAATTACAAGAGTGCTTGGGTGGAGAGAGCAACAAAAATCATAACACCTAGTTAGATAGCATCGACAATACTTTCAAAAGAGAGAGCAATTAAGCTATTGACAACAGTTGAGGACCGGATTTGCATGGAGCCGGTCCCCCCTCCAAAAGGCTTTGTATTATGGTTTCTCCCATCAAGAGAGACATTGTACAATACAATTCTTTGTGTTCCTTCAAGACGAGCTAGTGCAATGAAGATGGAAGCTTCATACAACAAGCAAAACACTTAATCAAACACAACTTGAATTATCCCCGTTCTCAGACCCAAGACCTCACACACCTTCGAAGATGGTGAGAGCTAGCAGGGTATGAGAGTAGATTGAGAGGAAAAAGAAGTATCTTACGAGAAAGAAGTACATCTCCTCACATAATCACTCATATTAGCATAGCTTAGCTTAGTAATTAGCTTGGTAGAGAAGATGAGCATGCATTGAAGCTTGGCTCTTGGTTGGATTTGCATCCACATGCCAAGAGAGTGTTGATGTAGGCTTCTATCTCACAAGCTTGGAGTAGGTAATGAGCTCTCCATTAAAGCTTGGGAGGAGATAGAGTATTTTCCCTTCACACATGGTCAAGTGTGAGAGTGTGTGTGTCAATGCCAAGCAAAAATCAGCCCCCTCTCTCTCTTGGGCGAGCCCTAGCTGCTAAGTTAGTCTGGCTTTTGCCTCATTGGACCTCCCCAGGTCAAGCCAATAGGGATTAAGCAGCATAAGTGATAGCCTTCTGACATGTGTCCCCCTTTCCCCTTTTGTGAGAGCTTTAGATAATTAAATAATTAAACTAAACTCTCATTGGACCCCTTTGCCTCCTGGCCAATAGGAATCAGGCAAGCCATGGGGCTCCTGAATGCTCATTGGACCCCTTGGGAGACTGCCCAATAGTCTTCTAGGACACTTAATTCTTATTGGTTTCTTTTATTAAATGTTTTTAAATTAATTAAACTAGATTTACTCTAGCCTAATTCTCATTGGTCCACTTCAAGGGTCTTCCAATAGGAATTGGGCATACCTTGTGGGCATCTGGTCTAGGGAGCTGACATGTGTCCCTCATTCCCTTTGTGTAAAGGGAGCCTGTGTGTGTGTGTGTGGCTTTCTCTCTCATCCCCTAGCTTTGGGGCTCGCCCCCTCCCATGTAGGGATGTAGAAAGACTTTTTGGGCACACACTAAGCATCCAATTTTCCCTAAGGTTGACCTTTGGACACAACCTTTGAATTTTGGAACCTTAGCATTTTGGAAGTCTTAATGGGCTGAACCTTAGGGTCTTTTTAGCCCGTTGTTTCACATGGCTCTTTTGCAGATGGCCCCCCCTTTGGATCCCTATTTTCCCTCCTTTGGATCCCTACTGTGGCCGGTCTGCTAACTTAACCAATATTCTAGCTTTTTCTCCCTTGGCACTTCCCCACATTAAATGATCAGTTTAATATGAGAAAATCATTTAGGAGAATTAGATATTGATTATTATGACAACCCCTATACTTGTTCACATCTCGAGTTTCAAAGTTTAGAACTTCAACTTGTTCGCTAAAACTCACGTCTTCCTTTTCGTATCATTCCTCTCCTCGTGATACATCCGTGGGTGGTAATCCATTAAAGCACTTTACATGAGCATACCATTCATTTACATCATCTCTATAGAAATTTCTACTCAAGTTCACTACCATTGGTTGCGCTTGGGCAAAGTCATTAATGCATATGGGCTTCTTGTAGTCATCAAAGATAATGGTGACATTGTGAGGATTGTATTTGAGAATAGGTCCATAGACTCAATTGAACCAATCCTAGGATACTTAATAGAATTGGTTTTTGTCGTTTGACTTCTTCCATACTCAGATTATGACCTTTCACAAAAGCCATATCTTTGGTTTAGCATGAGGGCCTTCTTACTAAGTATGAGCACTCAACTTGGTATGTCCAAAAGAGAACACAGGTTAAGGTAAAGAACATATCCATGTACTTTAATGTCACCTTCTTGGATCTTTTCCTTGACCCAAAGCTATGGATTGGTCATAAACATATCAAGCACTTGTGTTCGGTGTTCAGGTTGAGCTTCAACATATAGTTCCCATGCTACGTAAGTGTTTGGAACAAGGTAGTCTCTAGTCCCCTTTGAAGCTCGAACCACTTCAATTTCCCAATGGAAACTGAATTCAACTGCATAATTGAAACTAAATCCAACTTCATAATTGAAAAAGACCCTTTGTGCAAAATCACTTGGGTTCATTGTTGCGGGAGCAAATCACACCACCCATAAAGTGCATGCAACACAACCTACATCAACATAATCTCAATCGAGGACACAGATGACACGATAGGTACATAGAGGAAATCTCTTTAGCTTGTCAGGCTGAGACCATCCTACACATACAACACTCTAGAAGGCCAACTAAACCACAACCTAGAGTCTCACTGCTCTTAACTACACCACCCAACCCACATACACACAAACGGGAGGAAACTCACTAAACCATACCAGAATCGTATGAAACTTAAGGAACCCCATCCCCTCACTAGGATACACTTGTCCCTAAGTCTCCACACTCAAAATCCTAGCTCGAAACCCATCTGCAGAAAACGCGTATAAAGACATAGCAGAATTATGAAAGTGGGTGAAACTGCAACCTATGACTACCTATGCGTAGGTTATGTTGCTACGATTCTAACGACTACTTGCATGCAAAAAAAAGACATCATTTGATATACTTACATCCGCAAATAGCTCGTAGATGCCCGAGCGTGTTCGCTCCGTTCCGCGTGGAATGCTTGGCATTGTCGTGTAGCTCTTGCCGAGGCTAGCACGATGGTGAATTTGTATCTACAATGTGATGAATGAGTGGGGAATTGCGTCAGGATGAAGCTCACGCTCTCTCTCTCTTCCTCTCTCACACACAGTAGATGGCAACGTTAAATTTGATTATGATAAAAGTTCTTCTTACAAAATGACCCAAGTACCTTATATACTAAGGTCACCTAAGGTTAAACCTAAAATAGAGTTTGAGGGGTCAAATGGCTTGGTATTTACAATCTAGAACTGCCATTGCACGTCAGCTTCTGCAACTAGACTACCTTCTTATTACTACAAATGATGTTTCTAACCATAATCCTCAACATTCCATAACTCTTAGAGAATAAGGCTTTGTTGAGTTATGGCATGTTGTTGACCTAGCCACCAACACTTACCCCCTCCGCGTTCAGGTCATCTCTGACATGACCTGGTTGTCGATGTTGGTGAGGTGTTTGTTGTTGTGTTACTCATGTAAAGAAAGTATAGGATGTAGCCTTTACACAAGCTCATCTTTTTTGTCCAATCTGGCGTGTGTAGTCTTCACATGATTCACAAAAATCATAATTAATGACGAGCATCTGCCAATTTTGTGTCTTTCTTATTTTCAAAAACACCTTCTACAATATGTAGAATTGAGTGATTGGCTTTCACATCTTGTGAGCCAATGACAACTTTATAAGGATTTTGTAGAAATTGTATGGCTAAACCTTCAACTTCTTTAGGCCAATGCAAATCTCTTTGCCACGTCAGAATCTGGGAGATAATTTTTCTTATTTGAGGTTCAAAACCCATGTCTACCATTTGATCTGCCTCATCAAGGACAAGATATGTAACCCTGAAAAGGTTGATTTGTCTACCATTTGTGTTTGCTCTTCTTTGTTGGTGACTCCTTTGTTCCTGCATCAAGGTGATCGAAGTTGCATTTGCCACTGTTAGCTTTTGTGTGCTGTGTAAATCATTATACTGTTTCTACTTGATACATGACTTAACGAAAGCCAACAAACCCCAGTTAATTTCCCAAGTTAGTAACTTGCTTCAAAAGGGCCTTATCCGACATTATCGTGATAGATAAACATCGATGAGCTATCATTGTCCATTTTTCTCCAAAATTCATATACATGATGTATAGAATATGTAGATGGCTATCATTGCTTTAGCATTGAAAAATTTGCATCTTAGGCTAGGGGTTATATTTATTAAAAAAAAAATTATAAATAAACCCTTAGCTTGTGCTCTCTATTCATGGCCTGCTGACAAAATTTGGCTTGATTTGAACTTGCCCTTGGCTTTACATGTATAACTAATGACGATGACCAGAATATTTGGCTTGACCCTTGGTTGCTCTTGCAAATATTTATCACGATAAATGACTGAACTATCATCTGATCTGCCCTTTTTGTTCTTGGTAGTATTGTTAGTCCCTTTTGTTTGTTAGAATTCATCAAGTCACATACAAGATAGAAGATTTACAGTATAAAGATCTACTTCATGTATATGGCCTTGTTGTTGCGTGAATAGTCCAAGAGGAAACTTTACACTTGATGGGTGCTTTCGTTTAGTTGATCACCAACTTTCTTTGTCCTTGTCGTCCATCCCGGATTTTTATGACCTTTCTCAGTCATTTTTGGCCTCATGGTGTATTTGAAGGGTGATCGGCATTCTTTCTTACCTTTGACATTTTAGCCTTGTGCAGATGACTTTTGACACATGCTTCATGAAATGTCATCATTTTCTTGGACCTACTTTGCTTTGTACGCCTCGACATCTCTTCGGTCTTTTCTTCATCTGGATTATGGATTTTTCCTGCCTTTTTTTTTTAATCTAAAAAAAAACAAAATAAAACCAAAAATCAACTCAAATCAAAAAGAAAAATCATTCTAATAGAATTCTAAACGCTATGTACACCTCCCTAGGGGCTCATATATGGCTTTTGTCCACGTACTTCTCTTGTAACTCTACTATGAGGGCATATACTCTGAATTTTGTCAAAAAAACGTCACAATCAAATGAAAAAATTCAATACATCTCACAAAACATTTCTCTCTAATATTCATATATTAGGTCCGCATTTAGAATGCTTCCCCCCCTCCTATTTGAAGTCCTCGTTGACGACAGGGTATCACCAAGGGTATGTGTTGTGCTTGGGCAATAAACAATTGTGCCTATGCAGGCCTTGTAATGTAGCCCTATTATGCATACACAGCAATGCATGGAAAAGATTTATGATGTGCAAGATGTGGGTATAAGAAATTTACTTATTGGCATTTGCTGGTGAAGCTTCCTATTCTAAGCAATGTTATTCTCTTTGAAGCTCCTATGTCGTTTGCTTGAGTGAAGGTTTGTAGAGCTTTTTTGAAGGCTTACTTATCTATTCGATGTTTCTTTGGAATCCAATTTAGCCCTGTGGTTGGTTTTTGTATTAAGCATTGTTCCTTAGAGTGGGTTCTCTTCTAATTGTACTATAACCGTAGCTCAAGGTTCTGCTTTGATTTGGATAGTAGTAAGTTATAGGGGGTGGTGATGGTACATATGGTCCTGTTGTGATCGTAATTCCACCTCTATAAAAGTCATGTTCTATGGTTGCGTCTGGGTACAACCATGGTCAATTAGGCAGATTCACTGAGGAGGCATATGTGCCATCTCTGTGATCATTCCATCTCTAGTTATCGCTCTAGAAGGGAATCCAGGTGGCTCTCTTTTTGGAATTCGTAGGAATTCTCGTGTTTGGTGGAGATATCTGTGGTCCTTCATTGACCAAATATCCACCTCTATAAAAGTCATGTTCTATGGTTGCATCTGGGTACAACCATGGTGGCAATGTAGTTGGGCTTGTGTCAAAATGTGGATAGATTGGCATTTCAACACTTTTAACTTGGCTTGCCATACGTCTGGTCATATCTACCAAAGGAATGGTAGATTGGCTTTCCATCCTGATGATCTTAGCTTTCTTAATGTTAGGCCCACTCAATACTCTCAAGATAGTCCTTAATAAGCACCTTGGCTTAGTGCAACTTATCCCTTTTTGCCCTTGATCAGGTCTCTCAGAAGTCAGGAATTTGTGACTCTTTTGGTCTTTGGAAACTAGTTCTAGGTACTCTAAAAGTTTGGATTTAGGAAACTTTTAGGGTACCCATAACTAGTTTAGCCCGCAAGATTTTCTCCTGGCTATACCTGACTCAATTTGGAGTTCTCTATCAAAAGTTAGAGCAGTTTTCGTGAACTGCACTTGAAACAACACTCAAAACAGTTTCAGGACCAAGGTCTTTTGCTTGTATCTTGACCAAATGTAACCCAACTTTGTTGAAACTTGGTCACTAGGCTTCTTTTATGTTGGCAAACACTTTTGTGAGCTCAGATGTAACTTTTGACCTCTACTTTGGCACTTGAGACATTATACGCGTATAATGTCTATGTGCTTAGAATTTGACAAAATTTGGTATGTGAGCTCTCCTTGATGTCCTCTACCCACTGCACGTTTTAGTTTGTGAATTTGACCTTTATTTTGACACAAGACATTATACACGTATAATGTCTTTTGTGGCAAACTGAGGTGACTTTTGTTTCACTGATTCCTTATCACTCAAGCAACTCTCAACAAGTCTTAGAATTCAATTTGGACATTTTTTGAGCAAGTTAAGACCAATACAAGCCCGAATTTGCAGTTTTCTGTCTTTTGCTCTTTGCAAGCCCACAAGAGCTCCAAATCCTATGAAATTTTGGTTAGGGACTTCTTTTATGCTCTAGGACACTGAGGTATACTCAAATGTCTGATTTGACTCAAATCTAGCCTATGAGACATTATACGCGTATAAAGTCCATTGGCTCAGAATGACATGAAATTGCAAACAAGCTTAAAACATCATTTCCAACCCTCCTATGTGGTCAAAAGTGAAGTTTGACTTTCCGATCTGGCCTTGAGACATCACACACGTATAATGTCTATGTGCTCAGATTTTGTCAAAATTTGGTATGTGAGCTTGTCTTGTGGTGCTTAACACGCTAGTAAGCTCGAACCTCAATTTTGGCCTCTAAAAGTGCCCCTTAGACATCATACACGTATGATGTCTAACTGATCACAATGAAGTGAGTTTAACTCCAAAGGTTCCTCTCTATGCTGGCAACTCACAACAAGTTTTAGAATTGAATTTTGACACTTTTTGTGCAAGTTATGGCCAATACTAGCCTTTACTTTGCCTAGATGTGTCTTATGGTCTTTGCAACCCAAATGAGCTCCAATTTTGATGTAATTTGGTCTATATGCTCCCTAATTGCTGTAGATCACACTGGTACTCTTAGATGTAACTTTTGACCTGAGATCTGGCCTTGAGACATTATACGCGTATAAAGTCATTTTGCTCAGATTTTAGTTCTGTTTCTACCAAAGGTGCCCCTTAGTGTGTACAACAAGAATATGTGCTCACAACAAATTTTGGATGTCAAAATTGCACAAAATCATCAATTTTAGGGTTAAATCCCCTGAAAGAGTAAAATCCCCCCAGTTTTCAATCTATAAGCCCAAATGATATGAGATTTGGTGTATGTGCTCAGCACAACATGCACAAGATGGGTATAATGTCAAAAATGCAAAATTTCTATCAGAATCACCCTTGAGACATCATACACGTATGATGTCTGCTGATGAATTTTTGGACAGAATTCATTCACAAGCATCCACAAAGCCTCTAGCGCTAGTTTTTAAGCACTCTTGCTAATTTTCATGCAAAAATGTGCTCAAAATCACAAGTTTTTCTGTTTTCCATTTTCGAACTCCGTCTTTTGTCTTTTGGGTGTCCGGAGTTGGTCAAAACTCTAGTTTTATTGTGTACTTAGGGTAAAACCTTGTAAAGTGTGAGCTTTGTCCTAAGGTGTGAGTCAAGGAGAGGAGAGTGGATTTATTCCACATACTATGGAGCAAGGCTGTAGAGCTACTTAAAGCTCATTTCTTGAATCAATAAACAACAACTTCATTTTACACTACATGCTTGTCCATGGTGAGCTTGTGCTAAGCTAAGTCAATACTCAAGATTGTGTTTATGAGTCCAAGATAATTCTATCTTGGAACCTAATTCACTTGAGTGATAACCTTGCTTACACACACTCACACACTTGCACCATGTTTCTCTTTCATCCACCATAGCTAGCACGATCCAATTCCTAACATTTGGTATCAGAGCCATGGTGTGCTAGCTAGGATTGTTGTTATGCATTTGTGTGTTAGTACAATTAGCATTACTCTATCATCATTAGATAAATCCATTTGATTTTCTCTTCTATTACATAACGCATGCCTAATTAGTATTCCATTGGCTAGCATGAGCATGTTCTTGAGCTAAAGACTCTTGGGCCGCTACTCACTGGCTAATTGGAATCTTAATTAGCATAAGAGTGCATTAATTTTTGTCAAGAACTTTCATTTTGCATCCAATAGCTGCTCCTTATTTTAGCAAAACTGGCATTTGTAATTGGTGTGTGTGCGTAGCCCGTCTCGAGAGCTTTCCAACAAGCATGTGCATGCTTAATCGTCCCAAAATTTATCAAACAATGGTTTGATTAAATTTGGCATTTTTTTGTGAGCCATTTTCATTCATCCTCTGTGTATTTGTGTGTCTGCAAAAGCAAAATCAACAACCCAAAATTTGTGTGTGTGTGTTTTGACTCCTTTAATGCTCATCAACCTTTTTCACACCTCCTTTGTGAGCCCACGTGGTGGGAACACCCTGTTTTTGTAGGGCCTTTGACCTTTTTAAAGGCAAAGGGGGCCACACACTTAGGCGCCGAGGTGGACCTCAAATCGGTGCCAAACTGCTCCGAAATGGTCCACAAGGGGGATTTCCCACGGCGCACGCCTTTTGGTTCTGCCCGCTGCCCGGCGCTCCTGCCCGGCCCTGCCCGCGCTGCCCAGCCTACCCCCGCCTTGCCCAGCTTACCCGCCCCTGTTGGGCCCCCCTTCCCACGACATTGCCTCAAAGGCTTGCCTTGCCCACTGGCCCTAAGCACCGGGTCCCGTGACTGCCTCTTATGCCAAGCCCTCAAAGGCCACTAGCTTTTTAAGCCTCCCTTCCCACATTGCCTCAAACTCCGAGAGTCCAAGAGGCCCAAAGCTTCCAAGCTCAAGGCCCTGCTCCCACCAAACTGTAGCAAGGCAACCGAAAACTTTCAAAGCCTCAAAGGCATCAAAGAACTCTGAGTGGAAGAGATAAAGCAACCAAAGGTCTCAAAAGTTGAGCATCTCCACTAGCTTTGACAAAGGCATCTCCAAGCCAACTACGCCAAGGTAAAACAAAACCGTGAAGGGTGACTTCACCTCGAGTGAAGAGTTATTTCACATTTCATTAAGAAAATATTAAAATTTTAAATCTTGCAACCAAACACAAAAATTTGCAAATAAATTTTCTATCATCGATTGTGCTCGTGTAAAGAGGCAGACATTGGCTAGGAGAGTCTCCTAAGCTAAGACCCCTCTATTGGCACAAATGGGGGACAAGGGAATAGAGAAATTCAATGGGGAGGGCTTTCACACTTGGCAAACAAAGTTAAGAGGCTACCTTATGAAAAAATGTTTGTGGTCTGTCATTAGCACTGCATTAGAGCAACAAGCCGAACCCGATGGAGTGCACACTAGGGCATCTACACTCATAGCAAGTGTACAAAATTTGGCCAAAGACGAACAAGCATTGGGAATTATCATCACTTCTTTGCATGATAACCATGTATATTTCATAGATGAATGTAAGCATGCACATGAAGCCTGCCATGTCCTAGAAAGTAATTTTGGAGCTAGGGCCAAGAGAAGCAAAGTTAGTCTTAAAAGACAGCTTTACAAAGTTACTATGATTGAAGGGGAGGACATGTTAGGAAATAAGACGTAGCTAAATAGATAATTGAGTAGATTACTTAATGGAGAGAGACAGATTTATATACACGAGATTATAGAGTAGAGAGAGAGAGAGAGTACACACGATATACGTGGTTCACCCAATGTGGGCTACGTCCACGAGAAAGCAGCCACTCAATGGCTTTAGTACTTCAAAACAAGAAGTAGTTTACAAAGGGATTATACCCTTAATGGAGCTCCCGCCTTGCTTCACTCTCACCACCTCACACTCACCTTGTTGCATCAACTTCACACTATGAAATGTGTGTAGAAATGGCCTCCTTTTATAGGCCAAAAGGGCTGCCCTCTCTTATGAGAGACAGCCATGTGTAGCCGCCCTTGTGCGAATAAGTCCAAATCGGACCCTCCAATCCGCCCATGTGTGGCCGCCCTTGAGAAGACAAGTCCGCTTTTGAATTCAGCCACCGGCCACCGGCCATTGACTTCCGACCACCGGCCACCGGCCATTGACTTCCGACCACCGGCCATCGGCCATTGACTACCGGCCACTGGCCAACCAACCGGTTGTTTTCCGACCACTTTCCGGCCGCCGTCCGACCATAATATTCCGGCGAAAAAAAAGTCTCGGGGGCCTTTGCCCCCAAGGCCTTTAAAGTTGCCCCTGATTCTTGTCCATGAAAATTTTGGTTTCCGGTGAGTGATTTTCCTTCACGCACGATGGCTTCTCCTCATAATGGGGGCCTTTCAAATGTGCGCTTTTACCACAGAAAATTACAAGGGTAAATCAGGCTCCATACTTAACAGCACATAGCTAGCCTAGTGAATAGGCTTAAGAGCATTGTCACACAACTCACTTACATCCAAGTTGAAGTACCAGAAGATGACAAAGTGGCCATACTTTTAAGTGCACTTCCACCTTCTCATGACCACTTAGTCACAATTCTTGAAGAAAAAGAACCAGCACCACCATTTCAAGATGTCATCAACTCAGTCCAAGCAGAAGAAAGAAAGCAAAGAGGTTCACTTACCCCATCAGGAGGAGTTTTCATCGCAACATCTTCAAGGGGAAGATATTCACCATCAACATCAACAAATGGAAAAAAGTGTTATGAATGTGGAAGAATGGGACACGTAGCGAAATATTGCTACACAAACAAACCTTGCAACAAATGTGGTAGGAAGGGACACCCTCCTTCTCGGTGCTACTCAAGTGGAGAAAGCAGCAGCAGTAGAAGCAACAGTAGAAGCAACGAAGGCAAGAGACCTGAAAGAGGATCAGCTCACATAGTAGAAGAGAAAAAGGACGAAGACGAAGGTAGCGTTTGGGAAGACCCATTTTGAAGATGCAGACTCTCTACTTGTAGGGGAGGAGTTTTTCCTGTGTGGATACCAGCTTATCATCCTGTGTGTACATCACTATCCTTTGTGGATCTTTCTTGTGTGGATTTTACCATCCTGTGTGGATATCACCATCCTTTGTGGACTTTATTTTCCTGTGTGGATATCACCATCCTATGTGGATTTTGTTAGCCTGTGTGGATCATGCATCTTCATTATCTTGTCTTAGTCCAAACCTCAACGGGAGGATTGTAAAGTTGTTACCATATACATGTGGTAGTGATGTGTGTGAACACACTAGGACCGCCGGGGCATTTTTTCCCTCTTTAGGAGGTTTTTCCCCCCGTGCATTGTATATACGCCCATCACTCTAGACCTATCTATCTTTCCATTGCACACTAAGTAACACACTCTCTATTGTGTGCCTTGAGCTTCCTTCATCTTCTCCAAGCTGTGTGTGTTTCTCTGCAACCCTAATTCCAACAATTGGTATCAGAGCAGGTCACGTCCTCCCGTGCTTAGTCGCCAGCTGCTCCAGCATACGCTTGCTCACTTTCTCCGATTTCAGTGAGCTTTGGCAAGCGTTCACAGGTCGACAAATATTTTGGTATATTTCGTAGAGCTTGGTCTGCTCAAAATTTTGATTTAAGCTCATTTCGGCCTCCGTTTCCACTACAGGCTACTTAGTACTACACTGGCTATTTCGTCATTTTGTGCAAAATCTCTATCAGTGCCGTTTTCTGCATAACAGGTGCCTTACAGTATTCTATGGTTTGTGCTATATAGCACAAGTTATTCCCGCTCCATTTCTCCTAATTTCGGGCAGTTTTCACATCAGGTGCAGCTTTTACCATGGCTGACAACAACAACACAGATGTGTTCAAGATGTTTGTTGTTGAGGACAGGTTGGATGGGGACAACTACCCTATGTGAGCTTATATGATGCAACATGTTCTTGTGTCAAAGGGTGTCTGGAACATTGTGCAGGGCATTGATGTACGTCCTGGTTCTGAGGATGTAGGCGATGTTGAGGATGTTGCAGGTCTTGCTGCAAGGATTGCAGCTGTTAGATTTGTTTTGCCTACGGCAGAACAAGCTCGTTGGGATGTTAAGGATGTGCAGGCTGATGCATTGATTGCTTTGTCTGTGAAGCGCACCATTGTTCCTCACATCCGTTCAGCAAAATTTGCAAAACATGCTTGGGATATTCTAGCAGGTCTTTATGCAAGTCGCAATGAGGCTAAAATTGCTTTGCTACGTAAAGAGCTGGAGTCGAAGATTATGCATGAGGAAGATGATATGGACACTTTCCTTGCTAGAGTCAAGAACATCAATGAGCAGCTTATTTCTGCAGGTGAAGTCATTTCAAATAGTTCCCTTGTGCAGACTGTTCTTGATGCCTTACCATATTCTTACCAGACTTTTGCTAGTACTTGGAGACTTATGACGCAAGGAAATCCAAAAGTTGTCAAGTTTGATGCATTGTGCACAATGCTCCTGCAAGAATCACTTTCCAGAAAAAAGAGGACTAGCAGCGTGCAGTTGAACAGGCTTTTATTGTCTCTCAAAGAAAGGGTGGTAATAGCAATGCAGCCACTTCTTATGGTTCTGCTGCGAGTGGCAAAACTTCTGTTCCCAATGCTTATGCTGGCAGCACTTCGTCTAGCAATTCTGGTGATAAGGGCAAAAAGAAGATGCGTTGCCATTATTGTAAAGCTAATGATCACTTGATCAAGCAGTGTCCTAAGTTGAAGGCAAAAGAGGCTAAGAAGAAAGAGGGTGGTTCCAATGCAAATGCTGGTTCCACTACAAATGCAGCCATTGTTGAGTCTTCTGTGAAAGGAGACTATAATGTTGATGTTGATGCAGAATGGGCTTTTAGTGCAGAGTGCACTTACAATCCTACTGCCCATGATGCATGCTTGGCAGTTGCTGCAGATTCACATGTGTGGTATTTTGACAGTGGTGCTACAAAGCACATTACCTCACATCGTGAATTGTTTACCTCTCTTGAGTCTGTCCCTCATGGGAATTTGGTCACTTGTGCCAACAATGCCTCTTATCCAGTTCAGGGAGTTGGAAAGATTGTGCTTACTGCTGCTAATGGCAGTTCTTTCACACTTGTTGATGCACTTTATGTACCTCGATCAAGAAGAATCTCTTGTCTGTATCCGCACTTGCTAGACTTGGACTTGTAGTCAAATTTGTCGATGACAGATGTTTAGTTCATGATCTCAGTTTTGGTGATGAAATTGTTGCATCTGGCCTTTTGTGTCGTGGGATGTATAAGCTCACTTTGTATGACAAGTGTGGAATTTTTTTTGCAAATGTTGTTGCAGATTCAAAGGCTATTTCAGATAAAAAACTTTGGCATGCACGTTTTGGTCATCTGAATTTTACCAGTTTGCTACGTTTGCAAAAATCTGATATGGTTGCTTCTTTGCTGCCTCTTGAAGCACCTGTCAAACATGTTTATGAAGGCTGTATTTTGGGTAAGATGCAACATTCTAAGTTTCCAAAGGATGGTTCAGTTCGGGCCACATGCAGGTTGCAGCTTGTGCATAGCCATGTTTGTGGGCCCATGCAAACTCTGTCCTTGGGCAATTACCTGTACTTCGTGACTTTCATTGATGATTACTCCAGGCATGCATGGGTATTTCCGCTTAAAGCGAAGTCCAAAGGTTTTATGTTCTTCAAACAATTTCTGGCTATGGCTGAAAATGTCTCGAAATGTACTATGGGCACCCTCCGTTCTGATCGAGGGGGGGAGTATATGTCTCATCAATTTAATGCATTTCTGCCACACCAATGTACAGTGCCTTATACACCTCAACAAAATGGTGTTGCTGAGAGGAAAAATAGGTCACTGATAGAAATGGCACGATGTATGGTCAAAAGTCAAGCTTTGCCGCATTCTTTTTGGCTTGAGGCCATCATGTGTGCCACTTATGTACTTAACAGGTGTCCTACGAAAGCTTTGCAGTCTATTACTCCATACGAAGCATGGCATGATAGAAAGCCTTCTATTGAGCACATGCGTGTTTTTGGCTGTTTGGCATATGCTTTGGTGCCACAAGTGCAGCGCAAAAAATTGGATGATAAGGCTGTCAAATGTATTTTTGTTGGTTATAGTGCTGAAAGCAAAGGTTATAGGTTCTATCATCTGCAAACAAAACGTATTATAGTTTCTCGGGATGTAGTGTTTGTGGAAGATTCTGTTCAGCCCTTGTTGTCATGTACTAGAGACAGTAATGTAAGCTCACAGGACATTTATGACACTTTTTTGCCTCTTTTCAGTGGTGGAAAAACGAATGTAAGTTCCAATGAGGCAAATGTACAGCCTATGGGGGTTTCTGAAAATGTTTTAGATCAGCCTATTACTGATGCAGATGTACATGATGTACTTGATGAGGAAAGGGCTGAAAATGAGCAGGCTAGAGGTATGCCAAAATGGCTGGTGCACACTTTGCGTGACAGTAAATTGGATGCACCTTTGTCTAGTCGTACTCGTTCAGGCTCTCGCCATGCATCTTATGCATCAGATTGTTATGCTTTGGCTGTGTCTAGTTTACATGATGTTGAGGAGCCTCCATCTTTTGATGAAGCACAGAATTCAGAAAATTGGATGGCTGTCGTGCAATCAGAATATGATGCACTTATAGAAAATGACACATGGACTTTATGTGATTTGCCTCCTGGCAAAAAGGCCATTGGTACGAAGTGGGTTTACAAGTTGAAACGCAAGCCGGATGGTGAAATTGATCGCCATAAGGCTCGACTTGTTGGAAACGGTTATGCACAGCAAAAAGGCATTGATTATGAAGAGACTTTTGCTCCCACTTGTCTTATGACTACTGTACGTTTTCTATGTGCATTGGCAGCTCATTTTGGTTGGGATGTACATCAATCAGACATTGTTACTGCTTTTTTGAATGGTGACATATTTGAGGAAGTTTATGTAACACATATTTGACATATTTGAGGACAAAGTGTGCAAATGTAACAAGGCTTTGTATGGGTTGAATCAATCTCCTCGTGCTTGGTATGAGAAATCTGACACTCATTTGGTCAAACAAGGCTTTCGTAACAGTCCTACAGAAAGCACATTGTATGTAAAGCGTGAGGGTGATGTACTTCTCATTGTGGTTCTTTATGTTGATGATTTGTTGATCACTGGACCAAATGAGAGAAATATTGCTGAATTTAAGGCTGATTTGAATGCTACTTTCAAGATGAAAGATTTGGGGTTGTTGCATCATTACTTGGGTATACAGTTTAAGCAGTGTGATGGTGGTATTGCTTTGTGTCAGGAAAGTTACATAGAGACATTGCTATGTAAGTTTGGACTTGAGGATTGCAAACATATTTCCACTCCCATGGAAACAGGTTTGAATTTGAGTCTACATGATGCTGGCGATCCTGCTGATGTCACTCTTTACCAAACTGCTATTGGCTGCCTCATTTATGTATGCAACATGAGGCCGGATATTCAATTTGCAGTCTCACAGGTCAGCAGATTTATGCATAGCCCAGTGTCTAAGCATTGGTAGGCTGTCAAGAGGATTTTTCGCTACCTTAGTAGCACTTTACATCTTGGTTTGTTTTATCCCAAGGGGGGATCATTGCCGCCAGACTTACATGCTTTTTTGGACTCAGATTGGGCTGGTTGTTTTGACACGCGAGTGTCCACAAGTGGTTTTTGTTTCATGCTTGGCAGTTCATGTATATCATGGTTGAGCAAGAAGCAACCTACTGTGGCCACTTCAAGTTGTGAGGCTGAGTACACGGCAGTCTTCACAGCTACGGTTGAGTGTGTATGGCTCAGACGCCTTATGGCTGATTTGGGTGTTGGACAGGACACTGCCAACACTATCGACACTGACAGTTAGAGCGCATTGGCAGTTGCGAGGAACCCAATTTTTCATGCTCGCACAAAGCACATTGAGGTGCATTACCACTATGTCTGGGAGAGGCTCTCAGCAGGAGAGATCATCTTGGCTTATGTGCCAACACAGGACAACCTTGCAGATCTTTTCACAAAGGCATTGTCTCGTGAGAAGCTTGAAGCTTTCCGCAAAGCTTTGGGCTTACTCCCCTTTGTGGACTGATCCTGTCCTCATGGCAAGGCACTTCCCTTTACTCATGTGCCAGCTCTCGTTCACCGCATTACTCCAGGGGGGATTTATTACCATATACATGTGGTAGTGATGTGTGTGAACACACTAGGACCGCCGGGGCATTTTTTCCCTCTTTAGGAAGTTTTTTCCCCCGTGCATTGTATATACGCCCATCACTCTAGGGCTATCTATCTTTTCATTGCACACTAAGTAACACACTCTCTATTGTGTGCCTTGAGCTTCCTTCATCTTCTCCAAGTTGTGTGTGTTTCTCTGCAACCCTAATTCCAACAAAAGTGTGATCTTTGTCCTAAGGTGTGAGTCAAGGAGACGAGAGTGGATTTATCCCACATACTGTGGAGCAAGGCTGTAGAGCTACTTAAAGCTCATTTCTTGAATCAATAAAGAACAACTTCATTTTGCACTACATGCTTGTCCATGGTGAGCTTGTGCTAAGCTAAGTCAATACTCAAGATTGTGTTTATGAGTCCAAGCTAATTCTATCTTGGAACCTAATTCACTTGAGTGATAACCTTGCTTACACACACTCACACACTTGCACCATGTTTCTCTTTCATCCACCATAGCTAGCACGATCCAATTCCTAACAAACCCCCCTTCTGAACACATGATGTAGTCAGATTTTTTAGTTTTGGTCTCCAGATGCCCCTTGAGACATTATACGTGTATAGTGTCCAAGTTTACAGAATTGTAATTTTTGTACACAGAACCCTTGCACATGCCCTCTTATATGCTCATCACCAATCAATCATGAAAAATTATCCACAGTTTATTGCATTTTTACCTTCAAAAGGTGACTTTTCAAAGATTCTAAATGCAAAAAGCACTTAGCAAATAAATCAATGATGAATAGCTCTATATCAAAATCAAATCACTTACCTAAAGCTACTCTTACAAATCATACGAGGTTTTGCATCTATGAGTAGAGAAAGGCTTCAATGCTACACACGGACTAGCAAACGCTTTTATCACCTCACAAATCACTTCATTACCAACAACTACTCTAGTATGCAAATCCTAAGTAAATCTATCTAGTCGCAGACCCTCGGCAAGACACATGCTTCCTGGCTATCCACTTGATCTCACAATAACCTCTTTTGGATCCACTTAAAAAAAATGATTTCTTTAGCCGAAACTAAAGCAAGCAACCATCACACGAGTATTAGTAGGAATACTTACCTAATTCCTTGTATCCCCAACAGCAACACCAATGTTGTTGGAAAGAATCACACCACCGATAAAGTGCATGCAACACAACCTAGATCAACATAATGTCAATCGAGGAAATAGATGACACGATAGGCACACGGAGGAAATCTCTTTAGCTTGTCAGGCTGAGAGTCCACATATACACACTCTAGAAGGCCAACTAAACCACAACCTAGAGTCTCACTGCTCTCAACTACACCACCCAACCCACATACACACAAACGGGAGGAAACCCACTAAACCATACCAGAATCGTGCGAAACTTAAGAAACACCATCCCCTCACTAGGATACACCTGTCCCTAAGCCTCTACACTTAAAATCCTAGCTCTAAACCCATCTGTGGAAAATGCTTTTAAAGACAGAAACATTTTGAAAGTACACAAAACTGCAATCTATGAGTACCTATGCGTAGCTTATGTCACTACGATTCTAACGACTACTTGCACGCAAAAAACCGACATTGTTTGCTCATAGATGCGCGAGCGCGTTTGCTCCATTTCATGTGGAATGCTTGGTGTTGTCGTGTAGCTCTTGCCGAGGCTAGCGCGATGGTGAAGTCGGACCTACAATGTGATGAAGGAGCGGGGATTTGCATCAGGATGAAGCTCACGCTCTCTCTCTTCCTCTCTCACACACAGTAGATGACACCGCTAAATTTGATTATGATAAAATTTCTTCTTACAAAATGACCTAGGTACCTTATATACTAAGGTCACCTAAGGTTAAACCTAAAATAGAGTTTAAGGGGTCCCATGGCTTGGTATTTACAATCTAGAAGTGCCATTGCACCCTGGCTTCTGCAACTAGACTACCTACTTATTACAAATGATGTTTCTAACCATAATCCTCAACATTCCATAACTCTCAAAGAATATGGCTTTGTTGAGTTATGGTGTGTTGTCGACCCAGCCGTCAACATTCATCTAGACAATTAAGAAGGTCCATCTAAAACCAAGACAAGGAGAGAGAAAACTTAGTACACATGTGAACCAAAACTAAGTCTATGCTTCTTTATTCATCAAAATTTATTTTTTATGGTTTCATTACTATATTTGGGTGTCTTGGAGTCAATTCTCATGACAGGGTATTCTCTCAGAATTCCCACATGACAACGTGGTCTGTAGTTATCTTCCAGTTTTTCTTTCCCTATGATAGTTGCAAGAGCTTCAAACTTCTTAGCAACTTCAGCAATCCTTAGCATTGGGAGCGCATCGCCAAGTAGTAGAACATGTCTTCTAGGCCTAACCATATTCTAAGTTGAAGTAGCCTGAGGTTGGCAAACCAATCTCTTGGACTGTTGTCAATATAGATAAAGAATTGACAGAAGGGTTCTTGGGTAAGGTAACTACAGTCAACACTCTTCCAACAAGTTGCACTTCCTAGTATGCCAAAGACTTTGGTCCCAATTTCTAAGTAAAAGAGTTCCCTTTCATCCCTGGACAACCGTGTCGCCATATTGTTGAATACTATAGCAAAACCTCATTCTCCTGGCTAAAGCATGTTGGAATTAGGACTGCAAGGAAACAGACACAGCTTGGAGAAGAAGAAGGAAGCTCAAGGCACACAACAGAGAGTTATTACTAAGTGTGCAATGGAAAGATAGATAGCCCTAGAATGATGGGCGTATATACAATGCACGGGGGGAAAAACCTCCTAAAGGGGGAAAAAATGCTCCGGTGGTCCTAGTGTGTTCACACACATCACTACCACATGTATATGGTAACAAATCCCCCCCTAGAGTGATGTGGTGAATGAGAGTTATCACATGAGTAAAGGGAAGTGTCGTGCTCTGAGGACATGATCAGTCCTCAAAGGGAGTAAGCCCAAAGCTTTGCGGGAAGGATTCAAACTTCTCATAAGACAAAGCCTTTGAGAAAAGATCTGCAAGGTTGTCATGTGTTGGCACATAATCCAAGTTGATCTCTCCTGCTAAGAGCCTCTCCTTGACATAGTGGTAATGCACCTCAGTGTGCTTTGTGCGAGCATGAAAAATTGGGTTCCTCGCAACTGCCAATGCGTTCTAACTGTCAATGTAGATAGTGTTGGCAGTGTCCTGTGCAACACCCAAATCAGTTATAAGGCGTCTGAGCCATACACACTCACCAGTAGCTGTGAAGACTACCATGTACTCAGCCTCACAACTAGAAGTGGCCACAGTAAGTTGCTTCTTGCTCAACCATGATATACATGAATTGCCAAGCATAAGCCAAGTTGATCTCTCCTGCTAAGAGCCTCTCCTTGACATAGTGGTAATGCACCTCAGTGTGCTTTGTATGAGCATGAAAAATTGGGTTCCTCGCAACTGCCAATGCGTTCTAACTGTCAATGTAGATAGTGTTGGTAGTGTCTTGTCCAACACCCAAATCAACTATAAGACGTCTGAGCCATACACGCTCAACAGTAGCTGTGAAGACTACCATGTACTCAGCCTCACAACTAGAAGTGGCCACAGTAAGTTGCTTCTTGCTCAACCATGATATACATGAATTGCCAAGCATGAACAAAAACCACTTGTGGACACTCATGTGTTAAAACAACCAGCCCAATTTGAGTCCGAAAAATCATGCAAGTCTGGCGGCAATGATCTCCCCTTGGGATAAAAGAAGCCAAGATATAA
Source organism: Adiantum capillus-veneris (assembly GCF_014529385.1). Lineage (NCBI taxonomy): Eukaryota > Viridiplantae > Streptophyta > Polypodiopsida > Polypodiales > Pteridaceae > Adiantum > Adiantum capillus-veneris. The sequence continues at coordinate 117,551,593 of NC_140941.1, forward strand.
AGTGCCTCTCAAGTAGAGGAAAATCCTCTTGACAGCCTGCCAATGCTTAGGCCCCAGGCTATGCATAAATCTATTGACCTTTGAGACTGCAAACTGAATATTCGGCCTTGTGTTGCATACATAAATGAGGCAACCAATAGCAATTTGGTAAAGAGTGACATTAGTAGGATCACAAGCGTCATGTAGACTCAATTTCAAACCTGTTTCCATGGGATTGGCAATAGGTTTGCAATCCTCGAATCCAAACTTACATAGCAATGTCTCTATGTAACCACCATCACACTACTTAAACTGTATGTCCAAGTAATGATGCAACAATCCCAAATCTTTCATCTTGAAAGTAGAATTCAAATCAGCCTTAAATTCAGCAATATGTGCCTCATTGGGACCAGTGATCAGCAAATCATCCACATAAAGAACAACAATGAGAAGTACATCGCCCTCAAGCTTGACATAAAATGTGCTTTCTATTGGACTGTTACAAAAGCCTCGTTTGACCAAATGAGTGTCAGCTTTCTCATACTAAGCACGAGGAGATTGCTTCAACCCATACAAAGCCTTCTTACGTTTGCACACTTTGTCCTCTCGTCCTTTCTTGACAAAACCACGAGGCTGCATTACATAAACTTCCTCAAATATGTCCCCATTCAAGAAAGCATTAACAATGTTTGATTGATGTACATCCCAACCAAAATGAGCTACCAATGCACATAGAAAATAAATAATAGTCATATGACAAGTGGAAGCAAAAGTCTCTTCATAATCTATGCCTTTTTGTTGTGCATAACCCTTTGCAACAAGTCAAGCCTTATGGCGATAGATCTCACCATCCGGCTTGCATTTCAACTTGTAAACCCACTTTGTACCAATGGCCATTTTGCCAAGAGGCAAATCAGATAAAGTCCATGTCATTTTCTATAAGTGCATCATATTCTGATTGCATGGTAGCCATCCAATTTTTTGAATTTTGTGCTTCATCAAAAGACAGAGGTTCTTCAACATCATGTAAGCTAGACACAGCCAAAGCATAACAATCTGATGCATAAGATGCATGGTGAGAGCCTAAACGAGTACGACTAGACAAAGGTCCATCCAATTTACTATCACACAATGTATGCACCAGCCATTTTGGCATACCTCTAGCCTACTCATTTTCAGCCCTTTCTTCATCAAGTACATCATGTACATCTTCATCAATAATAGGCTGATCTCTAACATTTTTGGAAACCCCAATAGGCTGTACATTTGCCTCATTGGAATTTACATTCGTACTTCCACCACTGGAAAGAGGCAATTAAGTGTCATAAATGTCCTGTGAGCTTACATTACTATCTCTAGTACATGACAGCAAGGGCTGAACAGAATATTCCACAAACACAACATCTCATGAAACCATAATACGCTTTGTTTGTGGATGGTATAACCTGTAACCTTTGCTTTCAGCAATATAATCAACAAAAATACATTTGACAGCCTTATCATCCAATTTTCTACGCTGTGTTTGTGGCACCAAAGCATATGCCAAACAACCAAAAACACACATGTGCATAATAGAAGGCTTTCTATCATGCCATGCTTCATATGGAATAATAGACTGCAAAGCTTTCATAGGACACCTATTTAATACATAAGTGGTGCACATGATGGCCTCAAGCCAAAAAGAATGCGGAAAAGCTTGACTTTTGACCATACGTCGTGCCATTTCTGTAAGTGACCTGTTTTTCCTCTTAGCAACACCATTTTGCTAAGGCGTATAAGGCACCGTACAATGGTTTTTTATCCCACGACTAGCCAGAAATGCATTAAATTCATGAGACATATACTCCCCCCCTCGATCGGAAAGGAGGGTGTCCATAGTACATTTTGAGACATTTTCAGCCATAGCCAAAAATTGTTTGAAGAACATAAACCCTTCGGACTTTTCTTTAAGCGGAAATACCCATACATGCCTAGAATAATCATCAATGAAAGTCATGAAGTAAAGGTAATTGCCCAAGGACGCAGTTTGCATGGGCCCACAAACATCACTATGCACAAGCTGCAATCTGCATGTGGCCCCCAACTGAACCATCCTTTGGAAACTTAGAATGTTGCATTTTAACCAAAATACAGCCTTCACAAACATGTTTGACAGGTGCTTCAAGAGGTGGCAAAGAAGCAACCATATTAGATTTCTATAAACGCAGCAAACTGGCAAAATTTAGATGCCCAAAACGTGCATGCCATAGTTTTGCATCTGAAACAGCCCTTGAATCTGCTACTGCATTTGCAAAATTTTGTCCACACTTGTCATACAAAGTGAGCTTATACGGCCCACAGCACAAAAGGCCAGATGCAACAATTTCATCACCAAAACTAAGATCATGAACTGTACATCTATCATCCACAAGTTTGACTACAAGTCGAAGTCTAGCAAGTATAGATATAGACAAAAGATTCTTCTTAATCCCAGGTACATAAAGTGCATCAACAAGTGTGAAAGACCTACCATTTGTAGCAGTAAGCACAATATTTCCAACTCCCTGAACCGGATAAGAGGCATTGTTGGCACAAGTGACTAAATTCCCATGAGAGGGACAGACTTGAGAGAGGTGAACAAATCACGATGTGAGGTAATGTGCTTTGTAGCACCACTGTCAGAATACCATACATGTGAATCTGCAACAACTGACATGCATGCATCACGGAGAGTAGGATTATAGGTACACTCTGCACTAAAAGCCCATTCTGCATCAACATCAGCATCACGGTCTCCTTTCAGAGAAGACTCAACAATAGCTGCATTTGTAGTGGAACTAGCATTTGCAGAGGTACCACCCTCTTTCTTCTTAGCCTCTTTAGCCTTCAACTTAGGACACTGTTTGATCAAGTGATCATTAGCTTTACAATAATGGCAGCGCATCTTCTTTTTGCCCTTATCACCAGAATGTCCAGACGAACTGCTGCCATTAGGAACATGTGATTTTCCACTCTCGCAGAAGAACCATAAGAAGTGGTTGCATTGTTGTTACCACCCTTTCTTTGAGCAGCAATAAAAGCCTGTTCAATTGCAATCTAGTCTAGTTTTTTCTTGAAAGTGACTCTTGCAACAACAATGTGCATAATACATCAAACTTGACAACTTTAGGATTTCCTTGTGTCATAAGTCTCCACGTACTAGCAAAAGTCTGGTAAGAATCTGGTAAGGCATCAAGAACAGTCTACACAAGGGAACTGTCTGAAATAAATTCATCTGTAGAAATAAGATGCTCATTGTTATCCTTGACACTAGCAAGAAAAGTGTCCATATCATCGCAATTTTAGCCTCATTGCGGCTTGCATAAAGACCTGCTAGAATATCCCAAGCCTGTTTTGTTGATTTCGATGAACGAATGTGAGGAGTAATGGTGCGCTTCACGGACAACACAATCAATGCATGAGCGTGCGCATCCTTTATATCCCAATGAGCTTGTGTTGCCATAGGCAAAACAACTCTAACAGCAGCAATCCTTGCAGCAACACCTACAACATCCTCAACATTGCCTACATTCTCAGAACCAGGACATACATCAATGCCCTGCACAATATTCCAAAAGCCCTTTGATACATTGCATCATGTAAGCCCACATAGGGTAATTGTCCCCATCCAACCTGTCCTCAACAGCAAACATCTTGAACACATTTGTGTTGTTGTCAGCCATGGAAAATGTTTGCACTTGATGTGAAAACTGCCCAAAATGAGGAGAAACTCACGTGCTCTATAGAAGAACCTGTAGTAGACTGTAAGGGACCTGTTATGCAGTAATTGGCACTGATAAAATTTTTGCACAAAATGACAAAGTTGCCTGTGTAGACTTGGCTGTAGTGGAAACGGAGGTCGAAATGAGCCCGAATCAACATCTGAGCAGACTGAGCTCTACTAGCCACCCCAAAAAATTTCTCGACCTGTGAATGCTTCCCAAAGCTCACTGAAATTGGAGAAAGTGAGCAGGCATGTGCTGGAGCTGTTGACAACTAAGTCTGGGAGGACGGAACCTGCTCTGATACCAATTGTTGGAATTAGGGTTGCAAGAAAACACACACATCTTGGAGAATACAAAGGAAGCTCAAGGAACACAACAAAGAGTGTATTACTTAATGTGCAATGGAAAGATAGATAGCCCTAGAATGATGGGCGTATATACAATGCACGGGGAAAAAACCTTCTAAAGAGGGGAAAAATGCCCCGACGGTCCTAGTGTGTTCACACACATCACTACCACATGTATATGGTAACAAAGCATTCAGATGTCACTCTGGGAGCCATTTGTTACTACAAAACAAACATTCAAAGAAATACAATTCCGTTGTTGAATAGTTAAACCACTTTACCATAACTCAAACCACACACTTCCACTCAAGAAGACAAGTCAAGCAAGTACCACCAACCAATGTCACTTATAGATGCATCATGAATACAATATCCTTTCCCAAATAGCATGCATTAATGCATGCACAATGCATAACTAGCCCGACTAGTATCAGGCTTTAGGCTATCCTCGTAACCTTAAGCATAGGCTCTAATAACAGATGTCCACCCAACGAAAAAAATCTACACAAAAAGCTGACCACACCGATGGACATAAGGAAAAAGAAACCGAGCCAGAACCGGAGCAAGCAGCAGAAGAGACTCAAACTCCGGAGGAAGAAACTGATAAGGAAGCAGATACAGAAAAAGAGCCTACCACTACACATGAGACAGAGCCCGAGCCAGAGAAGGCAGAAAGGTCGGCACCTGAAGAGACAGCAAGGGTTGAGACCACACCATCCACTTCTACTCAGTCAGAAACTGCAGAGGCATGAAAGCCTCAGGATGGCCAAGAAGAAGACCGACCATCTACCTCCACACAAGAACCACCAGCAAGTACAACTGTTAGAAGGTGGACACACCCCATGGAATCTAACTACTCGGAGGACTATTATTTTTTGTAATTATTCATTCATTGAGGAAAACCTAATTTTTCACCTTGTAATTATTGGGACTTACAGAAGTTTCCAGATTGTATCCCAGTTTTGATAGTTAGATTGAGTAGATGGTTGATTTTGGAACTTTAGGGTTTGAGAAATTGTAAGGTATATATACCACTTTTTGACCTTAATGAAAAACCTTTTGTCATTTTAAACAAGTTTTGAAGTCTGTGAGTGAGCGTACTGTGTACGAGAGAGAGAGAGAGAGAGAGAGAGAGAGAGAGAGAGAGAGAGAGAGAGAGAGAGAGAGAGAGAGTGAGCTTCATCTAGTCGCTACGTGTGCTCTGGAGGTCGGAATCGAGTGCGGAGAAGTGCAACGTGTTGCCCCCGACTAGAGCTACGCGCCGATACCAACATTGCGCGTGTACGGTCCGGCTTTGTGAGCTCCTTCTACGAGCTTCATCGGTTGTTTGGGTGAGCATACGTTGTCCGATTTTGCATTGCAGCGTATCCACGCGTTCACATTGAGTAGAACTACACATTAGGCACTTTAGATTTCGGAAATGAAGACGTGCAGATTTCGGCCAGACATCCTACGTGTTTCTGCACCAGGTGTTTTGGGTCGGGATTTTGGTTCATAGACCTTAGGGAGAGCGACCTATTGATATTAGTAGGGTCTCCTTCAAGTTCTATGGTGTTTCGAGATTGTTTGATGGGTGTTCGGCACTAGGGAGCGTTGTAGGAAGTTTCCTCTTTTGCACTCTTGAAGGCTGTGACTTAGACAATTGGTAGAGACCTCTGTAGGGATTAGTTAGGAGTCGTTCGAGTGTAGGTTGACACCTTATGCTTGCTTCCACGCACCTGCAGGTCGAGCTTCGTCCTTAGCTGACATTACATGTTAGGTGAGTTCTCGCTGTGCTAACGTCCGTCGCGGAGTATCCGTCCAACATTGGAGCCGCTGCCGGGGACGAAAACCTTAGGTAGGTGACCGAGACTAATCCTTGAGGATTGGGATTTTTGGCTTGCCAAGAGTCTCTCTTTACATTTAGATAGGATCTGAGGGTGAAGGACTCTCTAGGTCTTAGAGGGGGTCTAGGAAGCGTGTGTCTGGCTTAGATCCTTCGACTTAGGTAGATGAGGTTGACTTAGGTAGTTTTAGGTAGTAGTCGAGTTCTAGAGTAGGAGTTGGAGTGGTAGAAGCGGTGAGAGGAGAGCTTGAGAGTCCGGAGAGGCCAAAAAGCAACCAAAAACACCATTATCACCATTTCACATGATAGGTAGGAGTAGAGTAAGTAGGACATCATGATTCAAGATCTAGAGTATTTCATGCATTTACACTTGCTTGGTAGAATCATTACAAGTTTGTAAAAGACGCAAAAAGATGCAAAACTGTGTTTGAAAGCCTAATTGAAGTCCAAAAGTTACTGTGAGTGTTTCTGATAGATCTACAGAGCATCAGGAGCATTCCTGCCAGAAAAAACTTTAATTTTAAGCCAGGAGACATCCTACGCGTAGGATCTCTACATGCCCATCTAGGAGGAATTTCGGGATTTTGAGTTGACCAGTGTGTTCAGGAGGTAGGGTTTACCCTAATTTCAACTGGAAAGTGGAAATTTAGCCATATCTTGACAGGATAAGGCCAGATAGACTGAAATTGCCAGACATCCTACCCAAATAGTGCCAAAACATTATTTTGGGACCAAAACCATAAGATGGCTACATGAGCATGTCTTGCATGATATATTGAGTGACTGAAAGGGGTTTCACCTCATTTGGGTAAGAAAATTGGGTTGAAAGCGGACTTTAGCACTTTTGACTAAAAAAGCAAAAACAGCTGAAATTTGGGACTTTTGACATCGAAAACAAAATCTAAGCATACCACTGGGTTACGGACATCAAAGGGAAGCTGTGGGACAAATCTGGGGTCAAACAGGCCAAAAAGACATCCTACGCGTAGGATGTCTTCTGAGTGATTTTGGACTCCAAACTGAATTCTGAGTATATCAAAGTGATCAGCAACTCAAGGGGAGCCTGGGTTTTGAGTTTGAAGCCATTCTGATGAAAAAGACATCCTACGCGTAGGATGTCTAATGCAAGAAATTGAAGCCAGACTTTGACTTTGAGCATAGTAAGGTGTTATATAGCCTAAGGCAAGCCTCCTAGTCAATTTTGGTCCAATTTGGAGTTGATTAGACTGATCACTACCATCAACAGGCCGTCGAAATAGATTTCTGACTCTTTGACCAGCTAATAGGTGTCCAAATCAAAAAGTAAAAGCAGTTGTAAGCTCAACACAACAAGAGGAAACAACGTGCAAAAATCCAGGCAAAACACAGCAGGAGACATCCTACGTGTAGGATGTCTATTGGGGCATACTGCAAAGAAAATTTGACCTGGAATAGACAGCGAGGTTCCATTTGGCTTAAGGGTTCCAGAACTTCTTTTAGAAGTGAATTTGGACCTTGTTTGCCCATTTGGCGAAGCAAAGACTGAATTCAGACTTTTTCGCGTAAATTGACCAACATCTGAGGGAAGTACTGTTTCAGATTAGCAAACCTAATCCAGAACATTAGCAATAAATAAAATATAGTAGTGGTTGAGATTAACTCTCCAGTTATACCAATCATTACTAAGATAACCTCTAGCAGATAAATGCTTTGATTCGATTGCCAAAATTAAAACGCTTGTGTACAGGTATATTCAGCAACAAAGCAAGAAGTTGTGCAGAAACTGACCCATTGTCAGGGGAGTGGTTGAATTTGTGATAAATTGCATTGATAAGTTTGATGAATTTAAGATCAGGAAGATACATTGTTAGAGACCAGAAAGTGGCAGGTGACCAAAGTAGCTTAGTGTCCACCAAAGAGAGTGTAACTCAGGCAAGGCTAGATCCGCTAGCACCGATTATTGAGGAAGGTAGTGATACTGACACTTCGTCAGACAAATCTTTCTTCATGATGGGTAGTCAACAGCCAGAAGGTTTCACCTATGATGGACCTATGCAAGGAGGAAACACCTCCCAAAATCCTTTGAATGATTCCAGGCTCACGGTGATCTTCTTAGAGGAAACAAACTCGAGAGGAGCCCTAGTCTATTCTGACTAACGAGGCCGCAAGTGCATTTGTATCGAAGAGAGGCCAGCTCAAAGATTGGAGATAATCCGAGTGTATGATGATGGAGATAGATTCCAAGACGAAAAGAGGAACCACTATTTAATAGTTAGTAACCCTGAAGATTACAACAGATATGGAGATAACGTGGCTAAAGGGAAAATGGTTTCAGAAACTCAAGAACCGCCACCAAACATTGATCGACCCGGAGCTATTTTTATGTATGATAAGAAAACAACCAGGGTTCCAACTTATAACGAGAATGTGGGAATCTACAAACATGAAAGCGAGGGTATAGTCTCTTACTTTTGCAGCAAAGAACCATACGTAAACGAATTAAGCAAAGACAAGGTTCTTTACTTATTCTCTTATGAAACTGCTACGGGGAAGGGCATAGTTTTTGTTAATAGATACATGCGAGAATACCAACATATTCTCCCAGAGGAAGTAGAGAGAGCAACAGGTCCAGGAGCATCAGCATATGCCCCTGAGGAAGTGCCAAGAGCCGCCTACACCCCAAGCAAGTCAACGAATCCTTTTTCAGATGAGTATGACACTACCTCACATCCCACCCAACCGCAAGCATTCAACAACCAAGACCAACCAGCAAACAAGCCATCATTGCAGGCATGGCTTCGGCAGAGTGCAACAATGGAACCAGACCAAAACCGAGATGGTTATCAAGCCGCACGAGGGCTCAGGGATTTGCAAGAACCACCACTCTATTCAAGGTATCAAGCAGAGAGTAAGCCAAAGACACAAGGGTCGACAAAGCCTGGAGGACCACCCATAGAACGAGTTTGCAGAGAAGAACCACCTCCAGCGAGAACCGTTAGAAATTATGGCTTAGGAGCACCATTGGGAGAGGAACCAGCCTATTACAGAAGGCTTGAGGAGGTGTATCGATAGGGACGGGGTGATCCAATGATGAGGTTTGTAGACCATCGCAGAATTAGACCTTCTCAAGTGCAAAAATGGGTAAACAAGAAATACACAGGAAGCAGAGACCCAAGAGATCATGTAGCAGCCTTTGTGCGTGTAATTAGAGCCGAAGAGGTGTTAGATTTTCCCACCCAATTTGCAGGGTTTGGACTAACCCTAGAGGATGATGCTGCCACTTGGTTTGACTCTGTAGAGTGTAGAGACTTTGAGTCGATGGAGAAAGTGTTTGACGAGTTTATTGAGGAATTCTCTCAAAGGGGAATAGCTCATAATACCGTCTCACAAATCCATAAATTCAAACAGAAAGATGGAGAATCTGTACGAAAGGCAGCCCTAAGACTAAAAAGATATGTTAAGTTCTGTCCTGTTGAAGAACTGCCAACTCAGTCCAGACTTATGTTGATATTCATCCAAGGACTAAGGAATGCAGATCTCCAGAAAGACTTACATATGAAAAGGAGCACGACGTTGAATGAGTTGACCAAGGAGGCTCTGTACCTTGTGGACAATTGTGCGGTCTACAAAGAAGGGGAGTTCAAGGACCTTGATGACGATTCGTCTTCACATCAAAGTGGAAGCAATTCTACAAAGAAGGGGAGTTCAAGGACCTTGATGATGATTCGTCTTCACAGCAAAGTGGAAGCAAGTCTTCCAAGACAGCACCGAAAGGAGAAGTAGCGGTAAACCAGGAGCAGCTTGTAGATGAAGTGCTAAAAAAGGTCAACTTGTACACCAAACCCCAGGCTAAATAGCCCAAGTGGTGTGCTATTGAACAAAAATGGACAAACCATGGGACCGAGGAATGTTATTATAACAAGGGATATGTGAGAGAGAGACCTTACGCTCCCCAAGCTCCAGTAGCTTCCCCTCAAGTTCCACCGATGCCTAGATATCAAGCAGGCAACTTACCAGGACCTGTAGGTGTCGAAAGACCACAACCGGTGTTGGGACAACAACCACCCCTACCAAGATTACGATGAGTTGGTATAAGATACACACCAAAAGTAAGTGAATCAGAGGAAAAGGCTTTGGTGCCTATGCATGCGTATTATGAAGATCCCAATGGATATGCGGCAAACCCTGTCTATTATCCACCAGAAGAACCCTCGACGCCACAACCATGGAGCATGATAGGGAATCAAGGACCACCAACTGCTGCACAGGCCGCAGGAGAAGGAAGATATAGCCTAGATGAACGAACACTAATGTTCATAGCCAATGGAAGCATGGGCGGACAGAGACATGCTTACCAACAAAGAGGGGCTCAAGGAGCACCTCAACAACCCAAGGGACCCTGTTACAAGTGTGGTGGAGACCATTGGCTGAGAGACCGTCCTCATGATGAAATCATTAGAGTCAATGCGTATTGCCCAGAATGTGGAATTACTCATTTGATTCCCGATTTCCCTAAAAACCCGAACAAAGGATCAAAAACCACCTTGAACATGTTAGAAACCGTACCTTCTAGTGGAGGATCGGAAAATGAAACAATCATACCTATTCAGGCTGTAACACGGGCCCAAGCCCAAAGAAGGACGAACGAACCCATAATTGAAGAACCAAAAACCGATGCCCAAAGTTCAGAAACGAAAAATCAGAGAAGCATTTGGAAAGCTAGAAAGGCGCGTAGGAAGGCCAGGAAGGAACGAGAGCAAACAGCCCTATCCGAGAAGTTGAAACATACAAAGAACAAATTGGAGCGGTTAGAGGATCTAGCTAGCTTAAGCTCACACACCACAGCAGTCATAGCACCCAAGGAAATAGCAGAGCCCAAAAGTGCAGGATCCGGAGGATCTGTACAGGCAGACAAGGTAAACGAGCAGTTGGATGCGCTTCTAAAAGCTTATGAAGCTCGACTTAAAAAGAACCAAACCCAGGAGCAAAGGTGGATGATTTATCTATATGCAGAAATAGAAAAACAGAGGTTGGATATGTGTAAAAAGATGATCGAGATGGCTCAATCATTGATGGAAGACCCGCAGGGTAAACCGGCAAATTGTTATGAAGCACCAGCTCCAACCCCTATCCAACCAACATTAGAGAAACATGAGGAAACAAAGGAAAGACTCACTAATGACTATGAGTCTAGAGGAGAGCCTATCATAGTGCCAAATACCACTGATGGGGCAAGTGACGGGTTCCAGCCTAAAATATTGGCAAAAATGGGTAAGGACTGTAAAGGTCTAGATGATCTGTGGAAGCAAATCCGTGAGGCCAACGAGGCTAATAGGATGATTAACCACCTGAATAGCGCGAGAAAAGAAAAGAATGTGATCTTACCTCCTATTGAAGAATTTGAGGTAACGTCGCAAATGAACTTTGAGATACATTCACAAGGGGGAGATCAAGGATCAATTAGTTCGGGGCACAGCCAGCCAGACTCTTTGAGAACTTTACCCTCTTACCTAGGAGAGTACGAAGCTAAGTCAGAAGTGAGAGCAATCCCATCTCAAAGACTTTCTTCTAACAAGGTGATGGATTCTCAAGGATTGATTGAGTTGTTATCCACTCCGGTGGCATACACAATCACGTTAGCAGAACTCCTAAGGTTAAGGCCAAACATGTGGACCACAGTAGGAAAATGCCTAGAAAAATTTGGAGTGAAAGACCCCACCTTGAAGCTACAAGAAGGAATCAGAGAGTTGGACAGACCTCAACTAAACACTATGCCAGTACCATTGAATAAGGTTGGAGAATATTGCGAGGGAGAAGACGGAAACACTACGCTACCAGTAGAATTCCAAGGAGTAGTTTCCAAAGCTATTCTTGACAGTGGAGCGGGAGTTGCTATCGCCACCAAAGAAATCTGGAAAAAATGGGGAAAACCAGCCTTGAGAGCTACCAGAATGAAACTGCAATTGGCAGATGGGTTCATGGAGAAGCCGTTGGGACTCCTAGAAAAAGTGATTGTCACTTCGTGCGGAATCGAGTATGAGCATACATTTGCAATAGTCGATTTTGACAAAAAGAACAATTATGAGATAATCTTGGGACGACCATTCATGCGACAATTGAAGATGGTCCAAGATTGGGGTTATGACCACATATACCTCAGACATGGCGAAACGACAACTAAAATACACCTGAAAGACCATAGTTACAAGGATGTGAACCAAACACCGGTGGAAGAGTTTGATTCGGCTACAGTAGCAGAATCAGAACTACCAGCATGGTTAGGGCAACCAAAAGAGTTATGGATGTGCGGTGCTTCACATTGTGGAAGCTTAAGAAGAGAGGAATGCGTCTTAGAAAGAGCAATTGAGGACAAGGAGTATATTCCGGAACCTTTCCCTGAAGATGCCTTGGAACCTCTAGAATGGGAACACATACTGGCAACATTGGATGTGTGTACCATTGCCGACAGTCCAACAACAAAATTTTGCGATAAGGATGGCTATGATGTGTTACCCTATTACATGGTAAGCGTTATACCAGAAAAAAAGGAGACGGTAGAACCACCGAAACAAGAAGAGTTTTACAACTCCTCTAAACATTTGGAAGTAAATGATGATGCAGATAATGAGTATTCAGACACCTCAAGTGAGCGTGGAAATGAAGCCGAGAATATCAAGTTTTATGATTTTGCTAATCAACATCCTAGACGCCAAGAACGCTATAGAAGGAAACGAGCAGGAAACAAAGCGAGAGAGAACCTGATGCCCAGGATAAAAGGTAAAACTCACTATTTGATGCTTGTAAGAGCAGAGGATTGTGTAAAAGATCAAATATCAGGAAAATTCTCAAAAAATCGAATAGAACGAACGCGAGAGGAAATAAAACAGGTACGAAAAGCTAAAACCGAAACAAAATCACAAAAATCTCAAAATTCAAAAAAAGAAATAACAAAGGACCAAGAGTGGACCAAACTGGAGCGTAAACAGAAATACCAAGAACTGAAACGGTCTTTGAGAGAGATATGGACTACGGAAGAAGATAGTGATGGTAAAGGGGAGTCAAAAATGGGGAACATGAATGTACCATCACACTATCAAAAATTTACTATCCAGGACAGAAAAATCATCATGACACCACCAGTCAGGGAAAGAACCAACCAAGAATCCTATGATGGGCCTGAAAAGGCAAAAAAGATAGACCTCGCAGAACCAGGTGAAAAGTCTCAGCCGGTCTATATAGCTAACGATTTAGAGCCTGAGGAGGAAGCACAGCTAACACAACTTCTCAAGAAGTATAAAGATGTGTTCGCTTGGTCCTATAAAGACCTCAAAGGAGTTGATCCATTGATATGCCAACATACAATTCCTTTAAAATCAGATGCAAAACCTAGCAAACAACGTCCTTATACATATAATGACACATTTGCTAAACGAATCAAAGAAGAGATTGATAAAATAATGGAAGCTGAATTCATCTATGAAATCGAACATACAGATTGGGTGTCACCCATTGTGGTAGTTCCCAAAAAGAATGGAAAACTGTGAGTGTGTGTAAACCTCAAGAAGGTGAATGCAGCAACCATAAGGGATAATTATCCCTTGCCAATTACAGAACATGTACTTGAGCGAGTGGCCGGGAAACGGGCTTATTCCTTTCTGGATGGATTTTTAGGATACAACCAACTGGCAATAGCAAGGGAGGATCAACACAAAACAGCGTTTGCCACAGAATGGGGGATTTATGTGTATCGAGTTATGCCATTTGGCTTAACTAATGCACCAGCCACTTTCCAGAGGTTAATGACTCACGCATTCAAGGAATACCTAAGAATATTCTTAGAAATTTACATGGATGACATCTGTGTACACTCTCTTCTGCGAGAGGAACATATGGACCATTTGCAAAAGGTCTTTGAAAAGTGCAGGACATATCGAATCTGTCTTAACCCGGAAAAGTGTGTATTTATGGTTAAGCAAGGACGAATCTTAGGACACATTGTCTCAAGAAATGGCATAATCACAGACCTAGACAAAGTCAAAGTCATTGTAGACCTACCCAGGCCTACTAATGCGAAACAAGTGCAATCCTTCATGGGACACTGCGGATATTATCAAAGATTCATATACATGTATGCGGTTATTGCACAACCTCTATATCGTTTGCTAGTCAATTTTGAGTGGACCGAGGGGTGTGAAACTTCATTCCAAAAGCTGAAAGAAAACCTTAGATCAGCACCTGTACTAAAGGCACCAGATTGGGAAAACATATTCCATGTTCACATTTGTGCGCGTATGTCGCACGTGTCAATGCAAGGAACTTGCCGATACACCGTGTGCAAGCCACAAATGGCTCCAAGCACACAACAAGCCTAAACTAGTAAGCTCAAAGAAGGCGATGGTGTGTCACTCACCGCTCTACGCTTACTTCGTGGAGGATTCCTCACCGCGAAGAAGAAGGAGACGCACACAAAGAGATAAAGAAGAAGAAGAAGGAGATGGAGCAAGAGCACTCTTCAATTGCACAAATGAGAGAATGAGTGAATTTTAAGTTTAGTTGACTTTTATATGACCTCGCCCCATTCACACTTGGGCGCCCATGCTTAGCCAACTAATCCCTTGAATGTTCCAGTTAGAGTGCGCCTCTCATCAACGATCACTCTTACCCTTTTCCTATTGGACCGACAAGACCGGTACCTGACTCTACCAAATAAATAATACAATGTCCGTCGTAGGTTACAACGTCCGTCATAGGTAATAGGGTGTCCGTGAGCCGTGAAGGTTAACATGCCCCCCTTCCTGATGTAGATTCCGTCCTCGGAAGCTATTGAGTTGAAGCTCGTTCGTCGAGGTGGAAGAGCATTTGAGATGAATGTCCTTAGCCTTCTTCAGTCACTGCAAAATCAAACAACATTGGCACAGTAATTGCATTCTCATAAGCGATTAAAAAGCATATGCAGTTTTAGGCAGACAAATTGATTGGTAACAGAATTTTAAACAATTTGTCGGCAATAAACATTGAATTGCAATATAATCAAATGCATAAACAGATGTAAAGGTAAAAAATTTAACAAGTATGGGATCACTAATTTAACGGTCGAAAGGCACTAGAGATCGACTATTAATACCATGGGTAAGTTTCTTAATTTTCTCTGGTCAATTAATTTGTTTAATCGCGAGAGCCAAGTATTTCATGTTCGAGGGCTGACTAGAGGCTATACCTAGAAGACCTTGTAGTTAAGCTACGATAAAAGGAATTTCTCATGAAATCATTGCCTGACTGATTACCTTTTCTTTGACCCCCCAAAGTCTTTTCACAGTGATTCAATTTTGATGTGTGTGCTTATTTTGTATGCCTTGGGTTTTTTGCTTTTCAAGGAAAAGCGCCCACACTGGGAACCTCTAGGGCTCTAGTACCATAGGCGATACATGTGAGTGAAGTACCAAATCAATCTGAGATTTCTCTTCCAGCTTAAGATTTTACAATGTGGCACTTTGATTTTTTGTTTGTTCATTTTCATCATTTTAATTTTGTAACTTTGGGGGGTCATATAACATTGATACACCTCCCCAGGCTCATCACACAAGTAAACTCCCTTTATAATACTTAAGCTAAAGGTCAATAGGGTCTAAGCCCACTAGAAAGCCCTATTACATTTCACACAATGCTGCCTAAATCAGATTAAGAACCTAAGTAACCATTGATTATTAGGAAGGCATTCCCCATGGTATTAAGAGAAGATCTCTAACACCTAGCTTGGTCAAACTAGCTTAGTCGGACTGCTTGATTTTTAAACCTAGACAAGTGATTATGACAAAATTACATTGAATTTAATGTTTGATACTAAGAAAATGTGTTGAATATTATGCTACTAATCACAATTAAAGCAGACAAACACATGGATGCAAAAAAGATAAGGGGCAATGCTAATGGACAAGAAACACCTGTTTGTGTTGATGATCGCGCTTGATATGAAAAGTGAGTCGAGATAAAGATTTCATGAAGGTCCAAATCCTAACAACAGCAACACGCTCCTGTACACACTAGGAAACACAAGGAATATCTCTAGGAGGCACATCAGTGGGAAAAAAGAACTTTGCTAATCACTCAACTCTAAAACAAAAACACTCCTATTGTATTAATCCTACCTACCCTCCATCACTTGAGTGATGGGGATCAAAGGTATTTTATGACATAGGTTTCTGTTTCAATGTACCGGATGTGAATGTGTAGGTTTGAGTCAATGTTTTGACTTTTATTGTGCATACTCGTTTGCTAATTGCTCTTGCCCTTTATTTTTTTATTTTTTTGTGAGTATAAGGCTTTATATATATACATTCCCTAAGATTGGTGATTGAGAGGTCAGGGAAACAAGGTTGAGAGGGGAGTGAGTGAATGATGACTGTCAGCAAACTTTCCCCCCTTCCTTGGGTAGATCATATTGTTTGAAATGTGCTCGTCACCCTTTGAAACCAATTGTTCCAGTCGATAATAGGTGATGATTTTTGCCAGTAATTTTCTCTTACCTTAGGTGCCTCATTGAGTTGCAAGGGTGGTAAGGTACTCTCCCAGGATCAGACTTGAAGTGGTTCATCAGGTGATTCTTGAACACTGGGAAGTGTGGATTCCTTTGTAGCTTTATGGAGGTCCACTATTTTAGGTGGAGGCTGTGGAGAAGCTTTTACCTCTATGGATGCCTTACATGAGGAGCTAGAAGCTTCATGGGACTCCCCCCTTCCTGAGCTAGCTGAAACAAATCGTTCTTTCTTTGGTACCCAAACTAGCTCTGGAGCGAGTGTGTAGCATTCTGTGATTTTTTTCTTTCCGCGATCGTTGATTTGTTTTGGAGATATGGGATTGGGCTCACATGGGTCAGGTGACAAGTAAGAACACAATCTACGTTTTGGCACCCAGATTTGATCATTTCCTTGATAGTAGCCTTGGGCTTTCAATAGTTGTTTAGGAATCCATCGCAACATTTTCTTACTTTTCTTGGAGCGAGTGGTACGTTTCTTACAAGGCTTTCGTTTTTTAGTACTAGCCATGGTCGCTAAAGAAGCTTTAGGGACCCACTTGTATGTTTTCTTTGTTACATTAGGATGAGTCTTGTCAGAAGCTATATGCATTGCTTGTAGCATATTTAAGGGTACGGGCATTTCATCCCCCTCAGGTGTTACCCAGGTCGTCCCCCTATTTCCCCAAGTGTCTATGGTTGCTTCTAGGTGGACCCAATCCACATTGTCCGACTCAGTCATCCCAGGTAGTACATCCATATAAGGAGAATCTTTCCCAACATCAGTGTACGCTTTACACATGTAACAATACTGCAATGGAGCCGAGTGAGCTGTTGTGTCAGATCTATGATCAATTATAAGCCTGTTTCCTAGAGAATGTGCTCGACCAGTCACAAGATCCACTTGAATGACAGAATCTTGAAACTGCAGGTAGACATGGTTTTTAGACCAGTCATGCACCATTTTTGCTTCCCTCATGAAAGGATGTCCTAAGATCATCTCCAATGCCATAGTGTGTTTGGAGAAATCCATAACAATAAAGGTAATCCTTATTTTATGTCCAAAGACCTTGATCTTGAGATCTTCTAGCATCCCAATAGGTTTAACAATAGACCCATTGGCCATCTTCACTACTATGGTTGTGGTCGCAAGGTGAGGTCTTCCCATAGTTTCCCATCAATTTTTAGTCACAATGCTAACCCCAGCGCCACCATCAAGGATTCCCTTCATAGTTAATCCCTTAGTAGTCATTGGTATGGTCGCATTGGATTCATCACCCTCATAGTATTGTCCCAACTTGTTAACAGGTATTTCTATAACAAGGTTCTCATCTAGGTTGGGTTGTGGATCTAAGTGTTCCTCCTCTATTGGCATCTCCCTAGCTCCATCCATCTGTGCAAATTGTGGTAGCCCAAACTTTAGTTCTCCATTGAGAAAGGCTCGAAGAGCTGAGACTAGCTTGGGGTCTTTATATAGTTTGGACATGATGGTGGTTCTAACTTCTGAAGACATGAAATCCATCAATTGGGCAATGTTTAACGGCACCTTTTGGCCTTGAGTCCCTTGACGTGGGGAAGATGGGATCTCCATTTTTTCGATAGGATCAGGTAGTCCCTCTATAAACATTCTTTCCATCAAGAAGTGAGTACGCCCACTTTCCCATGACTTTAAGTCACTTTCTTCTTGGATGACACTAGGTATGTCCAAGGGTCTATGGACTTGGTGAGGTTGTTGTTGCGTAGGGAACATGGTGTCTGTAATCTGGATCTTCCTAGGTGCTGGTTCTAGATCCCTTTGGGTATCTTCTAGCAAACTCCTTAATTGCTTGACTCGCTCAATCTCCTCTGTAGGGTTTGGGTAAGTTCCTATCTTCTTTTTGGATCCTGACCATTGTGGCTCATGAAGATCTTCCTTGTTGGTTTCTATGTTAATGGTCGTTTTGGTCTCCATGGTTTCACCTGAATCAGAATCTTCTTCATCGTCGTTCATATATACGGGGTTGTCACCAGTCCCTATGTTGGTCTTTGAACTGGGGTCTGACTTCGCTGCTTTTTGCGATCTCTTTCTTCGTGTTTTCTTCTTTTTCTGAGATTGGGCAATTGATGCCGTGTCTATTTCCTCAAGAATATAATTTTGTTTTTGGAGCATCGATCGTGTGAGTACGTTTCCTGGTACCACGGGTGTACTTGGTGATGGCTCCTCGGTAACTTCAATCAAGTTTAATGGCGTGATCTTCGGTGAATTTGGATTATTTGGACATTGGGCAATCAAATGATCTATGCCACATCGATTACACATGAGTATCGGCATTGTAGACGTGCTCGCTTGATTGGTTTGCATTAGTGTGGCGTTCTTTTGTAGCCTAATAGGACACTCGGCTACACGATGTGGACCTCCACACTCATAGCATTGAAGAGGTGGTCTCTTAGCGGTGTAATTGATATTTTGGCCTCTTGCCGCAAGAGCAGCTACTTGATATACAGGTTTGACTTGTCCCCAATAGTCCTCCATGTAGTATTGTGGACTTTCTTCAAGCACATCCATCGCATAGGCGATATTAGGATCTATATCTTCCTCATAGCCTTCCAAACAAGAAATAGATGACTCACAACCCACTTGATTCACAGAAGTGATTCTCGGATGTGGTGGTTGCGGTCCTAGCACTGGAGGTGGTAAGGGTGTTGTTTGAACAACATTTTGCTTGAATCATTAAATTATCCTCTAATTGGATCGCATTGGTGGTGACTGCTTCCCAAGTGCTGATACCTCTAATGACTAAGCCATTGTAGATATCCTCATGTCGTAATCCCCTAATGAATCTATCAAGAAATTGGTTATTGTTGAAGCGCTCATTTGGATTACAACGAGAATTCAAATGCTTCAAGCGACTTATAAAGTCTCTCACCGACTCTCGTTCCTCTCGTTGGGCTTTCTAGAGCTGAGAGGCTACACCCCAAAGCACTCCCTCTTGTATATATTCTTTTAAGAACAGTCTCCTAAGAGTAGGGTAAATCGTTTTTTCTTCCACCCTTAGGGTTCTATACCAATCCCCAGCCTTTCCACTTAAGGTTAGACTTAAAGCATTACTCTTATTCAGGTCATTGTGTTCTCCGAGAGAATTGCATATTTGTTCAAACACTTCGATATGGTTTCTCACATGCCCGTCTCCACTAAATTTTTGTGTGAGCTTGGCTATTTGTACTCCCTTACTTCTAGGCTCTCTATCAGGCGTGTTACGCATATTCTCAACAATAGATCGACCAATAGCTTGAGCAAATGTTGCCAAGTCACCTAAGTGAGCAGGCACCGTGGGTGGAGGTGCTCCATAGACTACATGTGGAGTAGGTATTGGCATTGGGCTTGGCGCATAGGAAGCCCTTGGGTTCCATGTTGGGTACGATGTTGTGCCATGTGGTGGTCCATAGTTCATATGGGTGGTTCTAGGCATAGCAGACGTCGGATGTGACATGCTAATGCTAGACGTTATAGTCCCATGGAAATAAGAACGTGTGTACTGTGGTTGTGGAGCATAGGTAGTTGAAACAATGGGAGGGGTAGGGACTACATGAGTACGTGGACCATAGGTGCATACGATTGGTTCGCACTTGTAGGTACTATTGCAGGCATTGAGCTACCATGTAGCGGTGCTTTACTAACAAACGAGGTCCATGGCGTGTTTCTTGCCGTGGTGTCATCAAGGGAAAGATGAGCTAGACTTGGAAAAGTAAAGCTATCACTTGTGGGCTCAAATTGCATTGAGACCCCTGGCGAAACACCATATGGGGGATCGATGGGACTCACTGGGGGAGTCTCCATTTCTGATAGAGTGGGTTGTTTCCCTTTGCCCATGTCTAAAAATCGCATAGGATCCGTCGAAGGTATGTTCATTCCTCGATTTTGCCTCTCGGACTGGATAATCCTATGGATGACATTGCAGATCATGTGTTGTTGTTCCTCTAGACTAGTGGCACTAGATGTGGATTGTACAACTTCTAACCAACCCATATGGTATGTGTAGCCCATGTATAGGTCGGTCAAAGTCTCCATGTGTAGGTCATATTTCCAATTTTCATTGAGAAATACCCCGTCCAAACTTGGTGTACTAGAGGGTTGCCATGAGGTGGATGCAATGTTGCTTCCCGTGTTTTGACTTTTAGTCACCGCTACCTTAGAGGCGACTTTGGAAGGTGGTAGCTCAGAAGGGCCCTCATTAAATGAGGTAGGTAGAATGTCCACGTGGACACTCTGAGGGAGTGTGGGGTCTAAAGGAGATGTGAATGGTGATTCTACTTCCCCACCCCCTTCGTTTACTTCACTAGCCGTAGGTTCAGAGCGCGTAGCTCTACTAAAAGTTTCCATCAAACGGCTAAAAACACTAGTTCCAGGTTGTTGGGCCCAGCTAGGCACGGTTTCATTTGTTCCCCCGGGGCTTTGTGTAAGATGCTCTTCCATAATATCGTAGTCAGAGGAAGAGTCACTAGCCGCTATATTTGGGTCTTGGGTTGCACTACCTTGGGTCCCCGCCGAGGGCGTAGACCCTAGCGTGGAAGGACAGTGAGTACCCCCATAAATCGAAGCACTAGCTAGTTGTTCGGACTCTAGCACACGACCAGAGCATAGATACATGGGCTTTGGGTGCCCTACAAGTGTCGGCAAGTACCCTCAAAGGTTACTTGCTTTGTTTTGTGGGTGTTTTGCACCCCGTTTTCTACTTGATTTTTTCTTATTTTTGATGTTTTTTGAATGTTTTTTAATGTTTGATTTTTTTGATTGAAGTGTGTGATAGCTCGAAATGAGCGTATCGCTTAAAGGGTCGTTGTGTGGTTTACAGCACAATTTTCTGGCATCTAACGTTCCATTGGTCCTCAAAAAATCAATTTTTATCTACGTGTGAAGCTAAAATTCGTTTTTTTAAAGGCGACTGAGGCCTAGGCCTGAGCGTGAGCTTGGCCTTGGGTCTGAGCGTGAGCTTGGGCTTGGGTCTGGGAGATATTCCCGATCCCGGTTCTACCTTTAAATTATTTTAATTTTTTTAAATTTTTTTAAAGGATAAGGTCGCCGCGGCCTGCGCGAGAGCACACACACACTCTATCTACCTACTTCTAACTAATACACCTACTCTTACACACTAACACACTCTATTAACTCACACTAATCTACTTCCTACTTACTGTACACAGAAAACTAACTACCTTAATATACAGAGAATAAACACAGAACCTTTGAAATCTCTATTAACAAAGAAAACTAACTACCTTAATACACAGAGAATAAACACAGAACCTTTGAAAACTCCATTAATTAAAAAAACACACAGTATAACACCAAATCCCTCTTCTCAACACACACACACTGCTTCCTTATCTTTCCTACAATAGAAATTGCACCACGGAGAACCACAGAGTGCTACTCGAGCTTCATGTATGGCATTCCCCGGCAACGGCGCCAAAAATGTGCGCGTATGTCGCATGTGTCAATGCAAGGAACTTGCCGATACACCGTGTGCGAGCCACAAATGGCTCCAAGCACACAACAAGCCTAAACTAGTAAGCTCAAAGAAGGCGATGGTGTGTCACTCACCACTCTACGCTTGCTTCGTGGAGGATTCCTCGCCGCAAAGAAGATGGAGACGCCGCTACGCCGCGCTCAACCGCTTCACCGCCGTCGTGCCTTCGTAATGCTCGATCGCCCACACACTCCCTCTCTCTCCCTCTCTCACTCTCTCTCTCACACACACACAAAGAGATGAAGAAGAAGAAGAAGAAGGAGATGGAGCAAGAGCACTCTTCAATTGCACAAATGAGAGAATGAGTGAATTTTAGGTTTAGTTGACTTTTATATGAGCTCGCCCCATTCACACTTGGGCGCCCATGCTTAGCCAACTAATCCCTTGAATGTTCCAGTTAGAGTGCGCCTCTCATCGGCGATCACTCTTACCCTTTTCCTATTGGACCGACAAGCCCGGTACCTGACTCTACCAAATAAATAATACAATGTCCGCCGTAGGTTACAACGTCCGTCGTAGGTAATAGGGTGTCCGTGAGCCGTGAGGGTTAACAACATTGATGCTTCAGCATATTCCATTGGAAGTATTCTAGCTCAACCTGGAGATGGAACAATGGATTTTACAATTTGCTATGCGAGCCGACAGTTAAACAGTGCAGAAAAGAACTACACAACCACCGAGAGGGAAGGGTTAGGAATGATTTATGCTGTAAAGAATTTTCGGCATTATTTTCTTGCAAACAAATTTGTGTTCTTCATAGATCATCAAGCTCTTTTGTACCTAGTAAATAAACCTTGCAATACAGGGAGAATCGTACGATGGTTTATTATATTGCTAGAATTTGACTTCACAGTGGTGGTCAAAAAGGGTAAAACCCATCTACGAGCGGATCATCTTTCAAGAATACACAACGGGGAAGCTCCTGAAGGAGTAGATGATGACATACCAGATGCTTATCTTTTCAACATTGAAATGGTACCCAAATGGTCTCAAGAAATTGTTAGCATTCTTTCTTGTGGAATTAGGTTTGATAATACGGAATGCAGATCCAAACAGCAAATAATTTGACAAACAAAAAACTTCCAATTGATAGCAGGACGGCTGTATCATCTTGGATCTGACCTAATCCTATGATTATGTATAAATCCAAAAGAGTTCGAGTGCTACCTTGAAGAGGCACATGTCCAGGGTTGTGCATTTCATTGTTCGACAGTGAAGACGCACCAGAGACTGAAACAGTTAGGGGTTTATTGGCCAACTATGTATGCGGATACACATTATTATGTTACCAATTGTACTATATGTAGTGGCAAACGACCAATGGATCACGCAACTTTGTTTCAAGTAAACATAGCACCTGCATGGAGTCAATATATCATTGACTTCTTAACCACCAGGACGTTCCCTGAGAACATCACAAGAGCACGGGAAAAATCTATAGAGCTGGAAGCACGTGACTTTCAGTTAATTGGGAATCAACTCTATAAGCGGGGAAAGGACAATCAACTTAGAATCTGTGCAAGTGAAAGCAAATACCTGTTGATTCTAGAACATGCACACAGCAGAATAAGTGGAGGCCATTTTTCGGACGATAAGACAGCAAAAATTGTCTTAACCGCGCAGGAATTTGGTGGCCTACATTGCACATGGATGCTGAAGAGTTTGTAAAGCGTTGTGATGCATGTCAACGCACCAAGATGCCAATAAAAAGAGATGAGATGCCATTACGGCCAATGATGGGAGCAAGAGCATTTGCAAAATGGGACATTGATTTTGTGGGACCTATATCACCCCCCATATCGCACCCATACCCAATATATCATTGTGGCTACGGACTATCTCACAAAATGGGTCAAAGACAAAGCAACACAAAAAGCTGATGCACGCACCACGGCATCACGGGTTACCAATAGAAATTGTCAGCGACCGTGGAACACATTTTATCAATGAATTCATTGAATATGTACTAGAGGAATTCATGGTCATACATAGGAAATCCGCACCATACCATCCATAGGCCAATGGGCAAGCTGAGGCCACAAATAAAACACTATGCACGGTTCTCACTAAAATAGTATCAGAATCAAGAACAGATTGGGATCAGCAGCTACACTCAACACTATGGGCATGCAGGGTAGCTATAAATACATGGTATTTGGCCTAAATGCTATACTACCCATAGAGTTTTTATTCTCAACTCTACGAGTAGCAAAAAGCTTGGAATGGACAGGGCATGATCTCTCTTCAAGGATTGATGATCTTGAAAAGCTAGATGAACTCCGCTTACGAGCTGTCACTTCAATCTATGCTAAAAAGAGAAGACAAAAGGAATTTTTTGACAAACATGTGCGTACCAAAGAGTTCAAAACAGGTGATTACGTACTTGTTTATACCTTGAAGCAACATGCCAAGAAACTTAAAAAGCGAGAGATGGGACCATTTGTGATTAGTGACCTATCACAAAGTGGAGCTGTCAAGCTTGCTACATTAGCAGGTGAAGAAATGCCAAACTGGATTAGTGGATGTCGACTGAGGAGGTATCATCTACCACTCACACAGGAGATGCTCCAACAAATTCATCAAGGAAAACAAAGAATGAAGGAAAAACAGAGGGTATGGGAGGAAGCTCAAGCTGAAGCACATGAACGCATTGCAAAAAGACGGCTTTTACGACAACAACAACAAAGTGGACCACCATTGAGAATCAATGCCATTCAACTGACGAAGTTGGAGGAGGAAACAGTGGAGTCAATAATTGCGGTCAAAGTGGGCAACAATCAAGTTGAATCAACAACATTGCTTGATTCGGGTGCTTAAGCAAATTTAATCTCTTACGGATTATATCAATAGCTCAAAGTCACAGATCAACTTCATCCTACTCCTCAAGTGCTGGAAAATAGCACATCACACCCATTGAAAACATTGGGATTGACTATATTGCATGTACAGCTACATCAATATATTTACCCACACAAATTCTATGTGGTGACAGATGAAAGCACACAACACCCAATGATGCTGGGGCAACCTTGGCAAAAAGAGTACAATGTGCAGATAGATTGGAAAGCAAAGGCAATCAAAATTCAGCATGAACATGAACAACAGGTGATAGCTTTTGCTCAGCCATACCAGCATGATCAACAGCAAGCCATGCAATCACTGGAAACAAAGCCCAAAGCACAAATTCCATTAAAGAACATGATACCCGCGACAAACAATCAAGTAAAAGCCAACCATGCCAATCACAGACATATGAAATCACCGGCCGCAATGCACAGATCTAGGCTACCAAAACAAGGTAAACAAGTATGGATGCGGAAGGATAGAAATGCCATGGCAGACAGAGAACAATGCAACTACAAAATTCCAACAAAGCAGATGGTTCAACCACAACCCAGGGTCATAAAACAGATATGGATCCCGAAGAAAATGCTTAGCCATAACCCAAATGTCACTCACATTTGGATACCAAAGCAAAAGCAAAAGGAATTACCTTCAGTACAAGCAACAATGGAAAGCAGACAGCGGCATTTCAAAAAGGAAAACCGACATATGTGGATGCCGATGAAAGACAAACCAGCGGCAAACAAGAAAGAGTCAAACCATCTACAAAAATCAGCAGCAACAAAATACCAATGGAAAGCCAAGGTCATAAGGCCCATAGCCATTACATCACAGCCAATTCTATCCTTAGAAACAGCTACGACTCCATCAACAGTGTCGGCAAAGCAATTGCCTTTTGCAAAAAAGACAATTAAACAGAGAGCAGTAGAGTTACAGCTGTTACTTGCAAAGAAAGCAGAAAACCTCGACGGCGAATGCCAATAAGCATCTTGCTTATTCCCTTCTCTTGCACAGCATTAATTTTTCCATGCATTGACAGAGTATGCATAAAGTAGGGCCACATTAATCGGCGAGGCATTAGCACAACTTTTTTCACCTATGCATGGCACATACTCCGAGGAGAAACCTTGTCGTCCGGGAGGACTCCGGCTAGGAGGGGGGGAAGCATTCTAGAGGCACTCTCAAATGCGGAACCAATGACAGAAACAGCAAAAAAAGGGCATGATTTTCGACTATTTTAAGGGTTGTTGTTTGATTGCGAAATTTTCTGGAGTAACCCAAGTACGTATTCCCTTATATAGCATGAATCTACAGGTATATGGGACCAAACGCCAAATCAAGCCCTTAGGTGTGTGTATATAAGTAGAAATAGCCATTTTCAGGAAAAATATTGGTAAAACGTAGAAATCGAGCCGTAAAAATTGCATGTGAGTGTATATAATGTGTTACGGTGATGTTTGTGATTTATTATGATTTTTGGGTATTTTTTGGGTTTGATTTGCTATTTTTCTTTTAATTTTGCTAATTTTCGGCAGAAAAACTTGAAAAATACAAAAAGCAGGTGAAAAACAGTCGTAATGAAAAACAAAAAATATGGTGATGATCAGTGACTATAGGAAAACCTATGGTACAGTGGAGGTGCAATTATGAGACTGAAGCGGAAAGCGTGTTTTGGCCAGGTTTTGACCGAAATGTCAAATTTCTGGTAAACAGAGCAAATGGAGTCCAAATCAAGAAATTTTTGAGCCTAAATCCCATCTCGCAAGAAGATCAAATTTCATGAAAAGTGGTTCAGGGACCTCCATTATAAGAAATTTTCACCCCATTTTTAGCTCATTCTCACTATTGACTTTGTGGAGAGAGCTTCTGCCACCTAGAGCGGATCGACCTTCCAGTAGCTTCTATGACGCGCATGACTACCCGACCGGTTCCAGACATGAGAGGTAGGCTCACCACCTTGAGCTTTTCGCGCATGTTTGTCATTATGTCGTGAAAACTAGCGTAGGGGTCACACACAAAGCGAGCGGTAGAGACCTACAAGTAGAGACGGCAGCCTAACGGCTAACCCGAAAGCAACAAGACTTCATCGAAAGCTTACCCTAGTCTAGGAGACCAGTCTTGGATGTCCAAAGGCAATAGGAAACCATCGGGAAAAACCCTAATTCCCAGAAACCCGCAAGAGGCCACCAAATGGAAAATCGGCGAAACGGCGACCAAATGCTACCAAAATTCATGTGTAGGAGTATCTCGACATGCTCGACAAGTCTATATGACCCGCATGACCAAAAACTGACCCGAGGCGGCACTAAACTTCAGAAACGGCATCAGACACACAAAGCGTCAAATTGTACTTGCGGCCAAACTTCAAGTCCGTTTGTCACCAAACTTCACGAGCGGCTTTCCTAGACCATCAACAACCAAGTCCTATGGTGGTAGACCACCACAAATCATCAAAGGTATGTAAACGCAACCACGGGTGCTTCTAGAGCGACAAATTGCCAAATGGAGCTCTGGTGAAGCCAAAGTCGACAAAAACCATACGGCAAGGATCCCCAAGGGATCGGGAAGCTATGGAGATCAACATCGAGAAATTTCATCGCCAAAAAGCACTCCAAAAGTCAGAAAACGGCTCGGAGGCTCTGAAGTCCACATAGGGAGTTATACTCTATCCATTTGACTTTTTTTTTGAAATTAGGCTCAAAAGGGACTTAGGGGAGCAAAGGGCAAGCACTGGGAGCACTAGCACAGAAAAAATCACCAGGAGACATCCTACGCGTAGGATGTCTCAAGGGCACTTTTTGGCACAGACTCCAGTATTTTTTATCATGCACATATTCTGAATGACATTTACAAGCCATACACCAAGTTTCATCACATTTGGACCAAGCTTAACCTCATATGCATGGAAAAACGCAAAGTTATGGCGTAGAGGCAATAATGGGCCAAAGACCTACCAAATCTTGTCCAAATCCCATGAAACTTGCACAACACATTCACCAACACATCAGCAAACAATCTGTGTGGTCAGGGAGAAAAAATGATGAAATAGACATCCTACGCGTAGGATGTCTATTTGACCTTTTTGGCATGCAAGGGATGTTTTATCATTCCAGATCCAATAACCTCATCATCAAGAGCCCATATGTCAAGTTTGAAGCCATTCTAATCACTTTTGACCCCCAACACCTTCAAGATACACTTTTTTGAGCCCAAAAACACCTCACAGAGCCTTACAAGCATCAAAGCTTGTCCAAATTCAAATCCAAGAACATGGCCATGTTCCATAGGCCAAGGACAACCCACAGAACAAGTTTGATGTCATTTTGATGAAAAAAGACATCCTATGCGTAGGATGTCTCCAGCATAAATTTAGCCTTCTGTGCAAAGAATGACATCATGGGAGCCAATACCATGGTGCAATAAGCCCATATATCAATTTTCAACCCATTTGGACATCAATTGCTACCTATGATGGACATTCTACCCAAATTGTGACCTAAAGCCTGAATCAGCCCAAAAATCAACTTTTTGATATCCAAATTCAAATCCAAGCCTATAGCCATGTTCCATGAGCCTTACACTACCTGCATGTCAAGTATGAACCCATTCTAATGAAAAAGACATCCTATGCGTAGGATGTCTAGATGAAATTTTTTTGCCAGATTTGCACTGTGAGCACATGCACAGCTTCACAAGTTCCTTTTAAGCTTTATTTTCAATTTTCAAGTCATTTGGATAAGTAAAACTCAGTTTCGCAGCTAATATGTAAAAAACGCTAACTTCGGACTACTGAGTGCAACAGGATCAATGGCAGCCTCGAAGTCACCGGCAAAGAGGAAAAGAATGACCATCAAAGATTATCTGGACAAAGTGGAACCCTTTGTCATTCTAGAAGGAACATTAAAGCCCACCAGCACTTGGATACAAGAAGATCTGTTAGAGTCAAACGACCTAAAGATCTACCAGGGAGTGTTCAAGGACAATGAAGGCAATGTCATAGAGCTACCAATGTTGCCGAGAGAGTTCAATGAGTTTGTAAGAAGCAAAATGGCCAGCTACTTGGAGAAAATTGACCTCCACAACTACTTCGAAGCAATGTCGGCAGGGGTGGACATCAAAAGAGTATGGGAATTTGTAACAAGCATCAAAGAGGATGGAGTGGCCAAGGTAACAGATTTACAAGGCAGACCAGATACAGAGATCATAATCACGGAGTGGGTTGTAGCCCATGCACTAGACCTCTCCAATGAGGGGGACAGCGTCACAAAAAGAAGGGATGAAGTCAAAGTGTACAAAGAGAAAAAGGCAAATTACACCTTTGAAGACATTGCCAACCCAAAGGTGGCAATTATGAGCCAGTTGTACAACCAGTACTTCCACATGTGCTCTAAGAGGCCACAGAACAGGATGCCGCCAGGTGCAATTGCCACAACGTTTACTTGGGCAATGACAAAAGGCACCCCAAAGATAATCAACTATGCGGCATACATACATGACAGCTTAGTAAAGATGGGCAACAAAAAGCCAACCTACATAGTGCCAGGAGAGTTGATCACCAAAGTGGTTTATGGGGCACTACACGCTAAAGGAAGGTGGCCTGACCCCCCATCTTAGAATGAATGGCTGAGAGTAAAAGAAGACAAGGAAGATGAGCCGCAAAGGGCACCAAGGGTGGCTACGAGATTGAAGAGACGGCCGGAGCCAGTTGAAGAGGAGCAACCCGAGCAGAAGAAAGGAAAGAAGGAGTTTGCTTAAGTGCCAGCCAAAGAAACCAGGTCTCAGAAAGCGGCAAGACTCGAGAGGCTGATGGAGAGTTTTCGAGCAGAAAGAGCCCTCAAGGGTGATTTAAACGAACTCTGGAAGCCATCTCTCGAGTCTATGTCCGGATCATCCAGAAGAGTGCAAAGGGTCGCTTTGAAGATTATATCAAGAATTTCGAGATTCTTGATGCTACAGCGGAAAACATTCCCCATGTCCCTTTCACCGAGGAGGAAGTGGAGCAGATAAGGCAGACACTGCTAGATGAACAAGAAATCCAAGAAAGAGAAAGGAAAACAAAAGCAGACAGGGACTTAAAGGGCAAATCCGCAGCTTTACCAGATAGCCCTAAACCCAGCCCACAGCCATCACCACCTCCTAGCAGCCCTCCACCAGAAGATAAGGAGGCTGAGGACAAACAAGATGAAAGGCAAGCTGAGAAGCAAGAGCAAAGGCAGGAACCTGAGCCAAAAGAAGAGGCCAAGCCTGAGTCTGAGAAAAAAGGATTAGATGAGGCCTACTACGCATTTTTGGACTTGCTAGCTGCGGGCTATACAAAGGAAGAAGCTGCCACAATCGCATTCGACTTGGCAAGGACAGGGCATAAAGAACAGATGCAAGGCATCCGGCTAGTGGAACTAAAAGAAATTGCTACCGACACGGTAGACCTGCACCCGCCCTCCAATGACTGGGACGTGGTGATGACAAAGCTAGCCGGATTGAGGGCACAATCTATGGCTTCAAAGAAAGAGATGATAACTCTCAAAGCCACCGAAGAAAATACCAAAATGGAAAGGGATTCTCTGCAGGCACAAAGCCAAGGGCAAAAAGAGAGAGAAGTTGACCTCCAGGCCAGCTTGGCAACGGCTCTACAAAACTGCCAAGCAATGAAAGAAGCAAATGAGGCAGCAGCAAAAAGAATACAAGCAGCTGAAGAAGAGTGTCTGCAGCTCAGCAAGTCATTGCGAGATGCCGAAAGAGAAAGAGATAATCTGACACTACAGCTGGCCGAAGAATCGAAATAAGTAGAGGCCATGAGAAACGCCAAGGAAAAAGCAAAGATAGAACAAGAAGCAAGCATGGATGAATTCCTTGAGCTCAAGGACCAATTAAAGTCAAAGATCAAACCATCCAGAGGCTGCGAGCATCACCTGCTAGAGTCAGAGCTACGAGCTCGACTCAAATCATTTCCGAGAGTCAACTATATGAAGAGCAAATGCAGGAACTTCAGAAGGAGCTGACTCTCGAGAAAAAGCAGAGGTTAATGATGGCTGAAGGTTCTATCGTAAGCATACAAGAATGGAGGAGGGCCAAAAAGCCCTGCAAGAAGAAGTGGAAAGCATAAAGAAAAAGCTCGAGGAGGCGGAAAGAGTAAACGTTGAACTTAACGACCACCTCGTGAATATGGGCGGAGAAGCTGAAGCGGAAAAGAAAACACTCCTCAGGCAAATTGAGGAGTTGAAAGGCCAGCAAGGAGGAGAGGCAGAAAGCTCAGGGCCAGCCGCCAATGAGGGCATCGACCTCGACAATGTGGCAGATACTGTGGACACACCCATGCAAGACGAAAGCATAGTAGGATCCTCTCAAGAGCCACAGGATCTAACACAAGAAGAGGAGGAAAAATTGCGTAAGGCAATAGAGGAAGAGCTAAGAGAAAGCACGAAGGAAGCCTTGGAATGGGAGCAGAGGGTCTTCAAATCTATGACAATTCAGAAGATCGACGCCAGCAATCTCAGGCACGAGTGGCTTCAACCCTCTCTCCCATATCCATTGCTGAAATATGAGGCAGCTACAATAAACAAGCGGATCAGAGAAGAGCCAACGGTACCTCTCTACAATGCAGACACCTCGAAGCCACAAGGAGTTAAGCTTATAGTGGATTCTTAGCCAAAGTGAAGGAAGGCTTGGCTTACAAAGTACCCACAATACCTAATCCACCTGGTAGAGGCACCTAAAGATATCAGAGACAATCTCAACTTTTGTCCCCTACCAAGGGTTAGGACGTGGAAGGCACAGGAAATTTTGCAAAGAAGCCAACCCACTTGGCTGAATTACCCAAAGCTGTCGGGCGTGAAGGCAGGTGAGAGAATAAGTGTCCAATATATGGTGAAAACCCTAACGGGCGCCATAAAGTTGTTCACTGGATCACCTGATCTTACATGCATTATGATGAGAAAAATCTGCAGAACCATCTTAGCAATGTTCGAGATCTTCAAGCCAGGCCAGGTGACCGACAGCATATTCTTCTTCCAGAATACATACAGATGTGCTTATGATCTGTCAAGTCAGCCTTCCAAGGAGGTGATACATGCGATGTATCAAAGAATCATGTTTCTACCATCCTATCACCTCCAGGCTTTTGAAGAAGCATTCTATACGGGGTTCTTCACCATGAATATAGATATCTTTGGCCCAACAATGCTGAACCTACATGCCAGGTACGAATCACTGCTAAAGATGAGGGAAACGATAAGATGAAGCAGCTGATCAAGGCCATGTCAGGGACGACATGAGCAAGGAGGGGGGGAGTGTTAGAAATTGGACACACCCCACGGCATCTAACTACTCGGAGGACTATTATTTTTTGTAATTATTCATTCATTGAGGAAAACTTGATTTTTCACCTTGTAATTATTGGAACTTACAGAAGTTTCCAAATTGTATCCCAGTTTTGATAGTTAGATTGAGTAGATGGTTGATTTTGGAACTTTAGGGTTTGAGAAATTGTAAGGTATATTGCCACTTTTTGACCTTAATGAAAAACCTTTTGTCATTTTAAACAAGTTTTGAAGTCAGTGAATGAGCGTACTGTGTACGAGAGAGAGAGTGTGTGAGCTTCATCTTGACGCTACGTGTGCTCCGGAGGTCGGAATCGAGTGCGGAGAAGTGCAACGTGTTGCCCCCGACTAGAGCTACGCACCGATACCAACATTGCGTGCGTACGGTCCGGCTTTGTGAGCTCCTTCTACGAGCTTCATCGGTTGTTTGGGTGAGCATACGTTGTCCGATTTTGCATTGCAGCATATCCATGCGTTCACATTGAGTAGAACTACACATTAGGCACTTTAGATTTCCGAAACAAAGACCTGCAGATTTCGGCCAGACATCCTACGTGTTTCTACACCAGGTGTTTTGGGTCGGGATTTTGGTTCATAGACCTTAGGGAGAGAGACCTATTGGTATTAGTAGGGTCTCCTTCAAGTTCTATGGTGTTTCGAGATTGTTTGATGGGTGTTCGGCTCTAGGGAGCATTGTAGGAAGGTTCCTCTTTTGCACTCTTGAAGGCTGTGACTTAGACAATTGGTAGAGACCTCTGTAGGAATTAGTTAGGAGTCGGTCGAGTGTAGGTCTACACCTTCTGCTTGCTTCCATGCGCCTGCGGGTCAAGCTTTGTCCTTAGCTGACATTACATGTTAGGTGAGTTCTCGATGTGCTGACGTCCGTCGCGGCGTATCCGTCCAACAACAATGCAACAAGAAGCAACACACGAGGCTACATGCACATCCCAGCTGGTAAGACAGAAGGAGTGGCAATCAAATGATGAAGTGATAATACAGGTCAATGAATATGCACATCAGATGTAGGAAATGAGGGAGGGACTCCGTTCAGCAGCTTTGAACCGTAGCACAAAGGCCAAGGAACTAGAAATGGTGATCGACGCTCTTCAAGGAGAGCTAGAAGATAGGATGATTATCATCACTGATCTCCAAAGGCAAGTGCAACAGCTGAAGACAGAAGCGGATCAGCATCAGATGGCTAGAGATAAACAACAAAAAGAAATGAAGAAGCTAGGTGATCTCCTCACCAAATTATCTGATGCCTGCAAGGGAATAGATGAGAAGCTGACAGAAGTCACGAATGAATTTCTTACAACCTCTCTGTCAGCTTAGAAAATTCAAGTGCAGTTAGATGTTGCCAATGCTTCCCTGCAATATTCTGAACAGAGAATCAATGATCAGGCCATTTTCTTACGGCAAATCAGAGAAAACCCAACCGTGGCCCCGATCAAGGGAACTGGAGAAGTGTACAAGGCACTTGAAAAGAAAAAAAAGGACTTAGAATTCGAATTAAATCTTTAACAATCACAGCGCAGAGACTTGGCACTGATGAGGGTTCAAAGAGAGGAGGAGCTCCTAAAGGAGATAGCAGAACTCAAGCGGATAAATCAACTTCTCAGAGATGGAAAGCCAGAGATGCAGGAAGAGGCAGGCACTTCAGAGCCGCCACAATTAGACATACCCTCGGTCGCATTTGCCGAGTTTAAGATGCAGTCCACAGCAGAGCCAAGTAGTGATAAATATTTTTAGATTCACATCACAGATGCAGATACATTGCCAATGGTCCAGCTATCAAAAGCTGAAGAAGATGCACTGAAGGAGAAGATCACCTTAGAAGTGGATGAGCAGCGAAAGGCTGCTATGGATTGGGAGTTGAGAGTTTTACACTCTGTCAACGTCACTCAACTCACTCCCAATCAAATCAACACTCAATGGCACCAACTATCCCTGCCGTACCCTCTCATCAAAGTATAACTTTTACAGGTAAAAGAAAAGCTGTACAAGGATATGCAAGAAGATGGCGCAGATAAAGACCACCCAAAGTGGAGGTTAAGCTGGCTGAACAAGAATCCAAGATACCTGATTTTGTTCACAAGAGCACCTGCAGCCTTACAAAGAGATCCAACATGCTGTCATGTACCCAGAGTAAGGACATGGCAAGCACATGAAGCACTATAGAAGAAGAGGCAACTTGGCTCAACTTCCCCAGGCTGCAGCTCCAGAGACAGGCTAAGCGACAGAGGAATACATGGTGAAAACCCTAACGGATGCCATGTCATTCTTCAAGAGTGTGTCAGATCTCTCCTATACAATGTTATATAAGATATGCAGGATGCTACTCACATGCATACAAGTTTTCAATGAGCCTGAGCAAACAGAAGCCCCATGGCTCTCATTCTTGGAAGGAAACAAAGGCTTATGCTACAATTTGAGTGGGAAACCTTCAAAATAAATCCTTTACGGATTCTGTTCCAGATGCATGTTCCTGCCTTCTTAGAGCTCCTTTCCTCTACTATGTTCTCCTTTTCTCTATCATAGACAAGAAGTTCTACTATGCACTATTATGAAAAATTGCGTGTATGTGCACAAGGCTTTTGTATTTTCAGCTATTGCATTCTCCTTCCTCACCTTCTCAAATGGAATTCTCGACACTTGTTATGCTATCAAATTTCAAAGTAGTTAATCTTGTTTACCGGAGGTGTGCATGGCTATAGGCAATAAGTGCAATAATTCTTAGTCTCTCATGGAGAGAAAATTAAATAAATGCAATCCTTTTGGCAGGGGAGGTTGGATTCATAAATTCAGTCCTCTATTGGTGTCAAGTATTCTCTCTCTCTCTCTCTCTCTCTCTCTCTCTCTCTCTCTCTCTCTCTCTCTCTCTCTCTCTCTCTCTCTCTCTCTCTCTCTCTCTCTCTCTCTCTCACACACACACACACACACACACACACACACAAAATTGAGGCATGGATCATTTCCAATTGAGGTAATGCACATGGAAAAGGTTGTGCAATACATGATAAAGGTGCATTTAAACCTGTCACATCAACTTCCTACACTTGCATGGAAAGCAAGCAAAAAAGTGCAAAAGGCGCATAAAAGCAAGGTCCTGAGAACATGATGCATGAAAGACATAAAGAAGTGTTTTGGGAGATGGGATGCATTACACATGCTACATGATGCCTCAGAAGACCCCTCCCAACTACAACGCCAATGTATTACAAATAGGGAGGAATTCGGAGGGTCGCGCTTCAAATGGTACACCACCCATATTGTCCCCCAACTACAAAACCTTGTTCTTCACCGGAAGAGGAAACCGTACCCACTCTTGCATGCTTGAGTCTATCCCATTGTCGGAAATACATACTATCGTAACCCTTCGACTTAGCTTCCCACTCACTTTGATGTGAGATGAGGCATTGGATCAATGGAGGAGTCACATTGACTACTCACATTATGCTCACTACAAGTCTGAGAGTCTGAGTACCACACACTTCTAGAGTGCTCATCATTTGCTCTCTCTGAACTTGCTTCCCTCACATTTTCAACCATGACTTAGATTTATTTGCCTTCAACTTTTGTGAATAGCATGACTCGCATTGTTTTGTTATAACCTTGCAAAAATGCTTCAAGTATAGAATTATAGGCTACAATCCTTTAATGAAATAAAAAGACGTTTATAAAAATAGTATGTGTTGTTCAATCCTACATGCACCACCATGAGTTGAATGCCCACAAATTTTGAATATAAGTTGTGCATTGTTTTGCCATGGAGTATCTCATAGACAACTGCCATTGTGGATATCAACCCATCATCCAAAACAACTCATCATAGCCTTGTTTTGATTCCTCAGCTATTGTGCTAATATGATCCCGATTCTCAGCAGACATTGCAGGAGGTCTCCTTCCTCTTATTGGACAACACAGAGGAATTGCAAATAGTTGATTGACTTTGAATTCCAAGTAGGATACTAGTTTCGGTCAAGAGCTTTAGCTCACTACCGTAATTCCCAAAATGGAATGAGTTGGTCACTTAACAACTATTCCAGAGTTAGAAATTCAGAATTGATGCTAGATTCTAGGTCAAATTAGATGAACATGAACAAACTTCCAAAAA
Organism: Adiantum capillus-veneris; assembly: GCF_014529385.1. NCBI lineage: Eukaryota > Viridiplantae > Streptophyta > Polypodiopsida > Polypodiales > Pteridaceae > Adiantum > Adiantum capillus-veneris. The sequence continues at coordinate 117,587,757 of NC_140941.1, forward strand.
TTAGATTGCAAATTCAAACACACAACTCAATGACATGAATTGAGACAACTACAAATATGGATTCAGATTCATAAAGAGGCTTAGAAGTACAAAGTCTACGAGTGGTACAACACTTGGTGCTCAAAAGCTCTATAAAATGTCTAGCGATTAAAGTTACAAGAGATACAAAAGTTCTAATCCATCGATCCCAAAAATAGGATTAATGGGTCCTATTTACAGGTACTCGCACTAAGGTGTGACTAGCCCCACATTTACAAAGTGTCTAGTAACTACCATTAACTTTGCCACATGCAACTCGTCTAGGTAAACCCTTGTGCAAGGTATTCCTAGAGTCGGCTCCCACCTTCTACATTATGGTTCTATGGATATGTTTTGGACAATTTCTTAAATCTCAAGGCTTTTGTTGGTGTGGACAAAGCTCAAATGGCACTTTATTAATGTAGTCCATTGATAGATATAAAATAATGAATAATGAGTATGTGATCATGTCATGGAATATATAACATATTAGCAATGCATTTTAAATATGCCTTCACTTCTTTTTGTGCGCTCGATGATTTGTTTAAATTTTCTTTCGTAAGAACTTTACATGCTATATCCAGCCATTGGAATACCCAATCACTGCATACATGGCACAACAGTGGCTTGTGCCTTCCTTCTCTATCATTCTTGGATGCCATCCAAGGGTTTTGATTGGAATCATTTCTATAAATACATATAGATAGGTCCATAGTGACATAATATTGACACTCATATATGGCTTTGCTTGATTCTCTGTAGGCTTCAATTGGTGCTGGTTGAAGATGCAACCATACTCCATAAAAAGTGATAAAGGGGTGTTCCAAGTTAGATGACGTACTCTTATGGCAATAGGGTGTAAATTTTACACGCTACTGCCAACATAGAGAGGGGTGTGGCTTGATGCTAAAAATAAGGTAGGAATAACCATTAGCTGACTCTAGCCAAAAAGAAAATACTCCCAATAAGGAGGGTTTGAACCTTTTTTCACAAGGAAGGAGGTTCCAACTCTACTCACATGGAAAAGGAGTGGAACATATTAAAGTTAGACCAAAAAGCATGTGTTTGCTACATATTGCGGCTCTCTCTCTCTCTCTCTCTCTCTCTCTCTCTCTCTCTCTCTCTCTCTCTTGTAAACAACCCTTCATCAATCCTTGTAGGTGCTCCCTACCATCAAAGCAATGAGTACTTGAGAGCGAGGCTACAATTGTCAATGATTTTTTCATTTAAATTTGTCAATATTTTGACTATGAACTTCCAAGCCTTTGTAATCATTGATACCTTTCATACAAAGCTCTATAAAAGTGTATATGTTTATCTTTATGCATGGAATGAATATTCCTTCCAAGATCGAGAAACTTCATGATATTCAACCATCAATCACGTGGAGGTTTAATATTTTGGTTTATTCATCTAACTATTCATGTGCTTAGTAATTAGTCATAAAATTTATATTGTTCTTGATGCATAGGTTGTAGGAGTTGCAATTGTGTTACGTTGATGTTGGAGAGGCGTAGGTTTCTCTTCATTCTCAAGAGAGACATGATTTGAGGTAAGCAAAAGGAACCTTATCATTCCAAATAGGAATTTTCTAATTCCATACTTGCATCATTGGAAATTTCAAAAAGTATAATTATGATAAAGTCTAGAAGAAAATGGTGCTAATTGATATTTTTTAAAAAAATCCACCAATTTTTTGGCTTAAAAAAGGGAAATTTTTTACTCTCAAATACATCAAGTAATCATGATAGCATGTGCAGCTCAAAAGACTTGCAAGAGTTTCTCTCAAGTAGAGGAAGTAATCCTTGTGAACCCTCCCATGCTCTGATTTTTAAAAAAAGTTGGTTTCACACATAACTTTGAAATTGTTAGCTACAAATCTTAGGATTACCCAAGAGACGGGAGAAGCCACACCAGATAATGAACCATTGAAAAGCCAAGACGTTCTAGTCACTCTCTTGATTGATAAGTTGAGAGTGCATGTGCAAGATATGTGGACAAATAGAATTTCTTTACCTCTCCACTCCAAAGTTAAGATGTCTTAATGGGGGGTAAACCAAGCTCAATGATAGACAAAAGAGTTTGGCAAATTTTATTTTGTATCTTAATTTTTATATAGTTGGCATGTGTTAATGTTGTATCTATAGCTTACCAAAATGTTCTCACACTTCACACTTGTGACAAATGAGTATGCTCCCAATTTAATTTTCAAATATGTTGAGTCAGCCATAGCACTTGAGAAGACATAAGAACTATACCTTTTACAAGATGGTTATCTTCTCTATGCCTCTCAACTATGTGTTGCTCACTCCTTAATTAAGAACTTTATATTTGAATCACATGCTCCATGGTAGGCATTGTGGAATCCAATCTACAATGATCTCACCAAGAGTTTTGCTTTCACCAAGAAACTAGATGATTGGGCTATTTTAAATTCTTTGTTAATGGCATGAAGGACCGAGAACCGAGTAGCTATTGGCTGTCTACCAAGCCACACCCATATTGATGCTAGCAAAGCAAGAACCACAAATATAAAAATTGTCAAACTGTGGGATGTAGCTAACCTCACTAGTGCATGGAGGCTACAAGCGATAGCTAATATCTTGGAAAACCCAAGTCTAAGGCGCTCCTACCTATCTCAGTCTCAAATATGTGTCACACATCAAAGCTACTTTCATTACCGCAAGCTTGATCCGATGACTTGGCATAGCTATGAGTCTCCAAATGCAACAAAACTTTATGCCTAGTATGAGCAGAGTATCCTTAATGCTCTCGTGTACTCAAATGTCATTTTTGACACTCAAACAAAATTGTGCACAAGATCAAAAACCAGTTTTGGTGAGTGTATTATGTGTAGGAAGCAGAATGACTCAGAGACAACACGACTAAAAACACACTTTCATCGCAGGGAACTTACATTAAAACGGAAAAGCTTTCACTTGCAAACGTGTTGGGATGCTTGTAATCGCAATGCAACATAGTACAAGAGAGACACGAGGAATTGAGAAAAATGTTAGACTCACGTTGAGCTTCTGCAACAAACGCTTACTTTCATTATCCAAAAACTTAAGTTTTCAATCACAAAAGTTGGCTTTTATACCTTAGCCAAGGTTCAAAGAATGGATTCCAAGCTATTTGGGTTCAATAAAAAGCCTAAAAACTGCATACAATTACAAACTTGGCATCCCTCAACCCCTTTAGACTTGTTGGCAATTAATAATACTACAATGGCTTTGGACTTTGTGGGATTTCTCAGTAGTGCAAAGGGGTTTAATACAATCAATTGGATTTAAAAAATGAGAGGCATCCCTTTTAATGCTCTTTCTCTTGCTCTTCTTAGTTGAGCAGCTAATATTCCCCCCCTCCTTTCTTGTGTCATCCGTGACACAACCACTTAGGGTGCTAAGTAGTGGTCAAGCGGAGTAACTGCGGAGTAACTAAGAAATCTTGCTCGTAGATTGGTGATGATGGGGCCAAAGATCTTGGAGCAATATGTGAAGAAGCCCGTGTAGAATGCTTCTTTGAATGTTTACATATAGTAGGATGGTAGAAACATCACCATAGCATAGAATTTTTGGAGCACTTCTTTCGAGGGCTAACGTGATAAATCATAGCATAACCCCTTGGCTCCTTCGAGAAAAGATATCCATGTTGCATCTGTTTGTTCTGCACGGTGAAAAGTCTGCAAGCAGGTTATGAGCATTTTTGCAATCTTTACCAACATGATGCATGCTAAATCCAGAATTCCTCAAAACAACTGAATGGTTGAGGATAATGTTTCCACCATGTATGTTTCTGTGGGTTGGTTATTCGAGGGTGGTGGAAACCTAGGGTAGTTGAGCCAAGTAGACCGCTTTTGCTAGAGGACGCTGCCAACTTATGACTCTTGGTACCGAACATTGCACAGGATCTTGTTTGATACATGTTGGTACATTTGTATACAAAATAAGATACATGGGGTGGCGGGTTAGCCATATGTCCCACCATTTGGGATGGGCCAATGTTGGGTTGGCTTGGAAATCTTGGAGGAGTCTCTTTTTTATTTGGAGTACTTCAAACTTTATGAGGCGAAAGGGTAGAGCTTGTTGATGCCATGCCTCATTGATATCGGATGGTGTGAGGAGGGTGGTATTGATGGCATGCATTATTCACTCTTTCCACTGCATGGCTTCCCTCCAGATGGTCTCGGTCTCCTCTTCCACGTGCTTCTTTAATGTCGCCTCTTCCTCAACATTTGAGCTTTTTGGTTGAGCGGAGGATCCAACTTCATCATGAGAAATATCTAACTCTGGAAAACTGGCCTCTTTGGTGCTAGCTGCTTCAAAGTCCATAAATTGGAAGGTGTCTTGATCTTGTATTGTGGAATCTATCTATTCTTCCCCTGGTGTGGTGGCATGTGTCATGGCAAGTTGCTTGAGCTTTGCTGAATTCTACTTTAAGTTGGTCAATTTCCTTTTGATATCTCTCCTCCCACTTCATAAATACAATGGAGAGTTCTCTTCTCTGCATTTGCTCTAGCTTGGTCTCCATCTCAAGGTCTTTAACCTTCTTTTCCACTGCTTTATATGCCTCATCTATGCCCTATAGTGTGGCTACTGTAGGGATGTCCTTGAGCTGATTTAGCAAGGTATTTTGCTCTTGGCATCGAGCTTCTGACTATGCCAACTGAGTATTGGCAATGTTTAGCTGAATTTGTAGCCGTCTAATTGTGGAAGCAGACTCTTGTAAAGCGGAGGTGGCCATTGTGACTTGTTGCTCTTGATGTTGATTCCTTGTGTGGAGAGCTTCCAAGTTTGCTGCTGACTTTGCAATTAGGTTAGCCAATTCTTTGTCTTTGAATTCCATGGCTACAAATGTTGGCCATGTTGAGCCTTTTATATAAACTATGGAGCTGTTGGTGGCGAGCATAGATCTTGTCTTTCATTTTGTCCACCACATCATGTGCATACTAGGCATATTTATCTATGTCTTCCAGACTCTCTAGCCTTCTTGTGTTGCTCTCTTCACATTGATCCGTTGATGTGTCATGAGTCTCGAATGTGATTGGTTCATCTGGCTGGTTGGTGTAACATTTAATGCACTAGTAACTTGTGTGTAGCGGAAAATGTTAACATAGTGAGCACTCCATTAAGAATAAGTTCCTAATGAGCATAAAAAGAGTACTTCATTGGAGAAAGAAACATAGAAATTTACACCTAGCTAGTTTGGCATAGACAATACTTAAAAAGAGGGAGAAATAGAATAATTGACAATAGTTGAGGACTGGATTTACATGGAGTCGGTCCCCCCTCCAAAAGGGTTTGTATTATAGTTGCTCCCATCAAAGGAGACTTTTGTACAATACAATCTTTGTGTTCCTTGACAAAAATCGTTGGTGCAATGAAGGTGGAAGCTTCATGCACCAAATTATGCTTGAAAAACACACCTAGTGGGCCTAGCCTCAGTCCCAAGACCTCACACACCTTCAAAAATGGTGAGAGCTAGCAGGGAATGAGGAAAGATTGAGATGAAGAATATGTATCTTACGAGAAAGAAGTATTCTCCTAACATAATCACTCTAGTAGCATAGCTTAGCTTAGTAATTAGCATGGTAGAGATGAGCATGCCATTAAAGCTTGGCTATTGGTTGGATTTGCATTCCATAGCCAAGAGTTGTTGGTGTAGGCCTTTACTTCTCAATTCTAGGAGAAGGAGATGGAGTTCTTGCTCAACACATGAGTTGTGTGTGTGTGTGTGTGTGTAGAAAAAAGTAGATAGACTAAAATGCCAACCTCTCTCACTCTCTTGGTTGACCCCTCCTCCCAAATACTCTTGTTGGCTTCCCAATGACTCTTGCAAAGCTTAGCCAATAACAAATAAGAAGCATAATCGATAGCCTTGTGACATGTGTCCCCCTTTCCCCTTTTGTGAGAGCTTTAGGTAATTAAAATAATATATTTAAACTCTCATTAAACCTTTGAGTCTTCCGGCCAATAGGAATCAAGCAACAAGCCATTGGGCTACTGGATGCTCATTGGACCCCTTGGTAGACTGTCCAATAATCTTCTAGGGAGCTTAACTTCTATTGGTTATTTTATCAAGCATTTTTAAATTGATTAGAATAATTTTACTCTAGCCTAATTATCATTGGTCCACCTCTATGGCCATCCAATAGGCTTTGAGGGGAGATTGGGGGCAATTGTGCTAGGAGCCTGCCATGTGTCCATTATTCCCTTTGTGTAAAGGGGGAGCTTGGGTGTGTGTGTGTGTGTGTGTGTGTGTGTGTGTGTGTGTGTGTGTGTGTGTGTGTGTGTGTGTGTGTGTGTGTGTGTGTGTGTGTGTGTGTGTGTGTGTTTCTCTCTCTTCTCCTACCATTAGGGCTTGTCCCCTCCTTCCTGAAACGTGGGAAGACTTTTTAGTCTTCCCATCCAATTTCCCCCACTTTTGGCCATTGGACAATTTAATTAAATTTAGGAACTTGAGCCTATGTAAGTCTTAATGGAGCTTGACCTTAGGTCTTTTAAGCTACACTGATACACATTGCTCTTTTGCAGACTGTCCCCCTTTGGATCCCTATTTTTCCTCCTTTGAATCCCTGTTGAGACCGGTCTGGCAGCCTTACCAATATTCTAGCTTTTACTCCCCTGGTACCTCCCCATATTAAATGATCAGTTTAACATGAAAAAATCATTTGGGAGAATTAGACAATAGTTTTTATGACATTACCTCTCTCTTGAAATCATAGTCGTCCTCGACTATGATTTAGAGAAGATAAAGCCTAGTCATTAGTCCGTTTGCTAGCGGGTAGAGGATCTTTATTTTACCCTACGACACTGTTTCAGAATGGATGACTAGTCCATTTGGTGCTTGAGAGCCTTAGTTTTCACAAGCATGTCTGCACAATAGTCCATATCAATCTATCATAGTGGAGTGACAAGCTCTACTGAAGATGTTGTGCAAAAGATGTCAGGTGATTCCACTGATTCGGTGACCCTGCCAGAGCTTTTTAGTCTGCAAAGAAAGAAGCACAACCGCGCCCATGACCAGTTTTCTCGTGCATGCAAGTTGTAGCCCTTCTCATATGCTTATGTATTTTTCACAATGTGCTTTTCATTCTACCAATACAATCAACTTTTGGCCTTTGTCTTTCATTAGTTGTGTTCCAATGTAATAGTTCACTATGGTACAATACAGTTTTCCAATGTTACTTCTCACTATGGTACAATGCAGCTTTCCAATGTTACACTTCTACTGTGCAATATTGTACCACAATATGATACTGTATAGTATAAAGCAGTTTTCCAATGTTACATTTCTACTGTGCAATATTGTACCACAATATGATATTGTATAGTACCCAATTTGGTACTGTATAGTACCAACTTTGGTACTGTTCTGTATCAACTTTGGTACAATATAGTATCAAATTTTGTACTTCTTGTGTCATAGTGGTGCTCTGTTTTTCATATCATGTTTGCATTGTATATTTTCCACCACTCATTTGGACTGTTGGTATTGTAGTAAGATCTTGGTGGCAAGATGAGACACAATCAAACACAACACTTGTGGCTGATCTGGCTGCTAAACCTGGCTGACTGATTGTGCTTGACCTTAATGGGGTCTTATTGACAAGATACACAGAGCTGCCAGAAGGCCTTTGGGTTTTGGCGGATGAGCTCCAACCACAGATCATCCATGTCAATAGCTCACTGGTTTGTTGTGTAAGGCCAGATGCTGACGAGTTCATACGAACTCGTAAGAAGAAAGCCAAGATAATTGTGTGGTCCTGCTGTAGAAGGCAAAAATTGATAGATATGATGAACGCTTGCTTCCCCCAGCATGTGAGGTAGAATTATTTTGCAGGTAACAATGCCTTGAGTGCTTTAGATGTTAAGCTACTCAGACTTCTAACCGCCTTTATGGCATGGCAGGTATACTATCACAAGAAGACTGTGAGACCTGGCGGCACAGTATAGTGGAGGTGCCGCACGTGCCCGACGTTGTGGTCAACAAGTCTATTTTTCTGAAGAACCTACGGACAATGTGGGCAAGGCACCCCCATTTTGATGCTAGCAACACAATACTGGTGGATGACTGTAGATACAAGTCGTTGAAAAATGACTATGAGAATTGTCTTGCCGTTAGATCATATGAACCTCTGGTGGTTGAAAAAGATTACCCTTTTTACCTGTTGGATCGTATTTTTCCCTGGTTGCAAGGATGGATACATGATCGGTACCCAACAGCATACACTTGCAAAAACCAAATTTTTGACACACAAGATGATGTCTCTCCATACGTTGCTGATTACTTCATACAGATGGAGGGGTACTCTTACAAATTAGATTCCCTTGACCTAGGAGATTCCTAAAGTGTTGTACTTGGTGAACTTGTGTATCATGTCACGTAAAATGTAATGGAGATTCCTGAACTTCGGTACTTGAACCAAATTTGTATCATGTCGTGCACATATATATATTGGAGACCCACTATTTTTGTACATTGTCTTGGAGCTTGAACTGTACTGTCTTTTTTTTGTGTTGTCTAGTAGTTTCTAGTCTAAAAGCATCTTTTTTAAGATCCCTGGCATTGGAGTTAATACAATGGTATCAATAAGTACCAGTATTGTGTGTATCTGGGTGTTACATAGTACTTGATTTGGTACTCACAGTACCAAATTTTGGTACTTCCAAAGTACCAAATTGTCTGTTTGGTACTTGAACTGTACTATCTTTTTTTTGGTGTTGTCTAGTAGTTTCTAGTCTAAAAGCAACCTTTTTAAGATCCCTGACATTGGTGTTAATACAATGGTATCAATAGGTACCAGTACTGTGTATCTGGGTGTTACACAGTACCTGCTTTGGTATTGGTACTCACAGTACCAACTATTTGCTCTCTGTTATGGTACTGTTAAGATTGTGTTACAGTACCCAGTTTGGTAGTCTGTAGTACCAACATTGTATGCCTAGGTTCTTCATCATTAATAAAGATATTCCTTTCAGTATATCATTTTCTCTCTCATACATTTCAGTTATATACTTGTCATTCTCACATATGGCAAAAAGATCCCTTCACTCCCCTATTTTTCACATGGTATCAGAGTGTAGGGAAAGTTTTAACAGATAGTGAGTAATTGGAGACCTTGTTGTGCATACTTGTATTTGGTAGCCTAGGGTTGCAGCTTGGATCCATGGTCTTGTGATTATGCAAAGTTGGCTAAAGTACCAAATTTTGGTACTTCTTGTCATTATTTTGGTACTAGTTAGCACCCTTTTGGTACTAGTTAGTATTATTTTGTTTTTGGTTAGGGGCAAGTCTTATGAGACAATCAGTAATTGGAGACCCTGCTGTGCATACTTGTATTTTGGAAGTGAAGGATAGAAAGAACAACAGTAAACCATGAGGACAAAAAGATATATTCTGACCAAGAGGAAAAGCATGGGCTTGCCCACTGTGTAACTTCAAGTATCATGGATGGTGCTAACTTCAAGTATCATGGATGCACCATCATCACTATCATCATCATCATATGGCATGCTATTGTATATGTTCTCATATACTTCAGCAGATAACTTGAACTAATTAGGGACTCCAACAATAGGCTCCATCGGGAAATGTATGGCCCTTACAAGATGTGAGTAGATCATGACTACAGGTGTCTGATCCAGTAAGCTATATGTATCAACTTTTCCTTTGACTTGGCCATAGTAGAAACCTTCAACAACCTTCCCACCTCTAACAATATTGTTATGCCACATATCCTTTTGTGATCTCACCATCTGGTACAACTCCTTCGTGCATTTGATAAGGTAGAAGTCCTCTTTAGTCTCGGCTGCTTTGACTGCAAAGTTATCCCCAATGGACAGCATTTCACATAACCTTTTAGGGCTTCCTTCATACAATGGCAGGTTAGAAACTTGGTTAATTGGCACAAAATCTGAATATCTCTCATCATCCTCTTCATCGTACCTTCCTGTATTTATAGACTCCGGTAGTGGTTTGATGGAAACATATTTCCATTCTTCTATGTGTAGTCTATTTTTGCATCTTCTCCATAGCCCACTTATACATGGATCACAGAAGCGTGAAAGGGTTCGAAAGCGCACAGTGCACGGGTTGTCCTTTGAATACCCATCAGCACAATGAAATGAGCGGGATCCCACAATGCGCTCACAGTCCATTGGAGATCCCGTTGCATATCATCCACGCCAATAAGCCAGAAGACTCTCTGTGTAGCACACCTATGAGACTGATCTCTTGGCTGAAATGTTGCGTTCAAAAAGTTCATCACATCAGCCACACACTTCATAGGCTAGCCATCTGGTTTCAATTCCTCATGTTCCAAGGTTCTCTTGATGACTTCCCCTGCCCCATCATGCTCTCCTTTTCCATGCCCGACTGCTGAGAAGTTATGCATCATGTGCAAGCGTGTCTTCTGATAATACTTGGCCACAAAATAGTAAGGTCTACATGCTTTGAATTGTGAAGCCACAGCATCTCACCACACCCAATGGTGCTACAAACCCCTGCAAACGATGTCCTTGCTATTTCAGCCACCTGTCATGAAGCAAGAGACAATGTTGTACAAACAATGTATCATGCTACTTTTCATCGGATATGTAAAAGTGCAGCGTCTTTTGAACACCATCTTCTGCATTTCTTACATAAGTGATGTGCACAAGTATTGTGACTTGGGTAGACCACTAATGCATTGACTGAATCTCATTCTAAATTTTAAAAGAATAATTCTCTACGAAGTCAATAACTGATACAACGACATTGCTAGAAAACTTGAGCAAACAATCCTTGAATTGTTGGGCTTGCCAACGAAAGACAAAGTTTCGCTTGATGAAGCCTGTGAGGTGGGCTGAAAACAGGCTAAGAAAAGCATCACTTTTCATCCGTCGCACAATCAAGTACTTTCTCTTCTTCTCACTCCCACCTGCATCAAGTTGTCCTGTTCCAACATCCATGAAGACTTTCACAAACACCTCCCAGCTACCCTCTGCTATCTCATTTGGACAAAATGTCAACTTCCGGACACCACATTGGGAGCAGTTCCCCATCAAGCATTTCTTGGCATGGTATTCACTATCTCTTGGCTTTGGGCACATGATGGATTCCCACATACTAGTGATGTGCTGACATACTACCTGGTTCGCAAAACACTCTCCTATATCATCATTTCTACAGCACACGGAGCAAGTGCAAAGGTGACCTTTCCCATGATGCCCAAACTTGTTTTGCCGCATCTGATTAAAAGCCTCTTTGAAATAGAGTATCTGCACATGGGATACACAGTAGCAGGTATACCGCTCTTTCAACTTCCGAACAAAGTACGGCTTTCATGCCTCAAAGCATCTAAGAGACACGACCGTTGTAGGGTGAGTCCTCTTGAATCTTTGGTATAGCTCTACCTGTGGAACCAATACAATAAGAGTTAGAAAATTCCAACTTCATGCAAATGGTAAAATGCTACTAATGTGCAGTAGTACCAAAATTGGTTGTATACAGTACCAAAGAATGTATTGTAGAACCAAAATTGGATGTAAGCAGTACCAAAGATTGTATTGTAGAACCAAAATTGGTTTTAAACATTACCAAAGATAGTAATGTACCAAAATTGGATGTACACACTACCAAAGCTTGTACTATAGTACCAAAATAGGTTGTAAACAGTACCAAAGATAGTATTGTAGAACCAAAATTGGATGTAAAGAGTACCAAAGATTGTAATGTAGAACCAAAATTGGTTGTAAATAGTACCAAAGATAGTAATGTACCAAAATTGAATGTACACACTACCAAAGATTGTACTGTAGAACCAAAATTGGTTGTAAACAGTACCAAAGATAGTAATGTACCAAAACTGGATGTACACACTACCAAAGGTTGTATTGTAGAACCAAAAATGGATGTAAAAAGTACCAAAGATTGTACTATAGAACCAAAATTGAATGTAAACGATACCAAAGATAGTGAAAAAGAACCAAAATTGGATGTAAACAGTACCAATTTTAGTAATGTAGAACGAAAATTGGATGTAAACAGTACCAAATATTGTACTGTAGAACCAAAATTGATTGTAAACAGTACCAAAGATAGTACTGTAGAACCAAAATTGGTTGTAAGCAGTACCAAAAATTGTACTATCTGTCTACTTTTGACTCATTTTAAATTGTTTGCAGAAGAGTACCCATATGGAAACTTTGCAAATCCTTTGGTGATAAACAAGAATGTTTTGGTACTATACAGGGAATAGTTTTGGTAGTGCACAAAGACTTTGGTACTACACAAGTAGGCTTTGGTAAAATAGAGTGAGGCTTTGGCACTAAAGATTGAGGCTTTGGTGCCTGTAGGGACGGAAAAGGTACTATACATAGGCTTTCGTACTGTACAGATACGCTTTGGAATCACTAGTATGCAGCATACTACCAAATTTGGTACTGCACAGGGGCTTTGGTTCTTTACAGGATAGCTTTGGAACTACATAGGAATGCATTGGTACTATATACAACCTTTGTAATATACCACCACTTCCATATAGCAGACTACCAAATTTGGTAATGTACAAGGGCTTTGGTTCTATAAAGGATAGCTCTGGAACCACCCAGGAATGCACTGGTTCTGTATACAACCTTTGTATGGTACTGTACACCACCACTCCCATATAGCAGACCACCAAATTTGGTACTATCTGGACCAAATCAGCCTTAAGAATCACCAAACAAATTACAATTGCTAAGATTTGTTGGTACCTGAGAGTCATCGAGTAGATGCACAGGATGTTTGACAACACTTTTCCTTCCAATTCTCTTCTTACATATGTCCTTCTTGTTACGTGAAACTCTGGTTTTTGATGTCCAAAAGGCATACACCAAATCTCTTGTTTCATTATTGATAATGGTTCCTTGTGGAAATTGTCTCTCACAAGCACTCAATGGAAACACTTTATCCTCATCTTTATTCTCCAGCCTTGAAGTTGCAGCAGCTATATTCCTTTGATGGACACCCAAGACACTAGCAATTTTGGATTGGTTTATTGAGGCTACACTTGTACTATTGTTCAAGATCATTGTCAAAGAGGTTCTCTTAACAAAAAGCTCACTTGCTGTGTGAGGGACCTTAATTTGAGCCAAGGTGTTGCGCACACCCGATAGAACAGTGTCTTCGACATTGTTAAAATTTTATTTTTGCAGCTTGGAAAATGTCTGGTGGTCCAATAGTTGCTGAAATATTTTCTTTTTCTCATTCCTTGACAACCCAAGTGTTTGCTTGCGCCAACATCGTGCCACTGTTGCACAAATGTTCTTCCTTGACCTGGCTTCTGGTAATCCAAGTGCAAAAGAAGGATGTCGTTCTTTCCTTCTCTGTTCGCGTTTCTTTGTAGCCCAGTAATCACGAAGAAAAGCTTGATTAGTGACACATGTCTCAATGGAACTGACAATGGGATGGTTTTGTATCTGTTCATCCATGCATGATTCGTCCTCATCCAGCTCGTCGAAAGAGAGTAGTTGTGAGTCACCCGAGCAGTAAACTCTTGTAGTATTGTCCATTGGCAAGGAGCAAGACACACACACACACACACACACAGATGCAGCAGTGGTCAATAAACATCAATTAAAACCAGGGTTTCGTGTGCATCTTTCTGGTGCAGAGAGTGAGAGAGAGAGAGAGAGAGAGAGAGAGAGAGAGAGAGAGAGAGAGAGAGAAAGAGAGATAACAAGAGAGAAGCCCAAGTTCGCTGGCTATGGAGCACGGAAGGTGCACAGGAGCAACACAATCGTGTGGAGAGAGAGAGAGAGAGAGAGAGAGAGAGAGAGAGAGAGAGAGAGAGAGAGAGAGAGAGGTGGCGTCATGAAAGCCAATAACCATAATGTGGGTCTAGCCCTCTCGCCCCACCTCCTCTCTTGGAGTGGCCCCTCAAAATAGTGAAACATCTAAAAACAAAGAAATATATGGCCCCTCTCCATTTCCAATTTATACACAAATGAACCACCAAGCCCATGTTGTGTCAAGGACAGTCCTTTTTGTACCACCATTGCATGCTTTTAGCCATGAACCCATTAGACGTTGTTGGACCATACATGGCCTCATCAGACATTGTTACTACTTTCTTGAATGGTTACATATTTGAGGGAGTTTATGTAACACACCCTCACGGTTTTGTCAAGAAAGGACAAGAGGACAAAGTGTGAAAATGTAAGAAGGCTTTGTATGGGTTGAAGCATTCTCCTCGTGCTTGGTATGAGAAATCTGACACTCATTTGGTCAAACAAGGCTTTCGTAACAGTCAAACAGAAAGCACATTGTATGTAAAGCGTGAGGGAGATGTACTTGTCATTGTGGTTCTTTATGTAGATGATTTGCTGATCACTGGACCAAATGAGAGACATATTGCTGAATTTAAGGCTGATTTGAATGCTAATTTCAAGATGAAAGATTTGGGGCTGTTGCATCATTACTTGGGTATACAGTTTAAGCAGTGCGATGGTGGTATTGCCTTGTGTCAAAAAAGCTACATAGAGACATTGCTATGTAAGTTTGGACTTGAGGATTGCAAACCTATTGCCACTCCCATGGAAACAGGTTTGAAATTGAGTCTTCATGATGCTGGTGATCCTACAGATGTCACTCTTTACCAAACTGTTGTTGGCTGTCTCATTTATGTATGCAACTCTTTACCAAACTGTTGTTGGCTGTCTCATTTATGTATGCAACATGAGGCCGGATATTCACTTTGCAGTCTCACAGGTCAGCAGATTTATGCAGAGCCCAGGGTCTAAGCATTGGTAGACTCTCAAGAGGATTTTTTTGCTACCTTAGTGGCACTTTACATCTTCGCTTGTTTTATCCCAAGTGGGGATCATTGCTGCTAGACTTACATGCTTTTTCAGACTCAGATTGGGTTGTTGTTTTGACACAAGAGTGTCCATAAGTGGTTTTTGTTTCATGCTTGGCAGTTGATGTATATCATGGTTGAGCAAGAAGCAACCTACTATGGCCACTTCGAGTTGTAAGGCTGAGTACAAGGCAGTCTTCACAGCTACAGTTGAGTGTGTATGGCTCAGACGCCTTATGGCTGATTTGGGTGTTGGACAGGACAGTGCCAACACTATCTAACTGATAATCAAAGCGCATTGGTAGTTGCGAGGGACCCAGTTTTTCATGCTTGCACAAAGCACATTGAGGTGCATTACCACTATGTCAGGGAGAGGCTCTGAGCAGGAGAGATCAGCTTGGCTTATGTGCCAACACAAGACAACCTTGCAGGTCTTTTCACAAAGGCATTGTCTCATGAGAAGCTCGAAGCTTTCCGCAAAGCTTTGTGCTTACTCCCCTTTGTGGACTGATCATGTCCCCATGGCATGACACTTCCCTTTACTCATGTGCCAGCTCTCGTTCACCGCATTCCTCCACTGGGGATTTGTTACCATATACATGTGGTAGTGATGTGTGTGAACACACTAGGACCGCCGGGGCATTTTTCCCTCTTTAGGAGGTTTTTTTCCCACGTGCATTGTATATACGCCCATCACTCTAGGGTTATCTATCTTTCCATTGCACACTAAGTAACACACTCTCTATTGTGTGCCTTGAGCTTCCTTTGTCTTCTCCAAGTTGTGTGCGTTTCTGTGCAACCCTAATTTCAACACCCCCCCTCCTTGCTTCAACCCTCCGGGACGACAAAGTACCCTGGTATTGTGCAAAGCGTAGGTCATAAATTCATGCCTATGCATGGCTCTGATTGGCCTTATAATGCTATTGATGTCAATGCAATTTAACACGCAATGTTGTGCACGAGGTGGGTCTTGAGTATTGCACTCAAGGGTTTCTGATTGGCGAGGTATGTTGTGATTGAAATCTCTTGAAGAGTAAGCCCTGTAGCAATTGAGTGCATTCTTTTATGGTGCGATATGTACCGTCTGATGTTTGATGATTGGAATGGGTGGTTTCAATCGCAGTGGGTGGTTTGACTTTAGGCATCCACTTGTACCTTATGGAGGTTGGCTTGAGCTCAGGTGGGGTCTTTGGTACCCATAGTTTGGCTTGTCTGCTTTGAACACTTGGTCTTTTTCTCTGAGCTGTACAATTCTTCTTTGGTTGCCATATCCATTTCATCTTTAGTACGGTGGTTTCTATTGAGAAGGTGGATACGATGGTTTTCCCTTAGGGTTGCTAGAGGTGTATAGCAATCTTTTGGGCACCCATATTTGTTGAGGTTGGTTGACAAGCTGACTTTAAGGTATCCAAACTTGCCTAGTTCCTTGCATTAGTTGAGTAGAAGAAGTCTTTATTGGAGCTGTAGTTGTAATTGTGGCTGATGGCTCATGCTTCTTTGAGTCGAAATTACCAAGAGCTTCTTTCCATTCCTCTTTACTGTATGAAAATGGTATTTTTAGTGAGTGTGAATTCCAAAATTCTGGCATCCCAATCCTGAATTGCTTTGTAGGTTCTTATCCACGAAACACCTAATAGTAGGTCCTCATCCACTATACATATGAAAGTATGCGGACAAGACAAATCTATGAACCATAATATTCAAATTGATCTTTCCTAAAGTTGGTGTGATGCTCTTGTTACATCCCTTGAAAGTGGCTCGACAATACTCAAGTGGTTGAGTAGTTGCTTTGTGATAAGTGGAATAGTTGACCACATTGACTTTGGCCCCTGTATCTGCTAAATCTTTGACTTTGTAATCTTCATTCAGATTCAGATTGATTTGCATATCAAGACCATCCAGCCATTCATCGATCTCGGCCTCATCCTCTGATAAGGGTTGAATGTGAAGAGTACTAAGTGGTACAGCTTGGAGAACATGTTGTCTTGCAGCTTTTCGTTTTAGAACTGAAATGCGTGCTTCCTCTTGAGCCTCCTAAAATCACCTGTTGTCGTTTAAGCTTCCTTTCCTTGGATGCATGCGTTCTCTGTAAAATTTCATTATTCAAGGGAAGGTTGTATTTGTGGATTTGACATCCACTAAATCAATTTCTCCATCTACAATGGCTAACTTGATAGCCCCGCTTGGTGAAACATCTTCAACAACAAAAGGACCATGTCCTTCTTTCTTGAACTTGGGTATATGTTGTTTCACCGAGTAGACTAAGACTAAATCCCCTGGTTTAAAAACTTTGGTCAACAAATGCGAGTCAAAGAAATGTTTTTGTTTTCGTTTTTGTTTTTGTTTTTGTTTTTGTTTTTGTTTTTGTGCATATATGTAGGCAATAAGCCGCATATATGTGGGCAATAGTCGTTAAATGTTGTTCATCTAGGCGTTCCAAGTCCCCGAGTCATTTTGACAACTCATGCCCTTTTGCAGCTCTAAGTGTGGGTAATAAGAATACCATTGGCAATATTCTATCCATGCCATAGACTGAATTAAAAGGAGTTGTGCTCAAAGCCGTTTTGAAGGAAAATCGATAAGCCCACAAGGCAAAGTGAAGATGCATTTCCTAGTCCGTTCTGCTTGAATTAACAATTTTGGTTAGTACATAGCTCATCATTTTGTTTGTATGTTCTGCTTGGCCATTTGCTTGAGGAGGGTGATAGGGTGTCGGTGCAGATTTGTTATGGATTACCACCATGAACTCACTCTAATAGATATTCTATAACCATATTGAGGAAATACAACCCTTTATCACTCACGAGCTCAATAGGAAGTCAGTATCTAGTAACGATGCATTCATACAGGAATGCGATAGTGGTTCAAGCATCATTCTTCCCGGTGGCTCATGCCACAGTACACTTGGTTAAGTAATATGTTGCCACAATAATATATTGTGCTTGAGTGTTGTAAGCTGGTGGTTGTATTGGACCTACAAAGTCTATATCCCATTTAGCAAATGTGCGTGCTCCCATCATAGGTTGCAATGGCATGTTATCCATTCTTGTTGGTATCTTTGCTTGTTTTGACATGCATCGCATCGTCAAACAAATTCTTTTGCATCGGCAAATAAAGTTGGCCACCAAATTCCTGCCATCAATATGGCTTTTGTGGTGGTTTCATGAGAGAAGTGACCTCCTGCTAGACCTGCGTGAGCTTGTTCCAAAATAGAAAGATACTCCTCTTCATTAGCACACAATCTGAGTTGTTCGTCTTTCCCTCATCTATAGAGATGGATTTGAATCATTGTATAGTTGGCTGCTTTAGTTTATGTTGGTATTTTTTGTCTTTTACTCATGTCTTCTAGGAATATTTTGTTAGTCAGATACTCTACCTAGTATCGACTCCATTATGGTGTGACTGAAATGTGGAATAATGTGGCATGGGGTATGGCGGATTTTTCTTTACATTGAGAGCAATCATTCACGTAATGATGAAAATCTCTCTGCATGGTAGGCTAATAAATGTCCAACCAGGTTAATCTTTGTAGGGTTTTATCTTGTGCAAAATGTAGACCTACAATTGTGGTATGAGCTTGACTCAAATAGGCTTCTTGCTCCTCAAGATTAATGCACAAGAGGAGGATTCCATCCTTGTTTTTGCGATACAATCTTCCAGCCAACAATTGATATAGGATTGATTGCTCAATTAATCATGGTGTAATAGGAATTTGTATTTGAGAATCCACTTGTGCTATAGTCATTAAGGACACAAGATCTTTCGACCATCTTGGAATCATCTCCACAAAGAACAGATATGCATCGGTCATCGTCTACCCTTCTAGGGGCTTCCCCCGTGGTGAGTCTCGATAGGTGATTTTCTCGCTGGTGTGAGTAGTGCCTTTTTTAACCACCACTATGAAGTCAAATTCAAGTAGGATGATAAATTATCTTACTATCCTACCTATATTGCATGGTTTATTCACCAAATAGAGTCAGGCTTGATGGCCTACAAAAAAGACAAACTTGTTAGCTAATAAGTAATGTCGGAATTTCTTAATTGAATACACCATACCAAGACCTTCTCTTTCCCTGTTGGCATCATTGAGGTGGCTACTCCTTGCTGTGCTTCCCCTTTGCTTGGCCATACTATCATAAGCTCTAGCATTTGGATCCACATCCCGATTGATTTCCTATACGGTTCCCATGATCACTTCACGGATTGAGTGTCCCCTGTACTTGGTTTTTTCAATCTCTTTCAAAGTCCTCATGACAGACATTTTGTACCTTTTACTTCACAAATTGATTCTCCCACAAGTTTTAGAATTTATCCACACACTGGTTTCAAGTTTTAGCATGCTTTGACTTTTCCATGTTAATTTTCTCTGAAGTTTGCATTTTTTTCCTTGACCAAGTGTTTTAGTGATCCAAATGTTTCCAAAATCAAAGGGAGTAGTCTACTCAAGTTGGTCTACTACCCTGCAGGTTCAATTTCTCAGTTTCAATCTCCGAAACCCCTAGTCTATCTTAGGCGCTTCTAAGACAGATTTGATAATTTTTAGTTTTTTTCAATCTCAGATCAAATGCAATCCTGATGGTTTTCTACTTACCCTACTCCTATTGAACATGAAAAAAGACTATTGAAAGTAAAAAAATCAACCTTTAGTGTGAAATCCCTACTCTCTACTTAGGTGATGCCCTTATCAACCACTAGCTTGTCTCAAGGACCCTCTACCTAATCAGTCATATTAAACTCAAACTCCCAAGCTCCTTACCGAGTATCTCTCAATCGTGATAAAGTCAGAAAATGTGTCTTTCTCTAGTCTAGGTTACCTCGTCCCCAGCAACAGTGCCAAAATGTAGGCTGGCTACCAAATCTCACCATATCGATGCTAGCAAAGCGAGAACCACAGACATAAAAATTATCAATTTTTGGGGCGTAGTTGACCCAATTAGTGCTTGGAGGCTACAAGAGATAATAATCTCTCGAACAACCCAAGTCTAAGTCGCTCCTACCTATCTCAATTTCAAATGTGTGTCAGACATCAAAAGCTACTTTCCTTACCGCAAGCTTGATTTGATGATTTGGCATAGCTACGAGTCTTCGAATGCAATGAAACTTTATGCCTAGTATAAGTAGAGCATCCTTGATGCTTTCGTGTACTCAAATGTCATTTTTGACATTCAGACAAAATTGCGCATAAGATAATCAGCCTATTTTAGGTCAATCAATATTGGCACCCGAAGCACTCTATGACTTCTTCTAGACGTGCTCTACCTATTTCTAAAGTCAAAAACCAGTTGCTTCTATAGCAAACACTTACTTTCATTATCCAAAAACTTAGGGTTTTAATTACAAAAGTTGGCTTTTGTACCTTACCCAAGGTTCAAAGAATGGATTCCTAGCTATTCAGGCTCAATACAAAGCTTAAAAGATGCATACGATTACAAACTTGGAGGCCCTCAACCCCTTTTGACTCATTGGCAACAATCAATAATATTACAATGGCTTTGGACTTTGCGAGATTTTTCAATAATACAAAGGGGTTTAATACAATTTTAATTGGCTTTAAAAAATGAGTGGCATCCCTTTTAATGCTCTTTCTCTCGCTCTTGTTATCTGAGTAGCTAACAGTAGCTTGGTCAACTATTATGGAACGATGTCTAAAATTAAAAGTTGATCCTTGGGAATATGTTAATGGGTGGACATTGTTCAATTTGTCTTGTACATTGTTAAGTATGGAGCCTGATTTACCCTTGTAATTTTCTGTGGTAAAAGCGCACATTTGTAAGGCCCCCATTATGAGGAGAAGCCATCGTGCGTGAAGGAAAATCACTCACCGAAAACCAAAATTTTCACGGACAAGAATCAGGGGCAACTTTAAAGGCCTCGGGGGTGGAGGCCCCCAATACTTTTTTGTTCGTCGAAATATTCTTTTTCGCCGGAATATTATGGCCGGACGGCGGCCGAAAAGTGGTCGAAAAACAACCAGTCGGTTGGCCGGTGGCCGGTAGCCAATGGCCGATGGCCGGTGGTTGGAAGTCAATGGCCGATGGCTGGTGGTCGGAAGTCAATGGCCGGTGGCCGGTGGCCGAATTCAATGGCCAGTGGCCGAATTCAAAAGCGGACTTGTCTTCTCAAGGGCGGCCACACATGGGCGGATTGGAGGGTCCGATTTGGACTTATTCGCACAAGGGCGGCTACACATGGCTGTCTCTCATAAGAGAGGGCAGCCCTTTTGGCCTATAAAAGAAGGCCATTTCTACACACATTTCATAGTGTGAAGTTGATGCAACAAGGTGAGTGTGAGGTGGTGAGAGTGAAGCAAGGCAGGAGCTCCATTAAGGGTATAATCCCTTTGTAAACTACTTCTTATTTTGAAGTACTAAAGCCATTGAGTGGCTGCTTTCCCGTGGACGTAGCCCACATTGGGTGAACCACGTATATCGTGTGTACTCTCTCTCTCTCTCTCTCTCTCTCTCTCTCTCTCTCTCTCTCTCTCTCTCTCTCTCTCTCTCTCTCTCTACTCTATAATCTCGTGTATATAAATCTGTCTCTCTCCATTAAGTAATCTACTCAATTATCTATTTAGCTACGTCTTATTTCCTAACAACTGGTATCAGAGCAAGGTTTGCTCGTAGCTAAATTATCTCAAGGAAAGGATTCCTTGAATTGACTGGGAGTTATGGCGGAGGAAGGGAAGCTCAAGATTGAGAAGTTCAACGGCAAAAACTACCAACATTGGAAGATGCAGATTGAAGACTATCTCTACCAGAAGGACCTCTATTTTCCACTAGGCGGTCTTGCGAAGAAGCCCGCAACAATGGCAGATGAAGCATGGATTGTCCTTGATCGAAAGGCACTGGGAACAATCCAGTTAAGCTTGGCGTCAACGGTGGCCTTCAATGTTTCGGAGATGAAGACCACGAAGGACTTGATGAAGTCACTTGACGACTTCTACGAGAAACCATCGGCATCCAATAAGGTATTTCTTATGAAGCGCTTGTTCAATCTAAAGATGGCAGAGAATGGTTCAGTTGCAGAACACCTAAATGACTTTAACACAAACATAAGTCAACTTCGATCAGTGAAAATCAATTTCGATGACGAAGTGCGAGCTCTCCTTATACTATCATCTCTACCGGATAGTTGGGACAGCCTTGTGATGGCTGTAAGTAATTCTATCTCTGGCACAAATACTCTTAAGTTTGATGATGTTGTGGGTGTTCTCCTAAGCGAGTAAATGCGAAGGAGAAGCACAGGAGAATCATCAAGTGCTGCACTATCAGTGGAAACAAGAGGAAGGCTTAAGGAGAGGTTTAAAAACCAAAAGGGTCGTGATCGCTCAAGGCGGAGCAAGTCACGCACAAAGTCAGTTCTTGAATGTTGGAACTGCGGCAAGAAGGGCCACGTCAAGAAGGATTGCTGGTCCAAGAAGAAGAAGGAGACAGAGTCTCAAGACAACAAGCCAACATCGGAGGCCAATGTGGCAGGTAAAGTAGAGCAAGATGCTCTAATTCTCTCATTAGACAATGTGTCTAATTCCTGGATAGTAGATTCCGGGGCTTCATTCCATGCGACACCACACAAGCAACATTTCCAAGACTACACCAAAGGTAATTTTGGGTATGTATACTTGGGAGATGATGAAGCTTGTGAGATTGTCGGCAAAGGTACAGTTTCTGTCAAAACTGCTAACGGAAATGAATGGAAGCTTAAAGATGTTAGGCATGTTCCTTCTCTTCGCAAAAATTTGATCTCTACAGGACAATTGGACGATGAAGGTCACGACATTGCATTCGGAAACAAACGGTGGAAGATCTCAAAGGGATCTTTGGTGGTTGCCAAGGGTGAAAAGTCGGTACACTTTACTTGTGTACTGCTAGCACGCAACCTTCAGCTTGTGCAGCAACTACAGAAGTTGACAGTGCTGTGTGGCACTACCGACTTGGGCATATGAGTGCCAAAGGAATGCAAATCCTTCAAACAAAGAAGCTTCTACCAGGTTTGAAAGAAGTGGACTTAGAGTTCTGTGAAGATTGTGTTTATGGTAAACAAAAGAGGATAAAATTTCAAAAATCAGGAAATGAAAGAAAAAATAAAAAACATGAGTTGGTTCATTCTGATGTTTGGGGTCCTGCAAGTACACCATCACTTGGTGGCTCATTGTACTATGTAACATTCATAGACGATGCGACTAGAAAAACATGGGTTTATGTCATAAAGAATAAATCCGATGTATTTTCCATATTTCAAAGGTGGCAATCCTTTGTGGAGAATGAAACAGGTACCAAGGTTAAATGCCTCAGATCCGACAATGGAGGCGAATATTGTAGCCAAGCTTTTGAAAGCTTTTGTGCTAGCAATGGCATTCGGAGGCAAAGGACAACCCCAAGGACACCTCAACAAAATGTGATTTCGGAAAGGATGAACAGGACAATCATGGAACGAGCACGAAGCATGCGGCTACATGCAGGCCTACCGCTTGAGCTTTGGGCGGAAGCTGTAAGTACGTCTGTGTACTTAATCAATCGGTCACCCTCAACGACATTGGATGGGGGAGTTCCAGAAGAGGCATGGACAGGTAAACCGGTGAATTATGCATTTCTCAAAGTGTTTGGGTGTGAGGCTTTCATGCACATAGATAGAAGCCTAAGATCAAAGTTAGATGCAAAGTCCAAAAAGTGTTTCTTCATTGGCTATGGAGAAGGAGACTTTGGGTATCGCCTATGGAATCCTGAAGATGGTAAAATCTTAAGGAGTAGGGATGTAATTTTTAACGAACAAAATATGTACAAAGATTACTTGGAAAGAAAACAAACAAAAGAAACAGGTGATGAGTACATGGAGCTTGAGGACGGTGAAGACTCAAGGACTGCAAACGGTGACAATGTGCAACAACGTCAACCAAATGAGGAGCCTCAACCTATTCCCCGAAGATCTACAAGAGCAAGTAGACCTCCAGAAAGGTTTGTTCCTTCCTTCAACCATCTCTTGATCTCAGATTCTGGAGAGCCGGAATCATATGAAGAAGCTATGCAACATGAATCCAAAGAAGAATGGACGAAGAGCATGCAAGTGGAGATGGACTCACTACATCGCAACCAAACATGGGAGTTGGTTGAGTTGCCTAAAGGTAAGCGGGCACTTCAAAACAAATGGGTGTACAAGCTAAAGGAAGAAGAAGGTGGGAAGAAAAGGTACAAGTCTAGGCTTGTGGTAAAAGGTTTTTCTCAAAAGAAAGGTATTGACTTCAATGAAATATTTTCTCCAGTTGTAAAAATGAACTCAATTAGGCTTGTCTTAAGCCTTGTGGCTGCTCATGATCTAAATCTCGAGCAAATGGATGTAAATACGGCATTCCCTCACAGTGACTTAGAGGAGGAAATCTACATGCTTCAACCAAAGGGGTATGAGGTAAAAGCTAAGGAGAAAATGGTTTGCAGATTAAAGAAGAGCTTGTATGGTTTAAAGCAAGCATCAAGACAATGGTACTTGAAGTTTGATCGATGGATGTTGGATCATGGATTCACAAGATGCAACTCGGATCACTGCGTCTACACGGAGAATTTGGGAGATGGGAAATTCATCATCCTAATGTTGTATGTTGATGACATATTGATTGCAAGTGCTAACATGCAGGACATCAAAGACCTAAAAGAGGAGCTGTCCAAATCTTTTTCAATGAAAGATTTAGGTGCTGCAAAGAGGATACTTGGTATAAAAATATCAAGGGACAGGACGAAGAAGACAATAAAGCTATCTCAACAAGATTACATCAAGAAGGTACTAGAAAGGTTTGCAATGCAAAATGCAAAACCAGTTTCTACACCTTTGGTTGGTCATTTTAAACTAACAAAGGATATGTGTCCAAAGACACAAGAGGAGATAGCCTATATGTCTAAAGTTCCATATGCTGCAGCGGTAGGTTCTCTAATGTATGCTATGGTCTGGACAAGGCCAGACATTGCACATGCAGTGGGAGTTGTGAGTAGGTTCATGGACAACCCAGGTAAAGAGCATTGGCAAGCTGTGAAGTGGATACTTAGGTATCTAAAAGGGACAACAACAAATGCTTTGTATTTTGGAGGAACTGATATTTTTCTAGAAGGGTATGTTGATGCAGATATGGCAGGTGACAAAGATACTCGAAGGAGCACTACTGGCTATGTGTTCACGGTTGGAGGCACAGCAGTAAGCTGGGCTTCAAAGCTGCAGAAAGTGGTTTCACTTTCTACCACGGAAGCAGAGTATGTAGCAATGACGGAGGCAAGCAAAGAAACTGTGGCTTCACAGATTCTTAGAAGAGCTTGGATTCAAAAAAGACAATTGTGTCTTGTACAGCGATAGCCAAAGCGCTATCCATCTTGCGAAGAACTCAGCCTTTCATACAAGGACAAAGCACATTGAGGTGAGATATCACTTCATACGCACTCTTTTGGAAGAGGGACAACTAAAGATAGGAAAGGTGCATACAAGTGAAAATCCTGCAGACATGTTTACAAAGGTGGTCAACAAGGAGAAGTTGAGCTTTTGCTCATCTTCAATCGGCATTCAAGGATAAGAAGCCAGAATGGAAAGCAGTCACAGGTTTGGTTTGGAGATCAGTCTCCAAGTGGGAGATTGTTAAGTATGGAGCCTGATTTACCCTTGTAATTTTCTGTGGTAAAAGCGCACATTTGTAAGGCCCCCATTATGAGGAGAAGCCATCGTGCGTGAAGGAAAATCACTCACCGGAAACCAAAATTTTCACGGACAAGAATCAGGGGCAACTTTAAAGGCCTCGGGGGCGGAGGCCCCCAAGACTTTTTTTTTCGTCGGAATATTCTTTTTCACCGGAATATTATGGCCGGACGGCGGCCGGAAAGTGGTCGGAAAACAACCGGTCGGTTGGCCGGTGGCCGGTAGCCAATAGCCGATGGCCGGTGGCCGGTGGCTGAATTCAATGGCCAGTGGCCGAATTCAAAAGCGGACTTGTCTTCTCAAGGGCGGCCACACATGGGCGGATTGGAGGGTCCGATTTGGACTTATTCGCACAAGGGCGGCTACACATGGCTGTCTCTCATAAGAGAGGGCAGCCCTTTTGGCCTATAAAAGGAGGCCATTTCTACACACATTTCATAGTGTGAAGTTGATGCAACAAGGTGAGTGTGAGGTGGTGAGAGTGAAGCAAGGCGGGAGCTCCATTAAGGGTATAATCCCTTTGTAAACTACTTCTTGTTTTGAAGTATTAAAGCCATTGAGTGGCTGTTTTCCCGTGGACGTAGCCCACATTGGGTGAACCACGTATATCATGTGTACTCTCTCTCTCTCTCTCTCTCTCTCTCTCTCTCTCTCTCTCTCTCTACTCTATAATCTCGTGTATATAAATCTGTCTCTCTCCATTAAGTAATCTACTCAATTATCTATTTAGCTACGTCTTATTTCCTAACATACATAGCATATTCAAGGACAACCATCATTTCAAGGACATGGCAATGTAACCAATTTTAACTTTTGGTCTACTCTTTCTCTCACTAGAATTGGAAATCATAGAGAGAAACTAAAAATAGTGAAAGGGCCAAATATTGCAATTGTTGTGCAAAATTCACTTTTGAATTTTGATGTGTTTTTATGGGACCAAAACGACATCAAAATGAGTTCCAAATGCCTACAAAAGAACGCAAGTTGGATGAGAGGGAAGATGGGTTGATTTCTACAATTGCGGGCTAATTTGGGGTCAATTTCTCAAGTAGACAAGCTCTTCTTAGAGCTTGTTTCCTCTACTCTGTTCTCCTTTTCTCTATGTAGCAAAGAAGTTCTATTATGCACTTTTATGAAAAACTATGTGTATGAACAAGGCCTATGTATGTTCAGCTACTGCATTCTCCTTCTCCACCTTTTCAAATGGAATTTTCATTAATTGTTATGCTATCAAGTTTCAAAGTAGTTAATCTCTTTTACCCGAGATGTTGCATGGCTATAGGCAATAAGTGCAATAATTCTAAGTCTCTGATGGAGAGAAAATTAAATAAATACAATGCTTTTGGCAGGGGAGGTTGGCTTCATAAATTCAATCCTCTATTGGTGTCAAGTATTCTCTCTCTCTCTCTCTCTCTCTCTCTCTCTCTCTCACACACACACACACACACACACACACAATTAAGGCATGGATCATTTCCAATTGAGGTTATGTGCATGGAAAGGGTTGAGCAGTACATTATAAATGTGCATTTAAACCCCTCACATCAGGTTTCAACACTTGCATGGAAAGCAATCAAAAAATTTCAAAAGACGCATAAAAACAAGGTCTTGAGCACATGATGGATGCAAGACATAACAAAGGGCTTTGGGAGATGGGATGCATTACACATGCTACATGATGCCTCATAAGACTCTCAACTACAACACCAATGAATTACGAACACGAAAGAATATTGAGGGTCGCGCTTCATACGTTACACCACCCATATTGTCTGCAACTACAAAACCTTGTTATTCGCCGTTTGAATATAACATGTGCATTGTTTTTCCATGGAATATCTCATTGACAAACTGCCATTATGGATATCAACCCATCGTCCAAAGCTGGTGGGGCAAGTTTCTAATCCACCACAATAAAACTAGTTCAATGCACAAAAGAAACATATAGTATAATGGAGTAACTCAAATAATCATTCGAGCATGCACGTCTAATGTATTAAGCATAACAAGAAAATGTGTGTGATGACTCTATGTGCCTATTCTTATTGCCAACTTTCTTGAAGGATAGTACTAAGCACACTATGACCCAAGTGGCAACCTTTTAAAAAAGCACGTTATTTGCTATCCTGAGTTAAATATAGCTAGGAAATGTGTGTGATGGTGCTATGTGTCTACCCTTGTTGTTGGCTTCTCTAAGGGAGATCAGTGTGGGTGGAACTTCCATGGCAGCTCGATATGGTCTTTAAGTTTCTAACCATTTTAAAGCCACATCATAACCCTAGTAACACATTTAAATATTAGCTCACTAAGCAATAATAATGCATGGAGTAACTCAATTAATAGTTTCCAAAATTGGGCATAAGCTTTGCCAAACATGCTATTTTCATTATTTAAGTAGCTACATATATATGTAATGTGTAGTTGTAAATACATGATATGTGTAAAAATTTTCTCCGTACTACCTTCACCACGCTCAAACATTTTTGAAAGGTGGCCCAATGTGTGGGAAAGGTTTGCCCGACTTAGGGCACAGTCATGCGAGGCTTAGTTCCCCGTTACAGATGTCGACCATCTTCAACAGAGGAGTACTTTCCACCGGCTTCATAGTGCTACTGTGCTGAAGAAGGTATAGTTTTCAAACTAAGCCGATCATGTGCCGATGAGATCTCTTTTTCTCTCTCTTCTATCTATGCCTCACGCTTCCTCTCACTACAAACTGCCCCCCGTGACCCTTTGAGTTGTCATACCTTCTGTGGTCAGAATCTGTCGAGGATTATTGAAAACTAAGCCTCCTTTCCTCAACTAGCTGCCTTGAGGTTCACTCACTTTCAGCCTCCGATTGCCCCTACGCTCGTGCAGAATCACGTAGTTGTTATTGGGTTTGTGTATACTTCTATGGTGCAGCAGACCTTGCAAGCTCAACTTGGGACGTATGTGCAATTTTTTTGAAAGGTTGTGGGCTTAAATGCAAGCATATATGACCATGTCTAGAGAGATGTCCTTGCGTCAGGCTGAATATTGTCTTTTGAACATTGTGGACCGCACAAGCAATGGCCAACTTCTTAGAATACTACCAAGTAAAACCTATTTTGAATCACTTTCCGAAAGCTTAATAGCTTCTTGGCTGCTTCTGTTCTTGTTGGGCTTTATCCTGCAAACAACGCAGTCGAATTAGAGGTGACAATCTGAAAAGGAAGCTCGTCAAGCACCTTCTGTACTTTCAACTCATCTTGCCAAATTCAGGATACAATATATCAACAGAGTGAGGTCCTCTCTTTGCATCCCATGAAAACGACGAGGTTCTACAAAGTTGCACCCCCCCTCTCTCTTTCTCTTTCTCTCTGTCTTATCAGAAGCTATGCCATTCATCATTCAACATACACCCATCAACTGTAACCATCAACTTCCCCGAGCATGAAGCTTGTAAGCTTTTCCTTTGACCTTGATGATCCGCTACGCGGAGCCCACAACACGCTCACCCTTGATGTATTTCTGGCTATCTTTGCCACCATTTGGTCCTGCCGTGGGTGATTTCTACCTAAGGGTTTCTATTATGTTGGTCCCTACAGTTTTCTTCTCTCTCACTCTGATTGGTTGCGCACTACTTCTTCTTCCAGCATTGCTTGTCTCCACCTTGCCTCCATCTCCGCCTTGCACAAGGCTACTGCTATTACTTCTGCTCCTATTAACACGAAGGGGCCGGCGGTCATAGCTTCCTTTTACAATAGCCGTGTTGGGCATATCGCACAACCAATGCTTTCAAGAGCCCTGACTCCGGCTACTTTCATCGTGCATTGGCCATTATCATCCATCAAGATTACAACTACGCAATTGGTAATTAATATATATTAGCTCTCATTACAATTTGCAGGATTTTTCAACTTTTCCTTCAACTTTTTGCCCATTTTGCTTCCTCCTACCCTAAATTTTCAATGGCTCTAGGCTAAGGCTATGGTCATGTGAGGAACATTGTTTTGGTCATAAATCACAAACTGTTATGAATCAGCCCGAACCCTTTATACCAGAGATAAACCACATCATTTAAAACATTTTCTCTCTTTGGTGTCATGTGAAAAACACGCACGAGCTATGAGATATGGTCAAAAAATAGTTTGCTTCCCACTACACAACCAAAAATTTTGACTCCAGGCTCCTTGGAGAACCACTATATAGATTCGGATGGGAAAACTCACTTAACCAATTAAAAAGCTTGATGAAACTTGATGATAAATGAATTTGGGTCTCCGTTATCACTTCGGGAATGCGAGTTATTAATCACTCTATAACCGATTTTACCTACATGCGCAGGGGTGCTACCAAGGGGGGGTACCATATGATGTCATGAGTTAACCGAGATAAATCACATCATTTAGAACATTTTCTCTCTTTGGTCTCATGTGGAAAACACACACGAGCTAAGAGATATGGTCAAAAAAACAGTTTGTTGTCCACTAAACCAAAAAATTTTACTCCAGGCTCCTTGGAGAACCACTATATAAATTCACCGAATGGAGAAACCCACTTAACCAATTGAAAAGCTTGATGAAACTTGATGATAAATGAATTTGGGTCTCCGTTATCACTTCAGGAATGCGAGTTATTAATCACTCTATAACCAGTTTTACCCACACGCGTAGGGGTGCTACCAAGGGGGGGTACCATGTGATTTCATGAGTTAACCAAGCTGTTCTTATATGTTTTATGGTTTGTTTTGGTGAGTTGATTTCAATTATTATATGGCCATACACTTATGTGGGAGTTTATGCTTAAACATCCCGAACTGCATAGGTAGATATGAATAGAGTGGCTTTCTTTTGGGGTTACCGTTTGTTGTGTGAGTACCATATGGGTGAAGTGATGTGATAGCGTGATAATCTGTATTATGGAGCTAAACTTGATGCATTGGTTTGAAGCCAAATACTTTCAATTGCATGTTTTGCATACTCCCAAAAATGCCGTTTTTTGCATATGTGTGAAGTTATGGTTTATGGTTGACCTAAAGGTCGAAGCTGTTTTGCATCATGTTTATGGTGATGGAATGCCATCATATGATGTATGGAAACTCATGGATTGATGTGGATGCTTCATATGCATGGTTGTGATTGCTTTCCGCCTTCCTAGGTTAAAACTAGCTCTATGTGCTAGGGAGGTGAAGTGCAGACGTGATGCATCAACTTTGCATGGTTGAATGTTGTCAAAATTGGATTTTATATCATGGTTAATTGCTGGTAAAAATCTTTTTATGCATGAAAGAATCACATCTTAAGGGTCACATGTGTGTAGACTCCGATTGATTGCAGGAGATGTGTCAAACTCCAAGTGTGGGAGTTGGTTCAATGTGATTATGATTCATGGTCAAGGACTGAGATTCCCTTATAAATTATGGTTGATATTCTATGGTGTAAGCTGGTGTGGCTCATGGGTTTTTTTTTTGGATTTGGTTATGCTACCAAAATTTTTGCAGCCATGTTATATTCTATAGTGGTTATGCACGATTAGTCGTGCCTCACCCAAGTTGGGTGGAGTGCTCACCCGTGTGATGTGATTGGATTATGGTTTATGGTTTTGGGATTGGATCATGAAGTGATTTGGATGGTTTATGTGTGGGTCGTATGTCTAACCTCACCATCCTATCTTATTGCAGTATTAGCGAGAACCACGATTAATTTGTCAATCCATGGGATGAAGCTGACTCGACTAGTGCATAGAGGCTACAAGAGGTTGTCAATCTCTCGGAAAACAACTAACAACTTGCATCTAACTCAAGCTACACTCAAGTGACTAATATCACCAAAAGCCAATCGCTCATCGGCAAACAAATCACATTCATTACAGCATCAAATGACATCCAAACGTAACAAAACTTCTAGGACATGTAAGACCTGAGCACACATGCTTATGGTCTCAAACCCCACTTTAGGTCAAGTTCCAAAATCACGATTATTAACAACATTGGATTTTTTACCTAGTCGTTTTCGACCCAGAATGCATCATTGCTAAATGCTTAGCAATGATGCCCCAATACCCTGCCTATGCTTAGTTTTTTATTTGAAAGTGTAAATTCCTAGTTATGATGAAATTAGGCCGCGGGTAGGCGACGTCAAAACCTACGAAATACTGTGAACTGCTTACGTCAATGTGTAGAGCTCTTACCTGCGGTTGCAATGCAACAAATGCGACTGCAATGTGACAACCAGAGAGGGAGTAGGGAGTGTGAGAAGGAGAGGAGTGAGCGCCGTTAGCTCACACTATGTATTTCTCACCCAAAAAACTTATTAAAAACTTACAAAAATTGACTTTTATACCTTAGCCAAGGTTTTTGTGAGGTCAAAACTAATAATCTGGAGTACAATCTGGAAGCTTGTAGCCCTGGCTCATTAATTACACAGTTTATCCGAGAAAATAGAAGTTACAATATTCCCAATTTATCAAAATAATAAGTGTTTTATAAAGAGAACTCCAAAAAATGGTATCCGTGGTAGCTTGCTACTAACATTCCACCCCTCCTCGCATGTGTCGACCCTTGACACAGCTTTATTGGCTGAAATAGTCTTCGGACTGGCGGCGGTTGGTGAGGGGGTCTTTAAGCGCATTCAGTGCCTTCTGGTATCTGATTTTTCTTTCTTTATCTGGCACTTGCAGAAACTGCATGGTCACTCTGTTCTTCAGCTCCACTGCTGAGTAGCCTACAAATTTGGATGTGAGGTTGTTGATTACTGGCGCAAATATCTTCATTCGCCAGGTGAAGAATCCAGTGTAGAAAGCTTCATCAAACGCCAACATATTATGTGATGGCAAGAACATACACCAGGCGTAAAAGCCATAGAGTACTTCTTCGGAAGGCTGACCACTGAGATCATAGCATAACCCTTTATTTCTCTCGAGGAAGACATCCACAGGGCACCTGCTTGCTCTGGCTCATGAAAAAATTCAATACAAGTGAGCAGCATTCAGCATATCTTATATAACATTGCACAAGAGAGATCCGGAAGACTCTTGAAGAAAGACATGGCGTCCGTTAGGGTTTTCACCATGTATTCCTTTGTGGCTTGTCCTTTCTCTGGAGCTAGCAGTCTTCGATAGTTCATCCAGGTTGGCCGCTTCTTTGTCAGTGCCTCGTGCTCTTGCCATGTCCTTATTCTGGGTACAAGACAAAACATGGGATATCTTTGCACGGCTGCAGGTGCTCTTGTGAACAGAATCAAATACCTCGGATTCTTGTTCAACCAGCTCAACCTCCACTTTGGGTGGTCTTTATATGTGCCATCTTCTTGCATGTCTTTGTAGAGCCTCTCTTTTACCTGTAGTAACTCCACCTTTATGAGAGGGTATGGATAGGATTTGATGCCATTGCACATTAATTTGATTGGGAGTGAGTTGAGTGATGTTGACAGAGTGAAGAACTCTCGACTCCCAATCCATCGTGGCCTTCCACTGCTTATCTACCTCTTGGGTGATCTTTTCTTTCAGTGCGTCCTCTTCAGCTTTTGATAGCTGGACCATAGGCACTGTGTCTGCATCTGTAATATTTATCTAAAACACATCTTCACCACTCAGCTATGCTGTGTATTGTGTCTCTAATTCAACAAATAAGACTGAGGGTATATCTATATGTGGCTACTCTGAAGGGCCTGCCTCTTCCTGCGTTTATGGCTTTCCTTCCCTCAGGAGCTGGTTAACTCTTTTGAGCTCAGCTATTTCTTTTAGGAGCTCTTATTCGCTCTGGACCCACATCAATGCCAGGTCCTTGCGTTGTGATTGCTCCAGCTTTAACTCCAGCTTGAGGTCTTTGTTCATTTTCTTTAGTGCCTTGTATACCTCATATGTCCCTTTGATTGAGGCCACTGCTAGATTTTCTCTTATTTGTCATGAGAAGATTGCTTGATCATTTATTTGTTGTTCAGAGTACTATAAAGAGGCATTGGCAACATCCAACTGCACTTGAATTTTTTGAGCTGACAGGGTTGTTGTAAGAAGTCCATTTGTAACTTTTGTCAACTGTTCTGATAACTTGGTGAGCAGATCACCTAACTCTTCTGTTTCTTTCTACTGTTGATCTCTTGCTAGCTAATGTTGTTCAGCTTCGACTTTCATCTCCTGCACTTGCCTCTGAAGATTGGTGATGACATTCATTCTGTCTTCTAACTCTCCTTGGAGAGCGTCAATCACCATCTCGAGTTCTTTAGCCTTTGTGTTGTGGCTAAGTGCTACTCATTGGAGTCTCTCCGTCATATCCTGCATCTGCCTTGCATATTCATTTACTTGCAATATTACCTCGTCATTAGTATGACAATCCTCCTATCTTGCCAGGTGAGTTGATGTGATGCAGCCTCTTGTGTGTCCTTCTGCTGTGTCGTGGCTGCTGGTTCTTTTTCTGTGGAGGTAGAGGGTTGGTCTTCTTCTTCTTTGTCATCCTGAGGCTTCGTGGATGCCTCGACTGTTTCTTGCTGAGTGGAAGTAGAGGGTGTTTCGGCCTTCTCTTGCTGTGCTGCAGTAGAGGGTGTTGGCTCAGATCTTGTCATCTCTTCTGGTGCAAGTTCATTTTCTTTTTGCTCTTCAGGCTTTTGCGTCGCTGTTGCTTTCTCTTTCTCTGGCTCTGCTTCTTGCTCTTTTTGTTGCTCTTGCTGATTAGCCTCTTGTGCAAATTCTGTCTCTTTGGTGGACTTAGATTTTGTGGCTTTCTCTTTCTCAGGCTGAGCATCTTTAGTTGGCTCTTTTGCGGTGTCTTTACCTGCAGGTGATGGTAGTGGGCTTGGCATAGGATGGTCCTGCTATTCCGTAGGAGGTGAAGTGGGTCTCAGAGACTCATAGCCTTGTTCTTGTGCTTCTTCTCTAGCCGTTTCCTCGGCTTGGCTATGTTCCTCCGCCTCTTTGGCTTTTCTAGCCGCTTCTTCAGCTTCTTTCAGCTTGAGGGCTTCGGCTTCTTGGTACATTTTTTCCAAAGTCTCTGTCGGATCCTCAGCCTCTTTTCTCGTGTGATGCTTTGTCCTTGGGCCTTTAAGTCCGCTAGGCACCCATTTCTCTGGGTCCTTCCCTTGTGCTTGTCTGCTGCGCTGGTAGGTGTGTTTTTCTCTTTCAAAACGAGCTTGTTTCTGCACGGGTTCTTCTTGGTGGGCAGCCACAGCTTTTCTCTTCATCTCTTCTCTTCTCGCTCTCTTCTCCTCATTATCAGAGCTCTCGCTATTGTGCCTTTCCGGCGAGCTTTCAGCCGACTCTTCATCTGATTTATAAGATCTCTTTCATGACCTTGTAGCTCTAGGAGATGGTTGTGCTGCCAATATCCATGTGTTTTGGTCAGGGGCAGGTGGTATATTATCGGCCATGCCGATGGCATGGTACGCTATCCTTGTCAAGACTTCTGGCGCACTCAAGTAAGTGATTTTCCCTTCCTTCTTGGTGCCCTTCAAGGTGGTCAAGACGTACTGGGCATGGTCCACCGGTTGCCTGGTTGTTGACTTGAGAACTTGTGTAAAAGTAGTGGCAACCGTGTGATTTTGCGTAGTGTACCTAGGTGGCCTTTTTGCCAAGAAGTGGAAGTGTTGATGGTATAATCGGGCTGGCTCTTCCACTTGTTTGTGAATCAAATCTGCAAAAGTGGCTGCGGCGATTTCTTTGGTAAAAGTTCTTGCTATTTTCCTGTCCCTTGCTCTCATGGTCATTCCTTCTGTGGGCAGTTTGAGTGCTTCTGCCACTATATCTTTAGTTATCACCACTTCGACCTTGTTTCCTTGAGTGTCTGATATTTGTGCGGTTCCATCTTCTTTGATTGTGGATAAAAGCTCGTAAGCTTTCTGAAAATCCACTCCGCAAGGCTTTTGTTCATAAAAGTCTCTGAGTCCTAGCTTGTGGTTGGCTTCTTTGGTCTCTGGCTTCGCGGCAACATCATATACTTCCTTAGGTAGGAGTTGCAACTCCACCTGATGTCCCTCTTCACTCTTGAATCTGCCGGTGAAGACTGTGGTATAATGCTCTTCTAGCTATTCTTTGGAGAGGTATGCTGCCTTGGCCGCTTTGACTGAATCGGGGTCTAGTTGATATGTGGGTAGTTCCTGTAACTTTTCCTTCTGGTTGAGCTTTTTCTTGGCCCTCTCTACTGCTTGCATGGCTCCTGTTCAGTGAATAGAGTGCAAAATTAGCAGATTTGTCGGATTTTTCTTTGAAATGTCCTTTAAGCTGAATTGCTAACAATTTTGGTCCAATGTGCTTCAAATCAATTTCTGAACAAGCATAGATACATAAAAACATGCAAGGAACAAAACTGTAAATTCAAAACAAATTTTTGCAACCAAAGTAAATTATCACGATTATTTACAACTAAGTTTTTTTTTTAACGTTTTGCAAACTTGGCATCACAGGCTTGAAGTATATACCAAATACATGCTCTGAATGAAATATGGGCTCATTTGGATGCATAGGGTGAATATGGTATCAGATTTTGGCTTTAGGTCTCTGAAACAATAGATATAAAGGAAATTTGAGATTTTTAGCTCCAAATTGGTTCAATCTTGGCTAGTGGGCTTAACACATCATGCACTTTGGATGTATGATGGCAAAATATCAAAACTCCCCAATTTTGGCTAGAAAGTAAACAATCGCGATTACTAACTTTTCTATCAAAATCCATATTTTTTGGTACAAATTGGTTCTACGCATTGTAAAGAGCCTGTGTATGAGATATGAAGTGATTTGGATCAAGAAATGTTGTCAATAACCCAAAATTTGGCTTGCAAAGACTTCTTTACGTATTTGGGCAATTTTTCAAGTTATAGGTGCTCATTTTGGCTCATACTTGATTTTTGGCATGTAAAAGGTGTGTACACATGGTAGGTGAGGTGATGATACAGTTTTCAAGCAAAAAATGATGCAAAAGTAAATAATCGTGATTATTTACAACAATGACAAATTCTTTGCAAAACTTACAAATTTTGACCTAGACATATTCTATACACCTAAAACAAGTCATAAATTTTGACCTAGAGATATTCTATACACCTAAAACAAGTCATAAATTGAATTTGGTCAAGTTTGGTCATGCCGGCATCACTTTGTGCTTTGTCGACTCTGAAATCACCGTTTTTTGTGACTACGCTGCCTATTGGGTTGGTCAGTCAACTTTGAGGCTTTGGACTTGTTCGTAACATAGTCGTGAAGCAACTCATCCAATTCTGGCTCATTTGGAGTCAGTTTGATCCCATATGTCAAATTTGACGCTTTGTAGCCTTCGAGCCGTTTTTTGCTTTTCGAGGGCTTTGCTTGATTGATTTCACTAAATCAATCATATACATTGTATATGAACTTTGTAGGCAAGCTATCTGTGGAGTCAGATCGAAATTCTGGCATTCGTCAAAAACCTAGCTTTTTCTATTGGGGACCCCCCTCGATCCTTGCCGAATGCTCAACTGATGATATAGAAAGGTTCTACTATGTTAGGGCATGCTACGGTTTAAATCCCATCTGATTTGGTTGAGTTGACAGGCCGCTATGGTCAGTTTTTGGTCGTAATTCTTCGTACACTGCTCGGTTTCTAGGGTTTTTTCTAGGGGTTTAGACTAGCTACCGGCCGTACAAAATGGATCATTGACGAGTAAAGAACTTACCCCTCATGTCTCGTGTGAGACGACGCTCAAAATGGTCAACTGTGGGCTCCGGAAAAGACGCACGAAAGAGGTCGAAAGCTCTCTCTGCAAAGGCTGCAAGTGGAAATGAGGTGGTTTTAGCCTACCTTGGATATCTATACCCAGACTTCCCGTACCAATTTTCCCCAGATTCCCCCGTTAGTCCTACTAGGCCGTGAGATCTATGTTAGACTCAAAAATTTCCCTGATCGGATTCTTGTAGCTCATTCTGCAAGAATTTTGCAAAAGTAGGCCTGGCCGCCTAATTTAGGCTTCCCGCTTCCATCTTCTGATTTCATTGAAAATTTTTGTGCTTGTCTACCTTATCTTTCTGATCACCATCGTGTCTTTCATTTTTCCATCCGTTTTTTCATCTGAGCTTCCCTGCTATTTATTATTAATTTTTGACATGTTTATTTGAAAAAATCAAAGAAAATAGCAAAATGCTCTAAAAAAGTAAAGTGAAAATCCAATAATTAAGAAAATCCATTGAAAAACACGGCTTTATTATTTTTTGTTGGAAGTCCCATTATCAATAAAAATGATTAAAAATATCCAAAAATGACTATTTTTTTATGATTTTCTGATAGTATATACACTATTTACACTCATCGAGAAGATATTTTCAGTGAATTTTCTCTTGATGATGAATTATAAGGGCATTATTAGGTAATTTTGTAAAAAATCACGGGTTAACATCAAACTTTTTTCCTCCCTCTTCAAACATTGCCCTTAATTTCTTAGTACTTAGTACCCTTCCACCCCCTCCTAGATGGCATACTCCGGGACGACTGTGTGCATGGGTTGAACAATCGTGTCTATACATAGCCGTGGTTTGCTCTACCATGATTTGAAGATCAATGCAATTTAAACCACTATGTTGTGCAACAGCTGGGTCTTGAGTAATTAACTCAAGGGTTTCTGATGTTGAGGTTTGTTGTTGATGTCTTCCAAAGAGCAAATTTTGTAGCTTGTGTGCTCTCTGTTTGATTGTACCATCTGGATGCTTCAACACATCGATTGCTTGAGTTATTGGTAGCACTTTTGTTTGTTGTCAAGCTTGGTCTCACCATTGGTAGCTTGGTCTGCTTGATGTTGTATGGTGTGATGGAGTCTTTTGAGACTTAACTCGCCATTGCCTGATTGGTTTTACAATATGTTGAGAAGATAAGTGCTCCTTTTTCTTCCAAACCAATTTCATGCTAGGTTTCTTGCTCGGAGATGCTCGTCTTTGTGTTTTAACCCTTGGAACCTTCTTTTGTTTTGTCGGTGAAGTTTTAGGCACCCAAATCTGAATCGGTTTATCCTTAAGCTGTGCTTTTGGTACCCAAGTTTGCATGACTCCTTGCATGCTACTTGTAGCATTTGCTTGTCGAGGGGATGGAGATAATTGACTATTTCGTGGTTTGGTCTACTGATTGCTTCTTTTCCATTCCTCCTTGCTTGGTGCAATTGGTACAATGAGTTGGCCACCTTTAGGTGATAGCTTTAGCTGATTTGTATCCCAATCTAGTACTGCTTTGTATGTTCTCATCCAATGAATTCTAAGAATCATCGTCTCATTCATGTGTTCATCTGGTAAGCATATAAATTGATGAGGACATGAACATCCATGTACTATCACGTTCAAGTTGACTACTCCCAATGTTGGGGTTGGGTTCTTGTTGCATCCTTTGATTGTCACTATTCCTGCTGTTAATGCTTGACTTGTTGCCTTCTTGTACGTGGAATAACTGACTGTATTTACTCTAGCTCGTGTGTCGACCAAAGCATTGGTGCTATGATTGTTGAGTTGTACTTTGATGTGCAGGTCCATTCCATCTAACCAGCCATCATCTGTTGAAACTGCGTCTTTAGGTCATCTATGTCCAGAGTGTTGATTGGAATCGATATCTGTTGATTCTTGAGCATCTTCTCGTTTGAGTACCCGAAGCCGAGCTTCCTCTTAGGCTTCATCAATAACCTGTTGGTCATCTATGTCCAGAGTGTTGATGGGAATCGCTATCTGTTGATTCTTGAGAGCATCTTTTCGTTTGAGTACCCGAAGCCGAGCTTCCTCTTGGGCTTCATCAATAACCTGTTGTTGTTTGATCTTTCTTTGTTTGACTGCATGCATTCTTTCTAGCACTTCATTGGTTAGCGGCAAATTGTATTTTTTTTAACGGCATTCACTAATCCAATTAGCCATTTGTTCACCATCTAGGGTAGACAATTTTACAGCTCCACTTGGAGATACATCTTCAATGATAAACGGTCCGTTTCCCTTTTTCTTAAACTTGGGAATGTGTTGCTTGAGGGAATAGACTAAAACTAAGTCCCCTTTCTTGAAGATTTTTGTGATTAAGTGGGAATCAAAAAATTGTTTTTGTTTCTGCTTTTGTGCATAGATGTGAGCTACAGCAGTTAGCCTTTGCTCATCTAGCTTTTCCAAATCTTCAAGTCTTTCTGACAATTCATGTCCATTCCACTCAAGATTTTGTGCTACCCTTAATGTCGGCAATAGATATTCCATTGGAATTATGGCATCAAGACCATAAACAAGGTTAAAGGGTGTAGCATTTAAAGCTATTTTGAATGAAACTCAGTAAGCCCATAGAGCAGCATGGAGATTCATTTCCCAGTATGTCCTTCCTGCACTAACCACTTTAGTCAACACAGCTAAGAATTTTATTCGTATGCTCAGCTTGTCCATTTGCTTGTGGGTGATAGGGAGCTTATTTGTTATGGATAACCATAAACTCATTAAGCAAATACTTGATTAACTCATTGAGGAAATGAGTTCCCCAATCACTGACAATTTCTATTGGTAGTCCATATCTTGTGAATACATACTCATATAAGAATGCAGCAGTGGTTCTGGCATCATTTTTTTGAGTTGCTTTAGCTTCGGTCCACTTGGTCAAATAGTCCGTAGCTACAATGATATATTGAGCTTGGGTTCTATAAGTAGGTGGCTGTATTGGTCCAACAAAATCTATACCCCATTTTGCGAAAGCTCTAGCCCCCATCATTGGTCTCAAGGGCATGCTATTTACACGTGTTGGCATTTTTGCTCGTTGACAAGCATCACAACTTCGAACATATTCTTTAGCATCTGCAAAAAGTGTTGGCCACCATACGCCTACTATCAAGATTGCTCTTGCGGTGGTCTCACTAGAAAAGTGACCTCCAGCTAATCCAGCATGTGCTTGTTCTATAATCAAAATATACTCGTTTTCATTTGCACAAAGATGTAAATGTTGATCCTTACCTCTCCGATACAATTGGTTCCCAATAAGAGCATAGTCTCTTGCTTCAGTTTCAATTGCTCTTTGATAGTGTTTACTCATATCCTTAGGAAATGTTCGGCTTGATAAGTAAGTAACTAAATAGTTACTCCACTTAGGAATAGGTGACATTTGAAACAATGTTACATCAGGTATGGGTGTTTTTTTTTTACATTGACGGCAATCCTTTACAAAAGATCGAACATCTCTCCTCATAGTCGGCCAAAATACTCCAAGTCTCAAGATTCGTTGTATAGTTTGGTCTTCCGCAAAGTGAAGTCCTACTATGGTAGCATGTGCTTGACTTAGGTATTGTTCTTTTTCTTCACGATTAATGCATAAAAGCAATATCCAGTCTCGATTTCTTTTGTATAACCTACCAGCTAGCAATTGATACATAGCCAATTGCTCAATTAATTTGATCGTGATAGGAAGTGGTATTTGTGAATCCACTTGAGCTATTGTCATCAATGACACAATGTTTTCCGACCATCTAAGTATCATTCCCATGGAGAACAAATAGGCATCTGATAGATCATCGTCTACCCCTTTAAGTGATTCTCTTGAAACAATCCTTGACAAATGATCTGCTTATTGATGTGTAGTGCCCTTTTTTACAACCACACTGAAATCAAATTCAAGAAGAATGATGAACCATCTCACTATTCTTCCTGTGCTGCATGGCTTGTTGACCAAATACAACAAAGCTTGGTAGTCCACAAAGAACACAAACTTGTTGGCTAATAGGTAATGTCTATACTTTTTAACGGCATAGATCATTCCTAATCCTTCCCTTTCGGTGGTGGTGTAATTCTTTTCCGCCATGTTCAATTGTCGGCTAGCATAAGAAATAGGATAGTCAATTTTTTCGTCTCCTGGTTGAGCTAGTATACAGTCGATAGCAAAATTTGGAAGCATCTACATGTACGTGGAATACCTTATTCCAATCTGGTGCTTTCAATATTGGAGCTGAGGTAAGAGCTTGCTTAAGCTTCATGAAGGATTCTTCACATGCCTCGGTCCATTCAAAGTGTGTAATCAAGCTATACATGGGTTTTGCAATAATAGCATACATGTAGATGAACCGTCGGTAATATCCACAACGCCCCATGAAGGCTTGTACCCCCTTGACTATTGTTGGTCTAGGCAAATCAGCAATGACATGAATCTTCTCAATATCAGTAGCTATGCCATTTTTAGAACTATATGTCCAAGAATTTTTTCTTGTCTACCCATGAATGTGCACTTTTCAGGATTTAAGCAAATCCTATAAAGTCTACATTTTTCGAATACTTTTTTGAGGTGTTCAAAATGATCAGCCCGGATTGATGAATGTACGCATAGATCATCCATAAATACTTCTACAAATTTCCTAAGATATTCTTTGAAAGCATGGCTCATCAACCTTTGAAATGTGGCTGAGCATTAGTTAATCCAAAAGGCATAACCCGATAGGCAGATATACCCCATTTTGTTGCAAAAGTAGTTATATACTGATCTTTTGGGTCAACCAAAAGTTGATTGTATCCCAAAAATCCGTCTAAGAAGCTGTAAGCTTCTTTTCCTGCAACTCGTTCTAAACCATGCTCAGTTATCGAAAGAGGGAAGTTGTCTCAAATGGTAGCTGCATTCACCTTTTTGAGATTAACACACACTCGTAATTTTCCATTTTTCTTGGGTACTACCACAATTGGAGACACCCAATCTGTGTGTTCAATTTCGTAAATGAATTTGGTTTCCTTTAGTTTTTCAGTCTCTTCTTTTATCTTCCTGGCAAATGTTTCATTATACGTGTATGGCCTTTGTCTACTTGGTTTCGCATCAGCTCTCATGGGTATGGTATGTTGACAGATTTCTAGATCAACACCCTAGAGATCCTTGTAAGACCAAGCGAAGATATCTTGATATTCCTTTAACAAGCTCAGCAAGAGCTCTTCTTCTTATTTTGTTAGGTCATTCGCAATGTAAGCAGGTCTACGCTCTTCTCCCGGTTCAACCAAGTTTATCTTTTTAGCATTTTCAGGCCCTTCGTAAGACTCGCCCTGTTTCCGTAGTTCCCTAACAGATTGTTCGACTATGATTTTTCGACCTTGGAGAGTATACTTTTTGTAATGGGATGGAACGCTCATTACATCCTTAGCATCCTCTTCCGTGGTTTCCATTTCGGTCGTGTATATCTCCTTTAGAGTTTTTTTCAACTCTTGATATTTGTTTTTCCGCTCGACTCGAGTCATGAGTGGTTTCTTATCCTGTGAGTTTGCTTGAGTATCCTTCCTTGTTTTTCTTGATGTTTGAGATATTTCAGAATTTTTGTTTGAAGGATATCTGCCAGTGATTTTGTCCTTGACACAATCATTTGCATCTATCTGCATCAGGAATTGCGTTCTACTGGAGATTGATGGCATAGGTCGTGTTTTCACGTTTCTGGTGTCTCTCTTTCATCTATACCATTTTTGTCTTCTTGATTTCTGGTTTGGAAAGTCAAAAAAAAATTCCTCCCCTCCTTTTAAGAGTAGCTTAGCTCTCATATGTTCTT
The DNA here is from genome assembly GCF_014529385.1 of Adiantum capillus-veneris. Classification (NCBI taxonomy): domain Eukaryota; kingdom Viridiplantae; phylum Streptophyta; class Polypodiopsida; order Polypodiales; family Pteridaceae; genus Adiantum; species Adiantum capillus-veneris. Next base: position 117,630,678 of record NC_140941.1, read on the forward strand.
TCTCTGACCCCAAACCTTCTGAGGTAGCCGAGTGTTCATCTAACTCATCAGTTGCATCGTAATAGAGGTCTAAAAAGACTTGTGGAGCTTTCATTAAGTCCTTGGGTTCCTCATCTTCATCTTCAATGTTGAGGATTGAAATCATTTGGATGGGAATTATGTCGTAGCCATCCTCATTGCAAAACTGAGTAGGCATAGACGTACTCACACATACATCCATGGTCGCTAAAATTTGAGTCCATTAGAATGGTTCAAACAAATGCTCTGGAAAGGGTTCAAGTACGTAGGCTTCGTCTGTGCAGTCCCTTTCTAGGATACATTCTTCTCATCTTAAGCTTCCATTTTCTGAAGTTCCACACATCCAAATAGGAGTGTCCTTGTTTAACCACGATGGAAGGTTAGTTTCAGCCAAAGAGACTGAATCAAACTCTTGTATGGGTGTTTCAAGACATCTCTATAATTTTGATCTTTTAGATTTACTCTTGTTATAGATCGCACTTATTTCAAGTACAGATAATTGTTTTCCCAATCTTGGATAAGTTGTACATGTCGCATGAAAGGTCTTCCCAATATGATTTCATATTTGAGTTTTTTCCCAAAGTCTACTATGGCAAAAGTGTGTTGATATTCAATTCCACAAGAATTGACCATCACCTTTTCAAGCAGCCCTAATCGTCTCTCAATGTGTCCGTCAGCCAATTGCAATTTCATTCACGTTTGTCTATGTCTGGTTGTCCCCAAGATTCCCACATTGCTTTAGTGGCTATGGTTATGCCAGGTCCACTATCAAGTATCTCCATGGTTTCAATGTCATTATATTTCACTGGGAGGGTGGTGTTTCCTTCTTCCCCTTTGTAATATTCTCCGACTTTGTTCATGGGAACAGATCGAATCTCTTTGTTGTCCATTTCATTTTTCAATTTTACCAAATTTTTTGAGATTAACCCCATTATCCCCACCTTCTCTAGGGTTTTCTGTAGATCATTCCATAAGTATGGTCTGAGTTTTAACAGTTCTCCCAAGGTAAGAGTGCATTGGATGGGTGTAGACATGATTGAATGAATTTTTTCTGCTTCTAGGGTCTGTTCAACTCTTTTTACTTGAGTGGTCTTACACACTATGGATTCATCTTCGTTATCTCCCAAGTAAGAGGGTAATGTTTTCAAGGTCAATGGTTTCGACATTACTAAAGCTTCAGATCCGCAATCCCCGTACAAGGATTGTACATCCATGTTCACATCAAAAGGTAGGTTATCCAACCAGACTTCCTCTATAGGAGCTGACTTTAAAGTGAGGCTCCCATCATTGATCTCTCTCACTTTTTCCCATAAGTGTCCTGGTCAGTCTTCCTCTACGAATGGAATTCCGTCTAAGGCATCTTCGTTGTCAGGCACTATAAGTTCTAGTTCTTTTGTTTCAAGGTGGGGTTCTGCCACCACATCGGATTTTTCTTTAGTGTCTCTCACCACAAGCTCCTCAGGTTTTACAATACTTTCAAGCTTGGGTTTTTGTTTTTAGAGCATTTCTTGCGTGATTTTTACCAAATTTTGATAAGCTTCCAGCTTAGCTACTTCCATGTCTGGAGAAGCATAGTTTTTCCATTTGTTTTCCATGTTTTGGCCTGCTTTAAGTCTTGCTTGGTAGGCTTCCAAGGCGGCATTAATAGGCTCAAAGATTTTATCAACCAGAATGGATCCTCCAGATTGTAGCCAATACAACAGATGAGAGGGTCTCAAAAGCAGTGATGCCAATTTTGGAGATAGAAGAACCGTGGCCACAATCCTTATGGGAATTGATTAGAAACCAAAAATATGGTAGTGCTACCTTCTAGTCAGCACATATCCTTGAGATAAACATGGATCACAATTTTTTTCTAGGGGATATAAGATCTTTATGTGGGGATGTCAGGTATGTTGCATCTGAAGAGAGCAAACCACACTCTCTACAGACTTTGCCATCTACTATCATAGGAGAACTCAAAACAAAATCAAAGGTTAAAATGGTACCTTCTCAGTGGAAAGCCACACCAAAAATGATGGGTACCAAGAGTTGCATGAATTGATGTCTTCTCCTATACGATGCACTCTTTCTTCTTAGAGTTTCTAAAAATTAGATCGCATCTATGGGGCCAAATGGGAAAACACCTGGAAAAGTGGGGTTGAAAATCCCTTCACATGACCAACTTGCAGATGAAAACATGGATGAAACTTTGCCTAAGAAACCACAAGAAAAACCAATACCAATAAATAAGGTGGGTGATTATTGCAAAGGCGAGGAAGGGAACACCACCTTACCACTCAAGTACAAAGGAATAAAGACGGTTGCAATATTAGATAGTGGGGTAGGAATTGCCATTGCAACCAAGGGGATGTGGAAAAAATGGGGAAATCTTGCTCTTAGGGAAACTCAAGTGAAACTGCAAATAGCGGATGGATACGTGGAGAGACTCATAGGAATGTTAGAACAAATTATTGTATCCTCGTGTGGCATTGAGTATGAGCACGCCTTTGCCTAAATTTTGACAAGAGCAGTAACTTTGATATTATATTGGGCAGACCATTCACGCATCAGCTCAAAGTGGTACAAGACTGAGGCTGTGACTGTATCTACATGAGACACCGAGAGGTCACTACAAAATTTAGTGTCAAAGATCATGGTCATAGAGATGTAGAGCAAACCCTGGGGGAATAATTACACTCCACAACCAAACAAGAAAACAAGGTACTTGCTTGGTTGCAAAGCAAAGCGCATATTTGGATGTGCAGAGCATCAGAATGCGGGAGTCTTGGAAAGGAAGATTGCATCCTAGAGCATTTAATGGAAGATGAAGCTTATATTAAGGAACCATTTCTAGAGGATTTGTTTGAACCTTTTGGATGGGAGCAAATATTGGCAACTCTTGATGTCTGCGTAAATGAGGCAGCCAACACCAAATTTTGCAATGAAGATGGCTATGATAGAACTCCCTTATTTATGATAAAGGTGTTGAAGAAAGCTAACGAGGTTTGTGAGTGTGAAAGAAAAAAATGTCAGACAGATGGCTGTGTCATGGAGCATGACGCCAAAATGCAAACAAAAGAAGCAGAGCAACCATGAGAATATGTCATCATTGACATACCAGAAGAATCAACAAAATATGTTTCAAAGAAGCCGACTATAGAAAAAGTGAAAATAAAAGTAGATGAAGGATCAAAGTTTCCAAGTTCAACGTCAAATGTTCAACAAACGCAACATCAAGAGAAGAACAAGGATAAAATAAGAAGATCAATTATCTCCTACAAAAATCAAATTCAGCATTTGCAAAGAAACAGGACTCAAAATCACATGTTCAGCTGTGATAGATCCAACAGTGACAAAGAGTCTAATGTCTACGGAACATGGATAATGATGGGGAAGCCGTCAATCAACGAACTAGAGGACATAGTGTACATAAGTTATAAAACGGCAATTCCTAGCTTTGAAGTGTCAGAAGTTGCACTCAAGTTGAGTATCGGGGAGTATAAGGATACTTTCCACATAATCGACTCGAATTACATCAAAGAGAGTCTTATCCTGACAAAAGCTGGACGGATATCTTCTTCCAACCACAAGGAAAAGCTTCAACAACAACACCATTAGAAGCCCCAAAAGAACCTCAAGTACATGGAAACAAGAGACAACCAACCATCGTGGAGAAAGGTAAAGCAAAGGTAAACACTGAATTATATCAACCTCGCAAGATGAATTTATTCTCAACGAGCTTCCATCAAACTTTCCACAAAGCCTCTACATCAAGATCCAAACCATTGACGATGCAATGGAAACAGAAACAAAAAGTCTATCAATCAAAGTTTCTATCACATCAAAGCATTAGGAAGAAGCAGAAGAGAATCAGCCAAGTGTTAGTATCAAAAGAGCACATCCAAGTCAAAGATCAAGTTTGGATACATGAGACGCAAGTTGAACCTCATCAACAAAAGGTGACATGGTGAGTAGTATCAAATGAGTCAATCACTGCTCAAGGCTATTTCCAAGTAAACATTAATTTTTGGGCCAAAAAGCCTAAAGTAACAGCCTAGGTCTACTCACCTCAAGAAAGAAGTTCTACAAGGAGCAAACCGAGCTATCAACAACAGCTATCAACAAAAGACAAGGAGCAAACCGAGCTATCAAGGAGAAAACCGAGCTATCAACAAAAGAAGTTCTACAAGGAGCAAACTGAGCTATCAAAAAAAGACAAACACCTCACGTAGGAGAAAGAATAACAATAGAAGTCTAAAGAAAAGACCTTCCAAGCAAGCAATGCAACAAGTATGGGTGCCGAAGCCAAGCTACGCAACACAAACAAGTGAAGTAGCGGATGATTCCAAGTAAGCTATTCGAAGCACAAGGATTTTATGAAGGTAACACTCAAATATGGTCACCAAAATTTATAGATCAATTTGGAAAAACCAAGAGAAATCAGGCAGCACAAGCTTCCATCCAAAAGCAAGCAAAGACAACCAACATCCAACAGAAGCCAATTTCAGCCAAGGCTGCTGCAATCCACACATGGATACCTTGTTATCAACTACATAATCAGGGCTTCTACAACGGAAACAATCAGTTGTGGATACCGAAGCCTAGTGTCCATCAAGTCATCCAAAAAAAGAAGCAAATACAAAAGATGGTCACACAAGGACCAAGGACAAGGTGGGGTCCAAAATTGCTAGTGGAAACTTGATCACAAAGAACCCACACACATCAACAATCACTTCTCATGGGAGATAAAGAAAAAACTACATCAGTCCTTACAAGAGTTGAAGTACTTGTTTCACAAAGCAATGTCAGCATACGACAAGTAAGTCAAGGGGGGGCAAAATATGCGAACCTACTCGAAAAAATGGTGGCATCCAAAGACTAGCACAATGGAAGAGGACTAAATATCCAAAACTTATGGAATTGGGTTTATGTCCTTGAATAGGTATGTCCAAGTCACCATTAAACATACATGGCATAAAAGTCAGAGTCGGACAGCTAAGCCACTAAATGAGCGAGGTGTTAGTCCAAAAGCTTCAAGCAATATTCTATGTGGTCTAAGCGTCTTAGCTATTCTAGGAACTTCTCAAACTAGAAGAGTTGAGCATAATTATGTTGTGTTGGTCATGCTGGTATAGATGAGCATAAGAGTCAAAGTCTATGTAAATTATGTGTGGTGAAGTGAAGGAGGAAGTCCTTAAGGCACTCACGCACTAAGCACAATGAGTATGAGTGGAGAAGCTTCTACAATGAAATCCCTTCTTGGAAACATGGAAGATATTGAGACATCCTTTGATGTCACATGTGCTACATTTGTTCCTTGAAGCACCCATCAACTCCATCTCTTACAGTGCATGCTTTTTGTTCGACAAATTTTCATATGCATATAGAGTGTTCCATAATTGGCACTTGCATTAGGAACTCTTCCTTTGTTTCTCCCAAGCACTCACCTTGCATAACAAGTACTTCAAGCCCAAATGCTCAACTCCAATAAGAGCATATACCAAAGGAACGTTTTTCCCACCAAGTCTTTTACCTTTGGTCATCCAGGTTTTCATACCCTAATCTAGAGACACCCATCACCACACTCTTGTATATATTCCTTCTACATCAGCAATAAGGAAATGGCTACCAAAGTCATTCCTCAAAGAGAGCAACAGTTGCAAGTCTCCATATGCTAATCAAGAGCATCTTTTTATCTTCAAGGGAGACAACAAAGCTCCATCAAAAAATGGCAAGTTAAAGAATGGTCTACAATGACAAGCAATGACAACATTAGCAAAATATCTCTCAACAACAAAACATAAGCCTGAGATCAACATTGTTGAAGCTAGTGAAGTATTTCAAGTCAACCACAAAGGCAGACACATCAAGAGAAATCTTCACGGCCAAAGTGGCACCAAAAAGAAGAATGAGCAATAGATGCAAAATTCTCTCAACAATTGAAGTCCAACACATGCATCAAAAAGAATACATCACACATAAAGAACTCAAGAGCGTCATCAACGACAAAGTACTTCCTAAACAAAGGATCAACCTTGAAGACATAACTAAAGACACCCCTATGACAAAATTGCAGATGGTCATGTCAAGGGACGACACGAGCAAGGAAGTGGGGAATGTTACAAGATTGATCGAATAAGCACCCACCTGATCGGACACGTAGTCAGACACCACATTTGTACTCTTATTATTTTGTAGAGCTAGTGTAGTGATACTTTGTGTAAATCTTGATTCCAGAGTAGCAGGTCAATTCCTTGAGTTGTAATTCTGTCATGAAAATTGTAAAAGTGCATGTGAGATGGCCACTGATCATTTAGAAAGCCCTAGGTATAAAGGTCAATAACTCTAATGTAAAAAGAGGCTTATCTTTAGAGAAGAAGGAGCTCTACAAAACGTATGCTCAAGCTACAAAGAGTTCCAACTTGTAATCAGCTTTTCTAACAATTGGGTAATCCGTTTTCAATTCCAAAACTTGCATTGTGTTCCTCTCTCTTTGCTCTTTCATTTAAGTGAAGAGCATTGTCAGTTTTGTTGAGATTTGCAACTACGTGTCTGTGAGCCTTAATTGCATCTTTGAGTGCTTAAATCATTATTTTTAGTCATTTTGACCATAGGAGAGTGTTCCTAAACCATAGGGCGACCTTTTTGGACTGACCTGTTGCAGTCTTTAGGACCTTTTTCATGATGGATCGTGATTTTGGTACCTTGTCGGATTGCAACCAAACTTGGTAGGATAGTGCCCCAAGGTGTCCTAGACCTCCTCTTAAAGTTACGTTGCATTTTGAGTCCATTTGAGTGCCAAAATGGCGTGATGACCTAGAGCGGTGAGAAAGGATAGGCAGATTTCCATGATCATTGAGTGATTGATTTGCTTGTCGAGTTGTTGTGTTAGCTTGTTAGGTTCACTTCTTAAGGTTGACAACCTTGAAGAGTCTTTGTGCCCCATCCGAGTCACTTCCCTGAGTATTGACATTATGTTAGTGCCAAAACTCTATGCTACAGACGTCCATTGTGGCAACCCGCTAACATTCATCTAGCAACCAATGTCGAGAAGTGTCACCACTCAAAGACATGTAAGCAGGAGGAATGCTAAAAGGAAATGTGGCATCATCATCACTGGCATATGAAGCCACCACTCTAGCATGTGTCAAAACCTCATATGCACCACGCATATATCTCTGTTTTGCTACCTCATACATCTGAAACAATAGCGCCTAATGTGCTATGTGTGACCACAATGCTACCATTGCATATATCAGCAAGAACGAGACCGCTGTCTCTCACTAGTCATCACTGTAGACTCTAAATTGTCACACATGTCTACAACCATAAGTGAACGTCAAGAAACTATGGCGAGAAAACCTAGGAGAAATTTGGTAGAATCTCCCTTGTAAACTGAGCAAAACCTGAAGCACAATCTCTACCATAAACTATACCAAACTGACAATAGAGTGGGAGATAACTCGACCATTACAAAATCATGGAAACCGTGATCAAACGCATCAAAATTGATGCTCACATATGCATAAAATCAACTCCACAATTTGCTATATCTGCGAGCATACAATCTGGGACAAACAGCTTAACTGATCATAAAGCGCATAACCATATACGCAAGTAGTGAGCAAACTAGCTCAAAGTGCATCCCACAGGAGAAACTACCTGCAAAAATTTGCAAAATACTTGTGAAACCTGCCACTCTCAAAGTCTGTAGTAGCCACACAAGCATATGCAACCCTCACTCCTGTGAGATTGGGTATAAGAACGCTAAATTGTGTCCAAGCTGACAAAACCTATCAAAAAAGTGGGAGTCAAAGTCGACCACCAAACCATTAGAGAGTATAACTACAGACACACATGAAACATGGCAAGAATTTGAGAAAAATCCGACAGTTTCGCCTGAAAACTGAGTGAAAACTCAAAAAATCTCACCAAAACCACATGAGAATAGATCCACAAATGGTATACATGCAGCACTACAAAAGCCTCACAAACTAGCTCACTCCTGAATGAGTGGCTCTATGGACCTGTACCTATTGAAAAAAGCTATAAACCTGGGAACCTGCTACTTGCAAGCTATATATAGCTCAAGTTGTATCCACAAATGCATACATAGCATGAATCTACACAAACTCGTGCTAGAAACTGCTTTATAGAATGCCCCACACAATCATACATAATCTGCACTGCAAGGAAGCATAACCTGTGAGCAAAACTATCAAGAAACTTGCACACTACCTCATCAGTCAAAAAAACACATCGACCAAAAACCAAGCACAAAGCAAATCAACCAACTGCGTGTGGTTGAAATCGCCGTCCAAGAGTTGCACTCACGGGAGCAACTGCTTCGGAATAGACCATTGGAGCCGCTATGCATTGGTATGTGCTACCAAAGTTGGAAACCCGAGGAATCGTCAAAGTCAAAATGCCATTGGGGGGGGAGGGGGGTTGCCAAGGAGATGTTGCGGAGCCGAGCCGCTCCAGATGAGGGCTAGAGGAGAGTCGATGCCTCTCTCCCTCGTCTATCTCCTGGTAGGTCAAACTCTCTGTTGGAGCCAAACCGCTCCGAAATGATCGTAGGAAGGAATTCACTGACAAAACTACGCTAAAGTAGAGCCAAATCTCTCTCCTTGTGTCAAAGCTAACAAAAACTTGACCACCGTCGTCTTCCACCGTCGGACAAAATCCATTGCCGATGTCGTAGCCGTCGATGCTCGAAGCCAATGCCGAGCCTAATGTGGAGCCGCAAAGAAGAACGCCGAAAAGCGGTGTCAAGAAGAACGTTGAAATCGAGGAAAGATGGTAGGGCCAATGCCAAGGAAAGCCCGGGCTTACTTGCTCGTGCCCGCACATGCCTATGTCGAAGCTTCTCCAATGTTGACAAAACTACGCTAGAGTAGAGCCAAATCTCTCTCCTTGTGTCAAAGCTAAGAAAAACTTGACCACCGTCGGACAAAATCCATTGCCGATGTCGTAGCCGTCGATGCTCGAAGCCAATGCCGAGCCTAATGTGGAGCCGCAAAGAAGAACGCCGAAAAGCGGTGTCAAGAAGAACGTTGAAATCGAGGAAAGATGGTAGGGCCGATGCCAAGGAAAGCCCGGGCTTACTTGCTCGTGCCCGCACATGCCTATGTCGAAGCTTCTCCAATGTTGAATCTTATTCCTTTTTTGACACGGCCAAGAAAACTCTCAAGTTCTCTTTCTATCTCTTTCTTTTTGCTTCTCCACCAAGAGAGCTTCTAGCTCTCTCGTGGCGTTATCTTCCCGCTATCGGTTGCAATTGTGTGTGAATGTGCCCTTACACACACTCTTGGATTAATGAAAATCAATTTTATGCTCTTTGTTCTTCTCTGGCAACTCTGTGTGTACATCATACACACACAATATGTGTGTGTATGGATGCCTTGATAGAACGATGTTCATGTTTTTCTTAAGACAAAGTCCCCCAAAAAACCTTTGTTCAATGCTAATCAAGGCTTTGATTTGCCTTGTTATGCTCAAGATTTGCAGATAGCACTACATTGCAAAGTGAATTCCCAAAGCATGTAGCTCCTCCTCATTGTTGGCTATCCACAAGCTTTACAAAGCTCTAAAGCTCAGCAAATCAGCATTGCTCTCAGTGCTCCTTCTGTTAATTCTCCCCCTGCTCTTGCTTGCTTGGCAGCCCGATTATGATTGCTTCTCCACACATTGCATAAAACAGTTCAATTTGCTTGCCTCGTTGTCAATTTTAGTCTCCAACCTTGTTCCACCTACTCAACTCCCACTGCCTCCAAGCTCACTTGCTCACTGTTGGTTTCCCACAAACTCTACAAAGCTCTCAAGCTTAGCAAATCAGTGCTGCTCTCAATGCTCCTTTTGTTAATTCTCCCCCTGGTCTTGCTCGCTTGGTAGCCCGATTATGGTTGCTTCTCCATGCATTGCATCAAGGAGTTCGATTTGCTTGGCTCGTTAGTCAATTTTGGTCTCCAACCTCGTTCCACCATCCCTTATCCTCATTGATGCTTCTATGAGGAAAAAACATCAATTACATAATAAGTACATTAGTTTTTTTTTTAACCTCCAAAAGTAACCTTAAAAATTTCACACGAGGAAGAGAAGAGAAGAAACGGTGCACATGAATTCAAAATCATTAGATATGTCATTTCTTTAGTTCTAATAAACCTATCATTCTCCATCTCTTCCTTCAGCAAGTGTTATTGAGACCTCATAAGAAAGTCTCTTACCATCATCCTAATGGCGATCAAAACCACCCCTCCGATGGGGTTCTCTTATGCCGCTAGACATTATGATTTTCAAGACAGCATGCCTCAATGTGGATAGCTCAAGTATTAAGAGTGCATGTGAAAGTTTTCTCCACCAATGTGGCGGATTGGCTTTTCGTCTTTAAACAAGCCATGTTATTTTCTCAAATGCACGCGTAGCAGCATACATGTACACTAGGGGGAGCCCTCTGTAATGATAGCCATGCCATCCACAATCGACAGCAAGATTCTCAAGTCATTGACGTTAAGACGTGTCAAGAGACCTCCCCTTTCTCATGCAAACATTTCCTAGAACAACCCAAATGAGGGAATGGGCTCTTTGACTCGTGTGAGAGAAATATGTGTATGAAGAATGAAAGGGATTATGAACAAACTTTGTAACATCCAAGTGTCATTGACCAATTTTCATAGATTCTCTTGCCTCCACCGATGTAATCAACTTCTTCTTCCAATTCCCAGTCAAGAGATGAAAGGTTGTCTATCCCAATTCGCACGTAAATAGCATGCTCAAATTTAACAACTCATTGAAAAGTCTCTTATTTTCCTTATGGCTTTTAAAACCTCACCTCCAGAGTTTACTCCTAATGTTTCTTTAAAGCATGTATTTGCACGACTACTTGAACAGCCTTTCTATCTACCTAAGCATTGTATATAGATTACCAAAATTTTGTCCCTCTATGTATTAGACTGGATCCCCTCTCTAAGAATGGTATGTTTTTGCTCCTAAGGACCGAGAAGTAGTACACGTGCACGATAAGGGAGCAAGGTTCAGTGGATACCATGCTACCCACAATGGACAGAGAGATGCCCAGGTATTTGACATGTAGACATGTGATCAAGCTCTCTTTTCTTATACATACATTTTCTAGAAAAACATATATGAGGCAATGAGGTCCATGTACTATGACATGGTTATATGAGAAATCATTTGAGTTCTCTCTTAAGTAATACATGTCGGTGCTAGATTTTGGAATACTTGTCTCTATATCTCCCCATCTCTCTCTCTCTCTCTCTCTCTATGTGTGTGTGTGTGTGTGTGTGTGTTGGTTGTGCAAGGTAGAACGCTTTAAGGATCCTTAAAATCATGCATTCGTCCAAACATGTTGGGGGGATTCTTTACTGAAATTTTTTTGAGCCCCTCTCTCTCTCTCTCTCTCTCACAATGTTTTTTAATGTGCGTTATGTGCATATGTCCTTTAAAATGTAGTGTGTCATTATCACATTGTATGTGCACGCAAGTATCTTGGGAAGCCAAAAAAGTGAAAATGCGTGCTAGTGAATTCTTTGCTCTTTGGGTTGTACTTTATTCCATGTGAAATTTCATGCATGAAATGTAAAAATGATGCAAAAGGGAGAACGCATTTAGGGTCGTTCAAATCAAGCATTCTCCCACACATGTTGGAGTGATGCTCCATTGAAATTTTTTCAAGCCTCTCTCTCTCTCTCTCTCTCTCTCAAAGTCACAAGGTTTTTCTTAGGTGCGTTTTGTGGTTTCTCTTTCAAGGTCTTGGTGCTCTGTGCGTTTTGTGGGTATGTCCTTTGTAATGCAGTTTGTCATGATCACTTTATAGGTGCACATAAGTACTGCATGAAGTCAAAAACAAAAAATTAGCGAGCATGCGTGCTAGAGAATTATGTGCTCCTTGGGGTGTACTTTGTGCCAACAAACTTTCATGCATGAACTGAAAAAACGATGCAAAAACATTTCAAAAAAAGTTAAGTTATCCCCCTTTTTGCACGTGCAATCATCGCATTTTGATCAAGGTCGTGGGTGCATGTTTGTTTGCTTACATGAAGACGGCTTTTATTGAACAGCAAATAGTGCCTTTAATTACGTGCACATGGAATCTATTTTATGAATAATTTCTTTTCTCATGAACGTGACTTTTAAGAACTCGAAAAACAATGCATTGGAGCACACAAAGCATAGTCGTTAATGTTGATCAGAGTTGTTTTATAAAGAACGATGCAATGTCGCAAAAATCGGTGCAACCTTCTAGAATTTTAAAAAAATCAGTGCAACCTTCTAGAACAAATAAAAAATTCACAGAAAATCGGGTTATGCGTTGCTTTTATGCGCTCGACCATGCATTAAAAATGGTGATCAAGAGTAAAATCTCCCATCCATTTAATCATTTCGGCTTGATACATTGAAGATCTCCCACTTTGCGAGTGTCTAACTTTTAATGATAAATAATGCATCACTTGAATCTAGGAGTGAATGGATGAAATTGGCAAGCAGTGTTCTTTTTTGGCAATAAATACAAAATCAAAGCGTGAAATTGGCAAGCATCACTTTTTTCTTGCAGTACACATAAAATCGAAGAGCTCGACTCTTACCTCATGCCATGATAGTGACTCTCGCCTCGCAAAGCGCACCCGCCCTCACTCTTGAATCTCACCTTCTTTTGTAGCAATAAATACAAAATCAAACTGTGGAATCCGCAAGCAACGATTTTTTATTTGGAATAAATAAAAAATCAAAGCATTTATAGTAAATCCCACCTAGCAAAGGCACCCAACCTCGCTCCCAAATGCGATTATATTTGTCTTCCCTTTAGCTCTCGCTTCGCACCACTGTTGCTACATTGAGTTAACATTGGCCTCACTCCACACAGAGCCACTCTATCAAAGGTAATGGGGTGACTCTATGCTTGCCTTTTGTTTTCAAAGGTAAATTATTAATGGGCACTGGTAGTGCTGCTTCTGGCAACTGAGCAAGGGAGTCTCTCTCTCTCTCTCTCTCTCTCTCTCTCTCTCTCTCTCTCTCTCTCTCTCTCTCTCTCTCACACACACACACACACACACACACACACACACACACACACAAATAAAAGCTGGGAGTAGAACACCTTGGCAAAAGGTGGTCAGGATCGAGCTTGCATCACTTTGCCCATGGAAACTCTCTCTCTCTCTCTCTCTCTCTCTCTCTCTCTCTCTCTCTCTCTCTCTCTCTCTCTCTCTCTCTCTCTCTCTCTCACACACACACACACACACACACACATTACTGATTTTGAAAGTTGATTGGCTGCATTGAGCTTGCATGCATCATTCGATCGGTTAGCCGACAAATTTGCGGGGAATAAGGGTTGTGTGCTACACGTTCGAGAGGCAATCAGTTTCAGGATGCGTGGCAGCAAGCGTTTGAGAAACGTTTAAGCTCCCATTGGTTTTTTGAGTCACATCCAAAAGAGCCTCTAAGAAAGCTTCAAAGGCGTATCGATGTGTCATGGGAGACTCATCCACACAATGAGCTTACATAGTATGGTGCGTCTATTTTGCAATAGCAATACTGCAATCCCAAAAGATGTCATGGCCAATGTAACATCTCCTTGGCCACGCAATTGTGACAACAAACTGTTACACAAATATGTTTTCCTAGTCCCTGCAGGCCCATCTAGGAAGAAAATAGCCCCACCATCAACAATCAATGCATGAAAAACTGTCTCGAAAGCGATCCTTTGATCTCTAGGGCATCAAGGCATTTCTCATGGAGAAGCAAATTGTTTTCATGAGGCGACAGAAAGCGTTCATAAGGCATTGGAATTCCTAGATATTTGGATAAACTTTGTCCAAATGTACTTAGAATGTTCTGTAAATCTCTTAATGCACACTTCAGCAACCTGTGCACATTCATCCAAGGACTTGTATCTCCTCTCCAATGTGTGTCGATAGTCATCAGACAAAGATTGGCAATATCTCTTCCATAAGTGATCAAGGGAGGAGGGATCACAAAACAATAAAATTTTCACAAATAAATGCCTCAAAGCCTATATGTGACCTGCAAGCTTCCTCTATGCAGGCAAACCATTCCCCATCATCATCTAGGATACCCCTTGCAATGCATGTTGCCTTGAAGGTGCATATCTTTTGATACATCGTCCATCAACCATGCAAGGAGATGAAGTGCTGAACTCAATTCGTGGACCGTAAATATTACAACTAACAACGATATCATGCAGCACAACGAAAACCGGCTTTTATAGGACAACTCTACACAAACCATTATGTCGTGGTCAAATGTTGATTGAAGCTTACATGGAGGATCTAGAATTAGGAGGGTGTGAGAATGTGGCAAGCCCCTCTTTTGGAACTCCACATGAAATATGTAATCCACCACTTTCCCAAAAATATCTTTTTTCGATATGTGCTTCATCATGCAACACTCCTCAGTGGCACAATATGTATCGACCATAAACTGTTGAAGTCAACGACCACCACAAAGCAAGCATAGTTTTGTATCAGCGGGAACTTGTGGTTGATATGTGTAGTATTCTCTTTGACTAACACATTCTCGATTACTTGATGCATCCAAAGGAGCATGCACATTAGCATAAGGGACCCTGATATGCCATCCATCTTCTCCCCAAGGAAAGAGAAGAACATACAATAGTGGCATGTACGACCGTGTTGATTTGAAATCGTATGCAACCTTCCATCTCAACAATGAATCACAATATCTCGATGGCCAATTGTTTGTAAATCTCCTTGATCTAGCATAATTCCACCAACCTCATTGCCAACATGTATCAACAAGTACTACCTAGAAGTATTTCTTTTCTCACAAATTGTCACTTTAATCTTGACACCATGGCTATCACACAATAATTTGCCAACATTATAGAAGGCATCCGCATATGGATTACATGATTGCATCATTATTGTCAATGCATTAAGAGTGGAAAAATCCAAACTGTCTAAGGAATTTATACAATTTTGAATCTCATGCTCAGTATCATATACATACATCTCTGCAAATTTTGGTGCACCTTCTCCATGCGGCAACAAAGAACCAATCTGATGGTACACACCACCATGATTACGAAAACAATATGCACCATATCTACCTATCAATGTTTCATCAACACTAGCCCTAACAGATGCAATTGCCATCACGCTATTAAAATTCGTGATGTTCCTTCTGAAAGATCTACTTGAAGCATCATTATTATTGATTAGTCTCTCCAATATGTTTGGTGGTTTGAAAGAGGAAAGAGAGATACTTTCCCACCCCTGCAAAAATATTTTCCAGTTGATGGTGTCATAGATTCTTCATCTCGCACCACCAAAGGCGTGCACAACAAAACTCACAACAAGAGGACATGGTTCCCATTATGTTCGGCATGTAGAATGCAATCGATGCCTTCAAGCGAGCTGTCATGAACATACGGGGTGCACTCCTCACTTTGAACATCTACGAGAGGACACAAGTGGCCATCGTGTTGATGGCGTAACCGGAGACATGATGCCTTTCCGGTTGTCGATGATGTCTTCTCATTGCAACCAAACATGAGAGAGAGTGTGTTGTCTCCGTCGATGACCTTGGAAGACATGTGGAAAGTCTTGTGGAATGGTAACATCACCATGAAAACAACCATCCCTCTACCCATGGCCATTTGTGGTGAATGACACGTATGCAATGCATTGTACAACAACTTGCCAACGATAATGCCATGCAACTTGTCAACATGCACGTGCATGTGTGCTCATTTGGCAAGTCAAGAAGACAAAGGCATGTATCCCTTATCCTCATTGATGCTTCTGCTCAGGAAAAAACACCAATTACATAACAAATACATTAGTTTTGTTTTTTACCTCCAAAAGTAACCTTAAAAATTGCACATGAGGAGGAAGAGAAGAGAAGACACAGTGCACATGAATTTAAAATTGTTAGATACGTCTTTTCTTTAGGTTTATTAAACCTATCATTTCACGTGTTTATCTATTTCTTCCTTTAGCGAGGGTTATAGGAAAGTCCCTTACCATCATCCTATTGGCGGTCAAAACCACCCCTCCGATGGGGTTCTCTTATGCCGCTAGACATTATGATTTTCAAGACATCATGTTTCAATGTGGATAGGAAGGTTGAACAACCAAACTATTGCTCAAGTGGTAAGAGAGCATATGAAAGTTTTCTCCCCCAATGTGGCAGATTGGCTCTCCGTCTTCAAACAGGCCAGGTTGTTTTCTCAAATGCCCGAGTAGAAACATACATGTATAGGAGGGGATCCCTCTATAATGGTAGCCATACCATTCACAATCAACAATGAGATTCTCAAGACATTGAGGAGTATAAAGAAACTTTGTAAAATCCATGTGTCTTTGACCATTTTTGGTAGTTTCTCGTGCCTCCACCGACACAATCGACTCGTGCTTCCAATTCCTAGGCAAGAGATGAAAGGTTGTTTATCCCAATTCACACATAAATAGCATGTTGAAATTTAACGACTCATTGAAAAGTCTCTTCCTTACCTTATGGCTTTTGAAACCTCACCTCCAAGGTTTCCTCCTAATGTCGCTTTAAAGCACGTATTTGCATGGTTGGTTGAACAATTGTTCTCTCTCCCTAAGCGTCGTATATAGATTATCAAAGTTTCATCCCCCTATGTATTAGATTGGATGCCCTCTCTAATATTGGTACGTTATTGATGTTAAGGGCCGAGCAGCAGTGCACATGCACAACATGGGAGACAGGTTTATTGGCGGCCATGCTGCCGGCTATGGACAGAGAGATGCCCAGGTATTTGACACGTAGATGTGTGATGAAGCCTCTCTTTTCTTATACATACATTTCCTAGAAACCTATATGAGGCAATGAGGTCCATGTGTTGTGATGTGGTTATATTAGAAAAATCATTTGAGTTCCCTCTTAAGTAGTACATGTCACGCCTAGAATTTGGCATACCTCTCTCTCTCTCTCTCTCTCTCTCTCTCTCTCTCTCTCTGGCTGTGGGTCGCAATGTTGTTTTGATGTGTGTTATGTGGGTATGTCCTTTGTAACGCAATGTCTCGTAATCACATTGTATGTGCATGCAAGTATCCTAGGAAGCCAAAAAGTGAAAAATAGCAGGCATGCGTGCTAGTGAATTATGTGCTCTTTGGGTTGTACTTTGTTCCAAGTGAACTTTCGTGCATGAAATGTAAAAATGATGCAAAAGGTCGAATGCTTTTAGGGTCGTTCAAATCATGCATTTGCCCCAAAAAAAAAAATCAAGCCTCTCTCCCTCTCTCTCTCTCTCTCTCTCTCACACACACACACACACACACACACAAGGTCACAATGTTTTTCTTCTGTGCGTTTTGTGGTATCTCTCTCTAGGTCTCAGTTTCTTTCTTATGTGCGTTTTGCGGATATGTCCTTTCTAATGCAATATGTCGTGATCATGTTGTATGTGCACATAAGTACTGCATGAAGCCAAAAACTAAAATGAGCGGGCATGCATGCTAGTGAATTATGTGCTCCTTAGGGTGTACTTTGTGCCAACAAACTTTCGTGCATGAACTGAAAAAATGATGCAAAAGGATTTCAAAGAAATTATGTTATCCCCTTTTTTGCACGTGCAATCATTGCATTTTGATCACGGCTATGGGTGCATGTTCATTTGCTTACATGCACACAACATTTATTGGACAACAAACAGTGGTTTTAATTACGTGCACATGGCATCTATTTTATGATTGTTTTCTTTTCTCGTGAACATGACTTTTGAAAACTCAAAAAACAATGCATTGGAGCACACACAAAGCATAGTCATTAATGCTCATCAGAGTTGTTTTTATAAAGAACAATGTAATTTAGCAAAATTCGGTGCATCCTTGGATATGATTTTCTTTTTTCGCAAGAAAGCAGGCTATGCATTGCGTTTATGCGCTCGACTATGCATCAAAAATGGTGATTAAGAGTTTTTTTTTCTAATGATAAACAAGACAGCACGTGGATCACACAATGAATGGATGAATTTGCAAGCAACGTTCTTTTTTGGCAATATATATGAAATCAAACCGTGGAATTGGCAAGCAGCATTTTTTATTTTCAATAAATCTAATATCAAAGAGTTCGGAACTTACCTCGTTCCCTAACAATGACTCACGGCTCGCACGAATGTGATTCTCGGCTACCTCGGCTTGGCCCCGACACCGATGGAAAGTCCCCGCTCGCCTTTTTTTTCGAGCAATATATACGAAATCAAACCGTGGAACCGACAAGCAACGTTTTTTTATTTGCATCAAGTATAAAATCGAAGCATTCTATGCTTACCTCGTGCTTCGATAGTAAATCCCGCCTCGCAAAGGCACACACCCTCGCTCAAAAATGTGATTATATTCGTCTTCGCTCTCGCTCTCTTTCCACACGGCGGCCGCAAGATTATGTTAACATTGTTGGGAATCGGCCTCACTTCACACAGAGCCACTTTGTCAAAGGTAATGGGGTAACTCTATGCCTGCCTTTTGTTTTCAAAGGTAAATTAATAATGGGCGGTGGTAGCATGGCTTGTGTAGTTGAGCAAGGGAGTCTCTCTCTCTCTCTCTCTCTCTCTCTCTCTCTCTCTCACACACACACACACACACACACACACACTCACTCACATGCACACTCTCTCTCAAAAGTTGCGCTTGCAAGTCATAAGCAAGGGACTCTCTCTCTCTCTCTCTCTCTCTCTCTCTCTCTCTCTCTCTCACACACACACACACACACACACACACACACACACACACACACACACGAAGTGTAAAAGATGGGAGTAAAACACCTTGGCAAAAGGTGGTCAGGATCGAGGTTGCATCAGTTCGCCCATGGAATCTCTCTCTATGCGCACAGCAGCCCTGGATAGCTCTCGCTCTCGTTCTCTCTCTCTCTCTCTCTCTCTCTCTCTCTCTCTCTCTCTCTCTCTCTCTCTCTCTCTCTCACACACACACACAGAGGATTCGAAAGCTGATTGACTGTGTCGAGCTTGCACACGTCGTTTGACCAATGGGACAACAAAGTTGGCAAAAACAAGGGCGACGTGTTGCACGTTCGAGAGGCAAGCAGTTTCATGACACATACCAGCACTGAACGTTCGAGAAACTTTTAAGTTGCATAATAAAGTAGTATCTAGAAGAGAGCATGATTAAAAGAACTTATTGTTGATGAGTGCTGGTGGGATGTTCCATTTTGCAACAAGTTCATCATGATCAATGTTTTTTTTTTGGCTAAAAATTGCCAATTTGGCAAACCTTAAAAATTTGGAGCTTTTTTTTGCTCTCATTCGTGTAGATCTTAATATGTTTTTTGCTAGACTTTGCTATAAGGTTTTGTATTTTGGGGTAGCTAGTCGCCAAAGATATGCCCGCTAAAGAACTTGATGGTAGGAGAGATTGAGGGCCAAGTAGGTTTGATTGAGTAGATTCTATGTAGGAGGTTTGAGATCTTCACACTTCTTCATTTAGTTTTCATCTAGATTTCAAAGACCTTGTCCTACTCAACAGGATGTTGTCTCCTAGCAAAACCTTAGTACATATAAAGTGTGTTGTGACATTGATACTTATTTGAAAACTGTAGGTGGCACTACTTAAATCACTTCTTTCTATTGTATAAAAAGTTGTAAGAGATGTTCCTTTAATCGTTACATGTGATATTTAAAAAAATGACTAATTAAGGTCTAAATTAAATTTTTTGTTGAAAATTTGATAAATTTAATTTTAAAATGTTTTGCTCGCCAAATTCATAAACTTAGATTTATTTCTCGCCAAAAACTTGAGTAATATTTCAAGGTCGGTGTCAAAAAAAATAACATTGATCATGATGCCACCGTTTTTGAAAATTGGAAGTATTCAATATTTTTAAAAAATGAAGGTACTAAATACCTCGTGATGGATTGCAAATTCAAAAAAAGATGAAATTGCTATAACGGAGGAGAAGCAAACTTATCCCTTCAACAACATTGGAAGAGAAAACAAGTATACAAAAGAATGACACATTCCTTATGGTTTATAATAATTAGGTGAGGATGGTGCCCACCTCCCCACTAGACTCGCGTATCGTTTTTTTTTTGGGGAGACATAAGCATACGAGCACGTAATGCATTGATCATGAACTTTTCAACCCGTGTGTGTATAATTTTCACTACTACTACGGACATTTTCTTGCCCAATGTATGTGGCCCTTGCCCAACCATGTTTCATGGCTTATATTTGGAAGGGATACACACCTCCCCCTTGTGGACCCTATGGTATGTTGTTAAAAAAAGATTTGGTGATTTACTTCATGAGTATGACTTGACTTGAATTGTTAATTTTACTAGCCCTTCTTAAAAGGGACCTTGTGCACTACTACGCCAATATTTGTCATGATCAACAAACCCACAGAATCCATTTCATGATTTCACACTTAGATCCTACTGAGCTTAGAAAGACAATCTAGGGAATGCTCATCGGGGGACCTTTCCCTATAATCCCTGTTAAAAAAATTTGCCCGTTGATGTGGCATGCATCTAGCAACTGCATAGCTACATTTCGCTGAGAAATTGCGAGTAGATGGAGGGCCAAGATTTACAACCCCCTGACCCCGACCTTAACGGTGTAGGGAAAGGTTTGCTAGTATCCTTTGCCATGAATAATTGCGACCATCTAGCAACCGGCGGGGAGCTAAGAGCCAGTGCTTGGAGCCAATATTTTGTGCTTGGAGCCATTATTTTGGGAGCCATTATTCATAAAAAAAAGGAACACTAGCAATCCTTTCCCCGGCCATCAAATATTGAGGGCGAGGGGCCAGGTAGCAAGCATATTGCAGGCATCGAAAGCGCCCCCTGGCATTTTACAAGAACACTAGGCGATCGCTGACAGATTACGGGAATTGAAAGTGATGTTTTAAATTCCGAGAGATGATGTGGGTGCCAAAAATTCGTAAAATAACAAATTCCATTCAGCTGGTTGATGTGTGACTCATCCAACGGCCGTAGGCAAAAAGTACATAATTTGAATTCTACTGAATGGAGGGCCACGATCTACAACCCCCTCCCGTGGACTTTGATAAGACTGTCAAGTCCACTTCAACAATAAAATTGCGAACCTCCTCCCTATATCTACCTCGTCTATAAGTGACACAAGAGGAGAGCCAAGGGATCTACGACGGGAGCGCATAATCAGCGAGGCGTGTGCTTTGGGCCGTCAGGCCTCCGCAACAAGGGGGGGCAAGATCATATACACGCCGTATCAGCTGCCGCATGTCGACACGCAATAGCTCACATGGACAGGGCTCGGGTCTGAGGGAAGTCACGGGTTCAATGGGCTGCGTCGTGGGTTCAATGCCTATAAAAAAAAATCCAATGGGATAGGGTTAAAAAAATCCAATGGAATGCGATCAACAGCGGATTATCCCCGTCGTCTATCCTGACTTCCCTTGTGTCACTTATTGACGAGGGCGAATGCGATCAACAGCGGATTATCCCCGTCGTCTATCCTTTGACTTCCCTTGTGTCACTTATTGACGAGGGTCAAAGAGGGCTAGCTCAGCTGGACAGGTCGTACCGACTCGTACGTTTTGGGTTCTAACCCTTAAATGGACTGTTCCCCGTGTTTTGCCACCCTGGGCTTTCCATTATTTCTACTTAATCGTACCTCAGGAAGAAAAGATGTTGAACCCCATAGCCTTCCCCCTATGCTCAAAAGTGATTGATATTATCAAAGTATCGGCCATATCCTGTGACCAGGGTCCACACTACCCAGGTTGATGGTGGCAATGCCTTCCCCTCAAAGGTCATTGACCCAGGTCTGCACAATATCCCTGATCACCGCTCACATTGCCCCACTATAGCTACTCCTAATCAGGCAGGCTGCTTGGCATCATGGTTAGCAAACATGCTGCGAACTCATCCCCACTAACAACACACATTCACACTCACCTCTTGACAATGCTCAAACAATGTCTACATTGGACACCAGCTGCCTTGGATGTCCTATCACACATAATTGACTAACAGCAATGTTGTACATAACTTCTCCCCCAACAACTTAGCCTTTTTCCTGAAGAGGTGGCATTAAGAGTCGGATAATGAATAGCCCCTCCTGTTCCACCTGAGGGAAGAGTAGCTCTGCAACATAGCAAAATTACCCCCAATTTCGAGTACTCACTCAAATTGGGCCCCATAAGTGATGCCACATCAGATGTCCTGTGGAGTGACGAGAGAAAGCGAGAGAACTTTCCAACCAATTGAAATTCACCCTTGAGACTTCGGCATAATATAAGAGTTATCTGTTTAACATCATTTCCAAACAGACAAATTTCACTGTTAACTCTTTTACCGTTCATAACTTGCAGCTATTTAAGGAGTGGTTGTGATTGGACTGAACTTTTACTTGTTCTCCCCTGGATAACTTATTGCATATCACCATATCTACTCAAGCTGAGAACTGCATAATACGAACACAAAACAGCTCAATTTGGAAAAGCCTTATAGATCAAGAATTAATCTCATTGAAGACCCAGCTGCTGTACTGAACAAGATCTCTTTGCAGGAGCAATCCATATCTGCAATTTCCATTGTCCCCAGCACTGAATAGATGATAGGCGTGAGATAAGCAGCACTTCGACAGGCTAGGGAATCCACTCATTTCAACCAAAATGCAAACTTAGCAGCTAAAGTATAGTGGGTGTACAAAAGCTTCCCACAGATCGTCCCCATCCTGAACAAATCCATAGGCTGTACTCTCAGAAACTAGTGACATCACATTGTACCTGCAACTAGGCGGACATTTCTGTTCGCAATCCAAAATTCTTTGACTAAGACACTGTAGCAGCTGTTCAAACTTCTCCATGCTCCTTTTGCTGATCTCTACGTGAAACCAGTTCTTTATTATATATATATGTGAGCCACCATCACAGCTACTTCCCAGTCCACTTCAGGCCAGGCTAGACTACCATATGCCACAACTGCAATCTATAGGAAACCAAGAGAATCTGTGCAGTAAAAAGAAATCATCGTCAGCAACCAAATCTGAGGTATACACTTTCCTTGAAACTGCGACAAGCATCTCTCCATCATCATCTTCCCTGTTTTCCTTTACTCGTTAACTGTACCATGAGCAACACCAGACTACTGAGAGATTGCTCACTCCAGATGACTCCAGTGATGTGGGCTGCCAAGTTCAACCTACAAGCACTGGTTACCAGTGTGATGCATGCGTCTTCTATATGTCCAAACATTGTCAATATATCACATTACACCCCACAACACACCGTATACGCATCAGGATAGGTCAAATGTCAACTCTGTGGCTCTGTAAGCATTTGTTGACGGCCAACCAGCTCTGTTCTACTCTGGCACAACTACTCTAATGTATACAAGCAGTGTCATGCTTAACAAGTGACCCCCAGTTAGAAATCAGCCTTAATGTACACTGAAATTTCAGCAGAGCCATTATTACAGCACATTCATGAAATATCTGAAGCTAACCACACAAATACATAGACACACGTCTAAAAAAATGATATAACGATTATCTAAGGTGATATAGACTTTGCGACGCTGTTCCAAAGAGCTTGAAAAAGCTTACAAAATTGCACAAAGTCTGGCATGAACTCTTGACAACATACATAAGATTAGTTCGGCCGCAAAAGGAACAGCTATCTTTATCCAGCTCCAGTGCAAGCATCTTCAAAAACATAGCTTGCAACAAGACACAGCATAACCATAAGGGCATGATGAATCTCATGGCCACATAGAAGGTTGGTACTGAACTTCAGGATATAGCTGAAATAACTTGAACATTTCTAAAACCTTTCTAATTGGCTTTCCAAAGGAAGGGCATCCCGCCTTCAAATCATGTTAGCAATCCTCAATTCTCTCCAGCATCTGAAAATCAGGCTTTTTCTGTTTACGCACCTGGCATTTTTTATGGTCATTTATGTCATCTCGCCATATCATCTTGCTGCCAAATGCTGTGAACAGTTGTTATGATTTTTTGGATGTTTATGCTTTTTAGCTTCCCAAATAATTTGATGGCAATCACTTGCCCAAGCCAAGGTTCTCTCCCTGTCTCTACTCCACTAACAAGGGGAAAATTTGGATCCAGTCTCGGTGTCTAAGAGGCAAATACTTTCATACCGCTACAATAATCATCCAGCTTCCTTTTCTTTGGTGCTGGTGAAGAGATTTGCACACTTGGATCAGAACCAGCAGACTTGTAAGTGCTCTCACTATCACAGCTGAATGAAGCATCAAGCACGCCAATAGGACTCCGAGGTGCAGAATGAGCAGAGCTTTCATCCTTCAGTGTTTGAAGAGGTGATAAAAATATCTCCAACATCAACCTGAAGCACCTTTCAGTAGAGTCCTGCACATTAAGGGTGGGAAGAGATTAACCACGACAGCTCAAACAGACGCCAGAACAATGTACATGTTATTGGGCTACAGTTCAAGAAGTCCGCACATGCAGCTGTGTTGGCATCATGGAGATCAAGATCCCTTTGAACTTGATCAGCTCAAGTGGAAGCAACTCCTGGACTGCACACAACACAGCTGCAACAGCTATGGAGGATGGCCGGTAGGAAACAAACTTGAGCTCTGCACACAATAAACTCCATCAACCAAAAGCCTCAAAAGGAGTGCTAAAAATGAAAACAATCAAGAATATATGAGAGATGATCTTACCCTGAATGGTGGATAACACAAGCTCATTAACTCGAGAAAATAGGATGCACCGAGAGCTGCCATTAAGATCAAACTTGCTAACAAAGTAGTCGATGTACGAAAACGGGGTCACAGAACTCATTCGCCACTCAAGCGTACTCAAGACGAGCAGCTCCATTCGCTGGATAGTACGAGGCTCAAAAATGCAATCTGGCCCAACCTGAATGGCAAGTACCCAAGATTTCACTCATAAAATTTTAGATGATATATACCAAACAATGTCATCAAACCACTTATGATTACCTATGAAATTTTCAAAAAAATATGCAACCTGGAAGTAACTGAACAACAATCTGATTGTGGAGGCAAAAGAAAAGAACTAACTAGTTGAGCATTGCACAGACACATGTACAGAAAATGCAGTGTAAGATGTAAGACATCTAGTTTCATATCCATTTCATGTGCACACTGAAAAAATCGTGCAGTACAGCATGATTCATGGAAATAGTTCCATTGCCGCACTCAGCTATATAGCATGGGCAATGTTGCTTACTGAAAAGGCAAACTTTTTATGTCAAATACCTGAAGGTCCAGCAGTAAGGGCACATCCACTTCCTCCATCTTTGCAGCTAGTGAGAGGCAAGCTACTGAGAGCAACTGTAGCATCCAAGACTTGCCAATCTGTGTAAGGGCAAGATTTAAATAAGTCAATACCACCTTTCCAGCAAATAAATATGAAACTCCTGTAAGGTTTGGAGCAACGAACCGGAAGATTATTGCCAGATAGAAATCGATCAAGATAATTCACAGATAGGGCTGCAGTGAGAGGACCAAAATTGTAGAACCCTCGGACCTTCAATCACAACCATATTCTTATCAAGAAAGGCCATTGTACAAAAAAAGAAAATAACTTTAGGCCACATTTTTTGAGCTGCCTTTGCATACTTTCTTGAGAGCTTGCGAGATTAGGTTACAACATCAGTAGATTATTTAAGAGAGCGAGACTTCCCTACCTATACTTATTTGAAATAAGCATCTTTGTACACTCGGATTTTCATTTAGACAGCCTCTTGGCCAATTCCCTCAGGAAGGCTCTCCTAGAGCAGCAATTTCCAATTTTTACTTTGAATGGATAAACTGCATCAGTTGCAAGACATGGATCTCTAAGCTGTATTTACACTGAACTATTCTTGAACTTCTCATGGCTTAGACAAATCTTGTACTCTAATCTGCACCTAATCAATAAGTCTCATGCTTGCAAAAGTGTGTGCAAAAGTGTGTCCTACATCAAAACAAGTGTAAGGCACCAATTCCCTTTGCAGCAAGGGCTGCTTTTGATCAGCCGAAATGAGCAGGGACATTGGAACATGGTGAGACTGATAAGCATTGCCATCCTAGCCACAAAACACGGAAAGATTCTACCCCAAAATTGTATTTGACCCTAAAAATGTAAAAACCAGTAAAAAGCCAACAATTGTGCGTGCTAGGAAAGTCTCCAGAATTCAGCACTGTACAAGGTGTCAAGGAGCAGCTCATTGGCCCTAAAACAAAACTCAAATGTGTTTGATCGCACATGGGCAAGGATTGCACTGATAAGTGGAAAATTCGTCGAGAGATCATGTAAACGTCCAAATATAGCGGATGTGTACTACAAAGTTCATCGTTAAAACAATTTGGAGTACGATTCGCACATGCCATTTTAAAGATTTCTTTACATTCTTGCCTACTTGTCTCCATCTATATGAAAACACTTAAACCCCTCTTCCATTTCAAGAGAGCCTTGAAACAGTCGATGCAAGGAAAACACGACGAGCATATATCGGTTCACAGGCACATTATCCTCTCAAGATTCAAAATTCTCAAGAATTCTAGTTAGAGCTCTTTCATTTCGCGGCTTTAAGCATGAGAACCATCCACTACAGTACGAAAACCAGAGAAGAAAGAAGCAACACCTTGAAAAGCCAGCTGATCGCTTGCTGCCGAGAGCCTGCTTCAAAAACCTTGCTTTGATACTTCTCTTCATAATCCAACCGAGGTAGATGGAAGATCTCCCGCTCAACGAGTGCAGAAATAGCTACTTCTGCATCGTGCGGTTCTTCAGGCTCTCCCAGGAACAATGCAGACGGACCCTCGTAGTTGAACGAGAGCCTGCACTCTTCTCTTTCTTGTTCACCTTCATCCGACAAGCAGCCGGAGTCTTCGCAGCAAAGAAGGCTCGCGGCAGAGCAATCCACGCTGGGCGCCATGGCTGCAGACGAAAGAAGTAGCGGGCGGGACAGAACCCTGCTACCGCTTCATCAAAGAACAATGCAGGCCATGAGGATCGTGCTCACGAAGGAGCCGGAGCTGAGGCAAGACGAACACGACTGCATGAAAGAAAGAAGGAGAGGACGGCGATGGCGATGAAGGCAGCTGAGAAAGGACCGTAGTGGGTGAAGAAGCAACGCTGGGTCTAGGGTACTGGGGAAACACGAAGCTCTAGAAAGGGGGAAAGACCATCTGTGCGTGCACAGAAACTGATGCTGCGATGGCACAGCACAGCCCACAGAGGGGAAGGCGGGGAGAGAAGTTACAGTGTGCGCTTTAAGCAAGAGAAACACGCAGCGACCGAAGAGAGAGAAGGAAGAGAGCAATTCTAGAGAGAGAATATGAACCCTGGCAGAGAGGGAGACAAGACAAAAGATAGTTCGTGATGAGAGAGATTGCCTGGCACCTGGCAGCCAAAGTAGAGAGAGAGAGCGCCCACCAGTACAGTCATGCCCATGGGCCATTGCCAAGTTGCCATCCTCTCTCTCTCTCAGATAGAAAAAGATGTACATCTCTATGCTCGCAAGAGTTTAGGTGGTGGTCACGCGAGGCTTAGTTTCCAGTTATTTTCCTAGGAAACTAAGCCCTCACTATGGTCACGCGCGTATAACTAAGCCGGCATAGTTCTACTATGCCTCAGCTCTCCAACTATGCCAAAAAAGGCATAGTTGCAAATTTTACCGGCTATTGGTTTTAATGGCCTTTGCCAGTCGCCTTTCCCAAGAAGATCGTATTTTTTTAATACTGCTATAATAGCTTCTCTCACTCTCGCACACACACAGTACTCTCTCTCTCTCTCTCTCTCTCTCTCTCTCTCTCTCTCTCTCTCTCTCTCTCTCTCTCTCTCTCTCTCTCTATGAGCTCCTGACACCGGGCCGCTGGCTTTCAATAGCTGGGCCGTTGCTGCAGAGTATTTTGTTGGCTCCGTCAATCACGCAAGGCGGGCGGCAGTTTTTACAGCAACTGAACGGCAGCTGATTTTGCGCTGCTGCAGCTACAAAACTGGGCAGGCCTGCTCGTGAATGACGGACAGCATCTGCACCTTGCGCCATGCCATGCTTCTGCTATTGAGTTGCCATGCCTACACCATGCGCGCAAGAAAATACGTGATTGCTACGCTGCTGCTTCTACTGCTTTGCCCTCGTCTCGAACAGCAGCATCCCCTCCATGCGCCATGCAGCACTGCTTCTCCTACTGCTTTACCATGCCTACACACTCATTGCAGGAAAATAATCCGCAGCTATAGCGCTCTCTCTCTCTCTCTCTCTCTCTCTCTCTCTCTCTCTCTCTCTCTCTCTCTCTCTCTCTCTCTCTCTCTCTCTCTCTCTCTCTCTCTCTCTCTCTCAAGCTTCAAAAATTATTACAGGAAGCTCTAGGAGCCGCTCCCACCCTCAAATTGAATACCAACCATCATGGATCATTTTCCAATTGACCTCAACAGTCTATCGTCTGAAGTGGAGACAGCTAGCAAGGGGAAGACTTCTCATGGTCTCAACTCTCCCAAGTTATTGCATCGCAGCCTACTATCCCGATCGCATCACCATTTTCGGCCTCGGTAGCGTCAACCTACACCACCCGTTTGTCGTCACCCTTGGAGCGTTTCCTTCCATCGACTCATGGAACCATGCCTATTAATGGAGCTTCATTTTTTGGTCCTCCTCCACGCTTGCCCAATTCATCACCTTTGCCAATGCCATCCACTACATCCGCAAGTGACGACGTCATGGCGACACCTTCAACTCAAAATGACAACACTGGGAAGACACCGTCTGCCAAGAAGGGCTCTACGCCTCGTGGTGAGCGTGTCAAGAAGAATTCAAAGAATGCAACACAAAAGGCTCGTCGTGCAAAGCTCTCCACAAGTGACTCAACCGGCAATCATGGCAATTGGAGTTTGGAAGAGGTTCGTGTCTTGACGGATGCAAAACTCCGTCTCCATGAGTTCTTGGCGGATGCACAGGGTGGAGAGCGGGTCTTGTCCTTGGACGACCGATGGCGCAAGGTAGCCGAATGGTGCAAAGAAGGTGGAGTGACACGAACGCCATTGCAGTGCATGGACAAATGGGAAAACATTTTGCCAAAATTAAAGACCGCTTGTACTTCTCAATGTCAATTTTCCAATAACAATATGTTAATTGGGTTAGAGGGCTCCCCCATAAGTCCTCTAAAGCGGCAAATTTTTCGCTAGGGGGTTCTTCGATCACCTCCCACCCTATCGAAGCGAAGTAGGGGTGCTTCCTAATGAATCCTTATCAATCAACAACCAAAATAACATGTCTTTGGGAGAGTTTCTTTTTTACACGAGCATGTTCTTTAGAGTTTAGTGCATGCAAGTGTTTGGGAAAGGTGTGCCTCAGCTTAGCCTTGAGCCGGTGAAAATCAAGATTAGCCGGTTGTAAATGATGGCAAGGGGAAGAAAAAGTGGGAAATATACAAGAAAATAGTTCAAAAATCCTTCTAATTTGGAAATTTCTACTAGTATTTTGGGTTTGCATCTCCACAAGGAGGAAACCCAGCTACTTAGGAAAACAGACTTTCCCAAACACTGGTGCAGGCATGCTAAATGCACTATTATGATTTGATGTTGTATATGCTTTCACATATGTGTTGTTTGAGAGGTTTAGATGTTGTGTGTTTGTGTGTTGTAGTAGAGCCTAATCAGTTAATTCCTGATTGATGACAATGATCTTTGTTGGAGTGCTTCGAATGTCACCCCATTTATAGCACGTAGTTGGATCTCCTCACTATGCCTAGCTTCAAGCAATACATAGAAAAATAAAGTGTTGCATCTATTTTGCACAATTGTTGTTTGCATACAAGCTCGATCAACAATCGAGCTTAATCACGGGCATCAAGTTGGTTTTTTGACATGGAAGGAAGACTCTTATCGAGAAGCAGAGGGACCTCTAAGAGATGCGGCAAGTCTAAAAGGTGGTGGTTTTTTGCACAACTAGTCTTGCTTGGTGGGCCTTGCTATACAATGTTGTAGCAATGAACGATCAAACAAACATGATTTTGAGAGGCATATACATTGTAAAAATGTTATTAAAACTAAAAGAAGTAATGTGCAAGATTCTAAAACAAGAAAATGGAAAAAGCATCAATGAACTGCAATAAAAAATGAAGTGCTTTACTAACCTGCAATGATGTACTGTTCTTTTTTATTGTCCAATCTACAAGCCGATTTTGAGTCAAGCTACAAAAAAGCAATGTGAATAGTTAAGCATTTTGTCTTGCAATGAAGCGTCACATATTGAAAATGCAAAGTATACAGTGCATATCATGCAGAAGTGCCATACAAAAGTATGGTGGAGAGTTGGCATTGTGGTCTCTCCAGAAATTTTAAGAAACGGAAGGTGTGCCCTGCCCCGTATCATTTATGTGTTGCGCCAAGCAAACACATGGGCATGGGAAATTGGATGCAGATAACGGATCTTGCAGTGTTGTCGAGTTGGAGTCATGCTTGTGCAATCGAAACGTCCACTGTTGTGAATATATGTCCTCTCTGTTAGACACAAAACGTGAGTTAAGACAAATACAAACGATACAAGGTATGGATTAAGCTTAAAGAGAAGTAGAGCTAACTTTATGTTATACTTATAGACGGTGTAGGTTTTATTGTGAAGATGAGCTCTTAACTCGAAAGCTCTAGTAGAGCCTAGTGAAGCATGTCAGTGTCGTGAATCATCCTATAAACTCATACGAAACTACTCAGTAGTTCTGCACCAAGAAAACGTGTATGAATCCCACAACCGCCCCCACGTCTGCCTTTGTTCAACGTTTCCTTACTATCTCCTTAATCTTTAGAAGTCTTTGGCATTTCAGGCAATGGTGCTATACACTACCTGCTTCTTGAGATTCATGAGATACGTGCATGCGCCTACCCATGGTAGATCTGATGATGGGGTCTTCATTGAAGACCCCCTGTTCTTTAGTGCCATGGGGTGGGGGATCGCAATGTGCTAAGGCCCCATTTCACCAAGGGGTTGTAGGGGTTAAGAATTCATGTGCTCTAACCATGCACGAATTGTGTGCTTTGTGACCCCTTTGTTTGGCAGTTGCCTATGAACACATTTGCAAGTATTGAGGCTCAGAACGGCTTCTAGTAGCTTGCTTATGTGTAGCGTTTTCTTGCAACGTAAGGGTCTTGGGTTTTGTGAGCGGCTTCCACTAGCTATCCTTTCATCCTCCTGGGGTTGCAAACACGAACATGTGATCGTGTTCACATGTGTTGCGCTCCTAGTTCAAACCATGGTGTCTTGATGTCTTGTTGTTGGTTGCAAAGCATAGAAATAGATCTTATGGAAGTTGCACACGAAACCTACAACCCTGACATTGCCAACACAAATCTCTGTTCGTGCTCGTATTGCACTCCTGGTTCAAATAGTAATGTCTTGCTGCTCACTGCATGTCTTGACCATTTATGGCTAAAAAGCAACATAGCTTTGCTTTAAGTAAGTATGAAACACTCAAAACCCTAGATTCAACAATTCCCTCTCTAGGTTGGCAGGTGTGACATCGCCATCTTGACACTGGAATGGGTCTAGCAAGGCCTCCATGCTTGAGTTGTCAAAGGGATTAGAAGAGGAGTTGTGCCACGAACCTTCTAGTGATGCATCAAGTGCATTTGCATGATCAAGCATCCACTTCTTCAATGTGCCCAAGTTCATACGTGAAACACTAGCAATGCTTGCTACTTATGCTCTGACCATGCAGAGCAGAGCGAGCATGGGTTGACGAGCAATGTAGTTTTTTACTTCCTAGAGCCAGGAGGTGGCCACTTGGCATGATCTAGGCCATTGCCCTTAAATCTAATTGCACGGCTCTTGAACTTGCCAAAAAGCAATCGACACTAGTGTTGAAAAAGCAAACAATGACGTTTGTTTACTCGTCAACCCTTGCTCGTGCCCTATTTGTTGTACAAAGAAGCTCCCTATAGGATCAACAGAAAAGGAACAAATGCTCATGGACATGGGGCTTTAGGCTGGGTTCAGAGACTGCGCGTTCCTCCCCACTCGCTCGACCTACACTTTTCCACCCACAAAAGGTGCACCAAAGACCAAGTCTGCATGCTATTTAGATTGCTGCCCACCATGCTCGTCAAGAAGTCTCTGAGAAAGGAAGCTAATTGGTCACCCAAAGAATTGCCAAAGCATGGGTAGGGTGGGAGGTTGGAAAGTCTTCGGAGCTACTTGGGCGTGACCACCTTGCCAACAAGGCACTGGTGGTAGATGGGCTTCATCTAGTATGAACCAGGCTGCTGATGGGTGCCTCTTTTCATTGGCTTGTCATTGTTAAAGTGCTCTAGCTTCGGGCAGTCTAAACCCAGCCTTAGGCTGCGTTCACAATGGGGAGGCAGAGGATGCTAAATCCCGTCTTCTGGGTGGAGGAGATGCTTTCTGCACTCTTCCACCGCCTAATGGTTCACACAGGAGAGGGTGGAAGAGGGGATGGTGATTGTCTGACGTTGCCTAATGTGAACATAGGAGAGGGACGGAAGAGAGAGAGAGAGAGAGAGAGAGAGAGAGAGAGAGAGAGAGAGAGAGAGAGAGAGAGAGAGAGATGAACATTCAAGTTTTTATTTGAAGAAAATGATATAAAATAATCTTTTCCTGCAATTCGTGCTAACGTGGAGGGTGGAAGTGGGGAAGGGGGGGGGGGGGGGGGGGGGGGGGGGGGGGGGGTCGGAAGAAACATTGAAGTTTTCTTCCATGTGCTGGAAGTCCAGTGCGCTGCTTCCTTCCGCCCGATGTGAACAAGCTTTCCTAGATTGGTTGCGAGTGCACTTCAATTTTCTATCGCCGCGCGATGTGAACCCGGCCTTAGTGTGGAGGACTCAAATTCATTAATTAAGAATGCCATAAATAGGAGAGTTACATGGATGATTTTCATAGATCTCAAGGAGTAAATAAAAACTTTGAGAAATGGAAGTCTCAAGTAAGTGATCCGTTAGTTGTAGAAGTAGCTTTATAAATCATAATATAAAGTGAAGTGGATGAATCCACATAAATGAGAGTTACACGAGGAGATGTGTGAGGGCGAGGCCACAGCATCCACTCTCTAGAGAGCCACATACTAGAAAGGAGAAGGGGGCAAAAGATGTTATAGAGAGAGAAAGAGAGGGGGGGAGGGGTAGTAAATAAAATAAGGGGGAGGAAAAGGGCAGTCAAAATGCGTGAGAATATAATAAGGGTGCTAGTGATTTTGGGTCTTTTTGTGATGGAAGGAGGGCAATGTAACTGTTGGTTGTGTGCCCAACTTTAGTATAGTAGGAGCTCTCTAATATCGCTCTTGCTAAAAAAGTAAGGGTGGATATGCAAGGGAGGGGGTGGAACCTCAGCCCGTTGTCGTCAGTAAACGAAGCTTGGGAGGTTCAACTTTGCCCTCGGCTTATCTCGACAAAGAAGTCCTTCGCATTGGCAGCTGTTTTTGTACGCAACAAAAACGTTGACGAGTGGCGGGAGTTCTACCCCGCCGTGCGAACGTGCCCTAATATCTAGCAACAGCAAGTGCCCCCCCCAAAGAAAGTCCCTCCTTCACTTTTTCTCCTTTTTATTGTGCTGGAGGACCCAGAGGGCCAACCCCCCTCCCTTCTCTCTCTCTCTCTCTATTTGTGCTTTCTATCTCTCTCTATGGGTATGTGTGCTCCCTCTATCTCTCTCTAAATGTGTGTTTTCTCTCTCCCTTTTAGTTGGCTCTCTCTCTCTCTCTCTGTTTTTCTCCCTCTATGTGCTTTCCCTACGTGGTCTCTGTCTCTCTCGCTCTCTCTCAACAGGACCCTTTGTTTGCTTATAATAAACCTCCTGCCACCCTTTGAGCAGGGCGCGGATTTTTTGGGAGATTTTCCAGGCTCTCTCTCTCTCTTTCCTTTTCGTCCCATTTGATTACCTCTCTTTTCCTCCATCACTTCCATCCAATCAAATTCTTTTCCATTTTATCTGAATCTTTTCTCTCTCTCTTACACCCACTTATCAATCACTTTCCTCCGGACCAAAATCTATCTATCCATCCTCATTTCTTGTTCTTTGTGCTTTTCCTCTCTCTATCAATCACTTTCATTCATCCCCAAAAAAAAACTCATTTGGCTTTTCTAATGTTTTTTTTTGAGATTTTCCTTTACTGCCTCTCTAAAATATCTTTCGAATTTATTTATTTTTTAGTTGCTTAAATTCTTCTAGATTTTTCCATGCAATTTTCCAATATTTGTTTTAGGCCATCCTATTTTGTCTTAAAAAAACATCCAACTTTTCTCAATGTTTTTTCATTTGAATCTAATGCCCTTTTCAATACCCTTTTCTCTCTCTCTCTCTCTCTCTCCCTCCAAAATTTCAAACTTTTTCACGCTCAACCAATGCTCATATTTCAAAACGGACAGCTTTTGCCCCTCCCTTTCATCTCCTTGGCCAAAACACTCTCTTCACACTCCAAAGACTTTGAGGAGATTCCCACGATGCAACAAAGCATCCATGTTGATACCTAAACTACAAAACCTTGTATTAATTTGCGAAATGGGCACAGTAATACAATCTGCACACATCTTGGGCTAAGAGTTGCTCAACCTATTCAAAACCCTCAAAGCCTTGTTGAGAGCATGGATCAGTTTGTTGGCATGGATCTATGATAGTCTGTCAACCTACGA
This sequence comes from Adiantum capillus-veneris, assembly GCF_014529385.1. Classification (NCBI taxonomy): domain Eukaryota; kingdom Viridiplantae; phylum Streptophyta; class Polypodiopsida; order Polypodiales; family Pteridaceae; genus Adiantum; species Adiantum capillus-veneris. Next base: position 117,665,279 of record NC_140941.1, read on the forward strand.
TTTTAAGCCAATTGGGTTTCTCGAGGCTTGTAAAGACTTCCTTTTCTCCTTATATGATCTTTTGGACCCTCCTAAACCCTGTAATAGATTTATTGACCTTTCATGTATCTTCAAATTTGTCGTTTAAATGTCAATTTCTTGCCTCTTTGCATTTATTTTGGACCCCTCATAAAAAAAAATTGGTCTCAAAGTCAAATTTGGACCTCCAAAAGTCTTCTAACTATTTGCATACCAAGATGATTTTACCTTTGTTGCTCAAACACTTACCTTTTCTCGAATTCCTATGAGCTTAAATGTCTTTCCTCCTATGTTGAAAATGGATCTGCATGTGTAAAGGTTAACAACCAAGAGAGTGTCTTTTTTTTTTTTTGCAAAACTCACAATTGTGAGTGGATAGTATTAAGAACATCAGAAATATACGCCAATCTCGAGCTCAGATCAAGCCTTGAGGGTCAAAGGATTACAAGTTTTGTGTTTGACAGAGAGACCACAACTACTCCTAGGCTTTACTTATTACAAGATGTCATGTATTGTTCTAGACCAGTCCTCTGAGGCTTGTTTGCCTCCGATCGCGTGGATCATCGCTCTGCTCTCTTGTAAGATTTCACAAAAGCTTGCCAACAGCTAGATCCCCCTCAAACACGCGGCGGTTCCTTGCTTGCCAAATATGGTGAAAGAAGTAGTACCTGATTATTTGAGTGCAGACAAGAAGAGCAGGACTTCCCAACCTATTACTACCAAAGAACATATCATTCTTGAAGAACTTATTTTCCATGTCCTTTGAATCCACTTGCATATTTTCCCAGCCATGCCACTGATTGCCTGGCATCCCATGAAAAGGTGGGTTAGGTCTTCACTAGCTATTATGCACCCTGAGCAACGATCAGACCCGATTCCTCTTTCTTGTATCTTCACTCTCGTCGGCAGAGCACCCCACATCACTTTCCACATAAATATCTTCATATACTGAGGCCACCTTGGCTTCCAGATGTTCTCCATGACTCCCTCCCACCATTTTTTCGTCCAGTGCCTCTTCCATAACTTGTTGAGGGGGCTACACCAATTAGCCTCGTGCATTAATGCATGGTAAATGCCTTTAGAATATGGTTTCCAAAAGAGGCTACTCCTGGGCCATCTCCAAGCGTCCCATTCAAAGTTCGATTCACAAATTGGCATCACCAACTTATCAAGCTCTTTCATCGCCTTGTAGACTAGTAAGGTCTCAAAGAGTAAACAATTTTCCAACACCAAGAGAGTGTCTTATGCAATGCTTGGATGGTGCAAGGCTCACATTCTCCTTGGGTAAGTGAGCTTTGGTGTAGAATTTGGTAACCAATGTCTCTTTGTCCATATTAGTTGTTAGAATTTTACGCAAACCCCTCTAATATAAGCAACATGAACAAGCAAATGCATCCAACTTAGCTCCACACATTCTAAACATGGACAACGAAGATCGTACACTCACATACATATGCATAGAGTGCTAGTTCTTTAGCATTAATGTTTGGATTTATTTAGCTCGTATGTTCAGGAAAACTCCCACTGACTCTGATTTTTATGCAATCTACTTTTAGAACTGTGACTTGATTAGTGGGATTTGACGATTTTATGATTATGCAACTGGACCTGTAAGTCATGACCCTTTGCTTGATTGTAGTGGGAGATGACATCCAATTTTATTTGGGTTTGTTACCATATACATGTGGTAGTGATGTGTGTGAACACACTAGGACCGCTGGGGCATTTTTTCCCTCTTTAGGAGGTTTTTTCCCTCGAGCATTGTATATACGCCCATCACTCTAGGGCTATCTATCTTTCCATTTGCACACTAAGTAACACACTCTCTATTGTGTGCCTTGAGCTTCCTTCGTCTTCTCCAAGTTGTGTGTGTTTCTCTGCAACCCTAATTCCAACAATTGGTATCAGAGCAGGTCACGTCCTCCCGGGCTTAGTCGCCAGCTGCTCCAGCACACGCCTGCTCACTTTCTCCGATTTCAGTGAGCTTTGGCAAGCGTTCGCAGGTCGACAAATATTTTGGCCTCCGTTTCCACTACAGACAATATTGCATAGGCTATTTCGCCATTTTGTGCAAAATTTTTGTCAGTGCCATTTTCTGCATAACAGGTGCCTTATAGTCTTCTACGGTTTGTGCTATATAGCACAGGTTGTTCCCGCTCCATTTCTCCTATTTTCGGGCAGTTTTCACATCAGGTGTAGCATTTGCCATGGCTGACAACAACAACACAGATGTGTTCAAGATGTTTGCTGCTTAGGACATGTTGGATGGGGACAACTACCCTATGTGGGCTTATATGATGCAACATGTTCTTGTGTCAAAGGGTGTCTGGAACATTGTGCAGGGTATTGATGTACGTCCTGATTCTGAGGATGTAGGCGATGTTGAGGATGTTGCAGGTCTTGTTGCAAGGATTGCAGCTGTTAGAGTTGTTTTGCCTACGGCAGAACAAGCTCGTTGGGATGTTAAGGATGCGCAGGCTCATGCATTGATTCCGTTGTCTGTGAAGCGCACTATTGTTCCTCACATCCGTTCAACAAAATCTGCAAAACAGGCTTGTGATATTTTACCAGGTCTTTATGCAAGCCGCAATGAGGCTAAAATTGCTTTGCTGCGTAAAGAGCTGGAGTCGAAGATTATGCATGAGGAAGATGATATGGACACTTTCCTTGCGAGTGTCAAGGATATCAATGAGCAACTTATTTCTGCATGTGAAGTCATTTCAGACAATTCCCTTGTGCAGACTGTTCTTGATGCCTTACCAGATTCCTACCAGACTTTTGCTAGTACTTGGAGACTGATGACCCAAGGAAATCCTGAAGTTGTCAAGTTTGATGCATTATGCACATTGCTGTTGCAAGAATCACTTTCTAGAAAAAACAGGACTAGGCAGCGTGCAGTTGAACAGGCTTTTACTGCTTCTCAAAGAAAGGGTGGTAACAGTAATGCAGCCACTTCTTATGGTTCTGCTACGAGTGGCAAAAATTTTGTTCCTAATGCTTCTGCTGGCAGTACTTCGTTTGGCAATTCTGGTGATAAGGGCAAAAAGAAGATGCGTTGCCATTATTGTAAAGCCAATGATCACTTGATCAAGTCGTGTCCTAAGTTGAAGGCCAAAGAGGCTAAGAAGAAAGAGGGTGGTTCCACTACAAATGCTGGTTCCACTACAAATGCAGCCATTGTTGAGTCTTCTGTGAAAGGAGATTGTGATGCTGATGTTGATGTAGAATGGGCTTTTAGTGCAAAGTGCACTTACAATCCTGTTGTCCATGATGCATGCTTGTTAGTTGCTGCAGATTCATATGCGTGGTATTTCGACAGTGGTGCTACAAAGCACATTACCTCACATCGTGAATTGTTTACCTCTCTCGAGTCTGTCCCTCATGGGAATTCAGTCACTTGTGCCAATAACGCCTCTTATCCAGTTCAGGGAGTTGGAAAGATTGTGCTCACTGCTGCTAATGGCAGTTCCTTCACACTTGTTGATGCACTTTATGTACCTGGGATCAAGAAGAATCTCTTGTCTATATCCGCACTTGCTAGACTTGGACTTGTAGTCAAATTTGTGGATGACAGATGTACATTTCATGATCTTAGTTTTGGTGATGAAATTGTTGCATCTGGCCTTTTGTGCCGTGGGCTGTATAAGCTCACTTTGTATGACAAGTGTGGATAAAATTTTGCAAATGCTGTTGCAGATTCAAGGGCTATTTCAGATGCAAAACTTTGGCATGCACGTTTTGGTCATCTGAATTTTGCCAGTTTGTTGCGTTTGCAGAAATCTGATATGGTTGCTTCTTTGCCACCTCTTGAAGCACCTGTCAAGCATGTTTGTGAAGGCTGTATTTTGGGTAAGATGCAACGTTCTAAGTTTCCAAAGGATGGTTCAGTTCGGGCCACATGCAGGTTGCAGCTTGTGCATAGTGATGTTTGTGGGCCCATGCAAACTCCGTCCTTGGGCAATTACCTGTACTTCATGACTTTCATTGATGATTACTCCAGGCATGCATGGGTATTTCCGCTTAAAGCGAAGTCCGAAGTTTTTATGTGCTTCAAACAATTTCTGGCTATGGCTGACAATGTCTCGAAATGTACTATGGGCACCCTCCGTTCCGATCGAGGGGGGGAGTATATGTCTCATGAATTTAATGCATTTCTGGCTAGTCGTGGGATAAAACACCAATGTATAGTGCCTTATACACCTCAGCAAAATGGTGTTGCTGAGAGGAAAAAAAGGACACTAACGGAAATGGCACGATGTATGGTCAAAAGTCAAGCTTTTCCGCATTCTTTTTGGCTTGAGGCCATCATGTGTGCCACTTATGTACTTAACAGGTGTCCTACGAAAGCTTTGCAGTCTATTACTCCATATGAAGCATGGCATGATAGAAAGCCTTCTATTGAGCACATGCGTGTCTTTGGCTGTTTGGCATATGCTTTGGTGCCACAAGTGCAGCGCATAAAATTGGATGATAAGGCTGTCAAATGTATTTTTGTTGGTTATAGTGCTGAAAGAAAAGGTTACAGGTTGTATCATCCGCAAACAAAACGTATTCTGGTTTCTCGGGATGTAGTGTTTGTGGAAGATTCTGTTCAGCCCTTGCTGTCATGTACTAGGGACAGTAATGTAAGCTCACATGACATTTATGACACTTTGTTGCCTCTTTTCAGTGGTGGAAATACGAATGTAAGTTCCAATGAGGCAAATGTACAGCCTATGGGGGTTTCTGAAAATGTTTTAGATCAGCCTATTACTGATGCAGATGTACATGATGTACTTGATGAGGAAAGGGCTGAAAATGAGCAGGCTAGAGGTATGCCAAAATGGCTGGTGCACACTTTGCGTGACAGTAAATTGGATGCACCTTTGTCTAGTCGTACTCGTTCAGGCTCTCGCCATGCATCTTATGCATCAGATTGTTATGCTTTGGCTGTGTCTAACTTACATGATGTTGAGGAGCCTCTGACTTTTGATGAAGCACAAAATTCAGAAAATTGGATGGTTGCCACAATCAGAATATGATGCACTTACAGAAAATGACACATGGACTTTATGTGATTTGCCTCCTGGCAAAAAGGCCATTAATACGAAGTGGGTTTACAAGTTGAAACGCAAGGCGGATGGTGAGAGTGATCGCCATAAGGCTCGACTTGTTGCAACGGGTTATGCACAGCAAAAAGGCATAGATTATGAAGAGACTTTTGCTCCCACTTGTCGTATGACTACTGTGCGTTTTCTATGTGCATTGGCAACTCATTTTGGTTGGGATGTACATCAATCAGACATTGTTACTGCTTTCTTGAATGGTGACATATTTGAGGAAGTTTATGTAACGCAACCTCGCGGTTTTGTCATAAAAGGACAAAAGGACAAAGTGTGCAGATGTAAGAAGGCTTTGTATGGGTTGAAGCAATCTCCTCGTGCTTGGTATGAGAAAGCTGACACTCATTTGGTCAAACAAGGCTTTCGTAACAGTCCAACAGAAAGCACATTGTATGTAAAGCGTGAGGGTGATGTACTTCTCATTGTGGTTCTTTATTGATCACTGGACCAAATGAGAGACATATTGTTGAATTTAAGGCTGATTTGAATGCTACTTTCAAGATGAAAGATTTGGGGCTGTTGCATCATTACTTGGGTATACAGTTTAAGCAGTGTGATGGTGGTATTGCCTTGTGTCACAAAAGTTACATAGAGACATTGCTATGTAAGTTTGGACTTGAGGATTGCAAACCTATTGCCCCTCCCATGGAAACAGGTTTGAAGTTAAGTCTACATGATGCTGGCGAACTTGCTGATGTCACTCTTTATCAAACTGCTGTTGGCTGCCTCATTTATGTATGCAACACGAGGCCAGATATTCAGTTTGCAGTCTCACAGGTCAGCAGATTTATGCATAGCCCAGGGTCTAAGCATTGGCAGGCTGTCAAGAGGATTTTCCGCTACCTTAGTGGCACTTTACATCTTGGCTTGTTTTATCCCAAGGGGGGATCATTGCAGCCAGACTTACATGCTTTTTCGGACTCAGATTGGGCTGGTTGTTTTGACACGCGAGTGTCCACAAGTGGTTTTTGTTTCACGCTTGGCAGTTCATGTATATCATGGTTGAGCAAGAAGCAACCTGCTGTGACCACTTCGAGTTGTGAGGCTGAGTACAGGGCAGTCTTCACAGCTACGGTTGAGTGTGTATGGCTCAGACGCCTTATGGCTGATTTGGGTGTTGGACAGGACACTGCCAACACTATCTACACTGACAGTCAGAGCGCATTGGCAGTTGCGAGGAACCCAGTTTTTCATGCTCGCACAAAGCACATTGAGGTGCATTACCACTATGTCAGGGAGAGGCTCTCAGCAGGAGAGATCAGCTTGGCTTATGTGCCAACACAGGACAACCTTGCAGATCTTTTCACAAAGGCATTGTCTCGTGAGAAGGTTGAAGCTTTCCGCAAAGCTTTGGGCTTACTCCCCTTTGTGGACTGATCGTGTCCTCAGGGCATGGCACTTCCCTTTACTCATGTGCTAGCTTTCGTTCACCGTATCACTCCAGGGGGGATTTGTTACCATATACATGTGGTAGTGATGTGTGTGAACACACTAGGACCGCCGAGGCATTTTTTCCCTCTTTAGGAGGTTTTTTCCCCCGAGCATTGTATATACGCCCATCACTGTAGGGCTATCTATCTTTCCATTTGCACACTAAGTAACACACTCTCTATTGTGTGCCTTGAGCTTCCTTCGTCGTCTCCAAGCTGTGTGTGTTTCTCTGCAACCCTAATTCCAACAGGGTTGAGTTCCAATAGTGATTGTTAATTTTCATAGAGCAGGTTATATTGGTTAAGCATATAACTCTCTACCCTCATGTTGCTCATGGCAATGTTGGGTTCACAAAGCCATTGTAGTTGGATAATATGGTCATGACTTAAAGATATAGGCCAGATAATATGGAATCATACAAGCCATAGATTCAACTACTAGGTATATAGATTCAGATAAGTCAGACATTAGACTTCAAACGAGTGAAACTCATGATCGGAAATAGGGAATACCAAAACAAACTAATGGGATGAATTTAGATCATAAATACATGGAATGAGAATACAACTTAGAACCAAAATTTAGATTACAACCATAATGATATTTGATAACATGCAAATGTCGATTGGCTTAGACTCTTAGAAGGCTCTCTCTAGAACATTGATCAATGATAATACAACAACTGGGAGACTCCTAATGGGATTGACTAGTAGTGCAGGGTTAACCTCTAGCTCAAAGTGATATAAATGACACTAATCCTCTCCCAAATGAGATTAGTGGCCCCTATTTATAGGTGCCATCTTTGGGGCTCTAACTGTCCTCCCCACTTGCATACGGTATTAGATTGTCAGTAGCTCATTGCTTGTTGCCACGATGCTTGCTTCGCAGGAGACTATTCCCACCTTCTACATTCCTTCTCCTCTGTCTTTAAATTTTAGTATAACCAAAATTTCAAAAAAAATATGAGTGAAAAAGGCATTATCTTTTCCTTTTGCCCTTCCTCTTATCAAGTTCCTTCTTTCGTAGGTGATAGGGTGTCCGTGAGCCGTGAGGGTTAACATGCCCCCCTTCCTGATGTAGATTCCGTCCTCGGAAACTATTGAGTTGAAGCTCGTTCGTCGAGGTGGAAGAGCATTTGAGATGAATGTCCTTAGCCTTTTTCAGTCACTGCAAAATCAAACAACATTGGCACAGTAATTGCATTCTCATAAGTGATTAAAAAGCATATGCAGTTTTAGGCAGACAAATTGATTGGTAAAAGAATTTCAAACAATTTGTCAGCAATGAACATTAAATTGCAATGTAATCAAATGCATAAATAGATGTAAAGGTAAAAAATTAAACAAGTCTGGGGTCGCTAATTTGACGGTCGAAAGGCACTAGAGATCGAATATTAATACCATGGGTAAGCTTCTTAATTTTCTGCGGTCAATTAAGTTGTTTAATCGCGAGAGCCAAGTATTCATGTTCGAGGGCTGACTAGAGGCTATATCTAGAAGACCTTGTAGTTAAGCTACCATAAAAGGAATTTCTCATGAAATCATCACCTGACTGATTACTTTTTCTTTGACCCCCCAAAGTCTTTTCACAGTGATTCAATTTTGATGTGTGTGCTTATTTTGTATGCCTTGGGTTTTTTGCTTTTCAAGTAAAAGCGCCCATACTGGGAACCTCTAGGGCTCTAGTACCATAGGCAATACATGTGAGTGAAGTACCAAATCAAGCTGAGATTTCTCTTCCAGCTTAAGATTTTACAGTGTGGCACTTTGATTTTTTGTTTGTTCATTTTCAGCATTTTAATTTTGTAACTTTGGGGGGTCATATAACACTGATACACCTCCCCAGGCTCATCACACTAGTAAACTCCCTTTATAATACTTAAGCTAAAGGTCAATAGGGTCAAGCCCACTAGAAAGCCCTAGTACATTTCACACAATGCTGCCTAAATCGGATTAAGAACCTAAGAAACCATTAATTATTAGGAAGGCATTCGCCATGGTATTAAGAGAAGATCTCTAACACCTAACTTGGTCAAACTAGCTTAGTCAGACTGCTTGATTTTTAAACCTCGACAAGTGATTATGACAAAAAATTACATTGAATTAAATGTTTGATACTAAGCAAATGCGGTGAATATTAGGCTACCAATCACAATTAAATCAGACAATCATAGATGCAAAAAAGATAAGGGGCAATGCTAATGGACAAGAAACACCTGTTTGTGTCGATGGTCGCGCTTGATTTGAAGAGTGAGTCAAGATAAAGATTCCATGAAGGTCCAAATCCTATCAATAGCAACACGCTCTTGTACACACTAGGAAACAAAAGGAATACCTCCAAGAGGCACATTAGTGGGAAAAGGTACCAACACTTATTGAACACAACAAAAAACATAAGGAACCCTAACCTAATTATTTGCACTCCCCTAGAGAGTCAAGGGAATAGGATACTGTAGAGGTTGGGGGGAAACCCTAAGGCTAAACCCCTATCCTCGTCGTCGAGATAAACAAAGTCATCATCCATGAGACCATATGTGCCATCCGTGTAGTCGTGTAAATTTTCTTCTTCATCATAGGTGCCCATGTTTACTAAGAAGGTCACTAGACGCCTATAGTCATCTTGGTCAAAAGGGTAGGCTTGTGCAATGGGAGAAACGCTCTCTACTAAGTATGGATCAGACGTGGTCAAGAGACATATCAGCCATTCTAACTCCTCAAAATTTCTCTCACATGCTAGCGTACCTATCAAATCCCATTCACATGCAAGCACTGGAAAGACCATGTGAAATATTTGTGAAAAGTAACGAGGGTACCTCTCACCCAAGGCAGGAGTGGATGACTCTAGCGTACTAGCCATATCTGTACACTCAAATAGATGATGGTTAGAGTGCAAATATTACAAGGGTTGTGTTCTTGTGCATAATTTGTTTTTATGATTTGTGTTGTGGCTCTTGCTCTTTTACTTTTTTATCTTGTTTTTGTGAGTATAAGGCTTTATATATACATTCCCTAAGATCGGAGATTAAGAGGTTAGGGAGAAAGGTTGAGAGGGAAGCAAGTGAATGATGGATGTCCACAAACACTCCCCCCTTCCTTGGGTAGATCATACCGTTTGAAATGATGTCGTCACCCTTTGAAACCAATTGTTCCAGTTGGTAATAGGTGAGGATTTTTGCCAGTAGTTTTCTATTACCCTAGGTGCCTCGTCAAGTTGCAAGGGTGGTAAGGTACTCTCCTAGGATCGAACTTGAAGTGGTTCATCAGGTGATTCTTGAACACTGGGAGGTGTGGATTCTTTTGTAGCTTCATGGAGGTCCACTACTATAGATGGAGGCTGTGTAGAAGCTTTTACCTCTATGGATGTATTACATGAGGAGCTAGAAGTTTCAGGGAACTCCCCCCTTCTTGAGCTAGGTGGAATAAATTGGTTTTGCCTTGGAGCCCAAACTAGCTCTGGACTAGGTGTGTAGCATTCTGTGATCTTTCCCTTCCCACGGTCTGCCATCGGCTTTAGCGTTACACTGTTTGACTCATATGGGTTTGTTGTCCATAGGGAAGGACACATTTTACGTTTAGGTACCCAAATTTGCTCATTTCCATCATAGTAGCCTTGGGCTTCTAATAGTCGTTTTGGAATCCATCGTGATTTGGTCTTGAATCTCCTAGAGCGCGCTCTTGGTTCTCCAGGGAAATTTTTTCTTGAAATGGATGGGAGGGTTGAGGTAGTTGGAAGTAAGGCCTTGGGGACCCATTGATTTTTACTCTTAGGTCGTGCAGGTTGAGTACTTGCAATATTACTGCTTGCTGCAACTACAAGTGTTGAAGTGCTAGGTTCATGGGTAGCCGACAAAGACGAGTTAACCACCTTGGCTTGTGAATGTTGGCTATCCTTCAACTTTGCTAGAGTTTGCAACGTAGGTGACTTTGCTTGAATGATAGGGGTAAGAGTCGGTGGTCGCGTCGTGACACTACCAGTATCCCAATCAATAGTGCATTTGGTTGCCAACATCCACGTGCGTCCCAGGTTTACGTTGCCTTCCATAGCTCCCGCGGGCATGACTAGAAACCTCTGCACTATGCTTCCATTATCATAGACAATAGGGGTCTGAAGGACTCCAAGAATAGCAGTTTTCTTTTTATTAATGCCCTTGACTTGCATCGTACTCGGGGATAGGGTCGGTTTCCCTAATTGACACCAAACTCCATAGGATAACAAATTGTTTTTAGCTCCCGTATCTAATAAGGCATTGTATAGTACTTTCCCATAGGGGCTATTTAGCTCAATTGGGTATCGTAGGGGTGGCTCAGATTCTAATGAGTCGTCATCTGTGTCCTCGAAAAATGCTTGCGTGATTCCCAGATTAGCCTCTCGTTGGCGTCTAAGACGTTGTTGTCGTTCTCGAGCCTCAACTCTTGCTTGGATTTTTTAAAGCTCTGCTTGTTCCTTGGCAGCCTTCTTTTGATGGATGGCTTGCAACTCTTCCTAGCTTAGAGGATCATAATATCTTTTGAATTTACTCCCATTAAGGAATCCAATGGTTTCAACTCCATCTAGAGTCTCCACACGAATGGTACCTTGCCAAAATGTCTCCTGTCTTTGTCAAAATGGAGATGAGAGTTTTGTTGGTACTCTCAGCTTGGCCATTTGCTTGGGGATAATAGGGTGTAGACTTGTGGTGAGATATCATGAAGTTTGATGTGAGTTCTTTTATTACTTCATTTATAAAATGAGTTCCAATGTCACTCACAAGTTCAAAGGGGCATCCAAAACGTGTGATAATGTTCTCAAAGAGGAACTTAGCTGTTGTTTTTGCATCCGCCTTTCGTGTTGCTTTTGCTTCAGCCCATTTGGTTACATAGTCGGTAGCGACAATGATATATCGTGATTGCGTGTTACGTGCAGCCGGACTAATCGGTCCTACAAAGTCTAAGCCCCACTTTTCAAATGGTTGGGTTACCTTGATGGGATGTAGAGGCATCCTATCCCTTTTTTGTGGCTTGTTGAAGCGTTGGCATTCATCACATCCCTTTGCAAAAAGTGATGCATCCTTAAAGAGAGTGGGCCACCAATAGCCTAACTGTAAGATCTTTCGGGCAGTCAACTTTTCTGAAAAGTGACCACCAGCTACGCCCATGTGTGCCTCTTGTAGAATATATAAATACTCATCCTCGCGGGCACAACGTCTAAGAACATCATCTTTTCCTCTCTTATAGAGAGTTCCAGCCAGTGAGCAATAGGGTTCGCATTCATTGATTAATTTTCGAGCTATATCTTTTCGCAGTTCTTTGGGTGGAAAACCATTAACTAAGAAGTTAACAATCTTTTCACTCCATTCAGGCATTGTCTCAACAATGAACAAAGGAGTATCAGGCAATTCATCATCAATCCCCGTAGGAGCTTCGCCATTAGGGATACGAGATAAATGATCCGCCATGACATGTTTCCTACCAGGCCTCACAACAACGGTGAAGTCAAACTCAAGAAGAATTAACAACCATCGTGTAATTCGACTTGTGGAACACGGCTTGTTTACCAAATATAGCAATGCTTGATGATCAACATAAAACACAAACTTGGTAGCAAGAAGGTAATAGCGAAATTTCTTTACTGCGTAAATCATAGCTAGACCTTCGCGCTCTGTAGTAGTGTAGTTCAGCTCGGCATCATTTAATTGGCGACTTGCAAAGCTAATAGGGTAGTCCAATTTATGTTCTCCTGGTTGAGTTAGAACATACCCAATAGCAAAATTTGATGCATCAATATGCACATGAAAAGGTACATTCCAATCAGGTGTTCGTAGGATTGGAGCACTTGTTAGGGCCTTCTTTAATAACTCATAAGATTGATGACATTCTTCCGTCCAGTGAAACTCGAGAAGAAGCTTGTACAATGGACGCGCTATCTCGGCAAAGTTTAAAATAAACCTTCGATAATAACCAACATGGCCCATAAATCTTTGAACTCCTTTATAGTTAGTAGGTGGTGACAAATCGGCAATGGCTTTAATCTTACTCTCATCTGTGGATATCCTGTTCTTGGACACTATATGCCCTAGAATGACTCCATGCTTAACCCAAAATTGGCATTTGAAAGGGTTCAATGAGATGCGATAAAATCTGCACCTTTCAAATATTTTTCGTAGATATAACAAATGCTTCTCCCAAGAAGAATAAACACAAAGGTCATCTAGGAAAGCTTCACAAAACTCCCTTAGAAATTCTTTAAACGCAGTGTTTATTAATCGTTGGAATGTAGCAGGGGCATTCGTTAAGCCAAAAGCCATAACACGAAATGCAAACACTCCTAACTCTGTGATAAAAGCAGTTTTAACTTGGTCCTCTAATGCAATTGTGATTTGATTGTAACCAGAGTACCCATCTAAAAAGCTATAAGCTTCCTTGCCCGCAACTCTTTCAAGCACATGTTCTGAATATGGCAAGGGATAATGATCTCTCCTAGTGGCTGCATTAACTTTCTTGAGGTCCACGCACACTCTTAGTTTCCCATTCTTTTTTGGCACAATGACTATTGGAGAAATCCATTCTGAGTGCTCAATAGGGTATATGAATCCACATCTGATAAGTTTTTCAATCTCCTCTTGTACAATTTTGGCGTACTTAGGATTCATTGGATAGGGTCGTTGCTGGACGGGTTTAGCAGTGTTGATCATGGGAATTGTATGTTGCACCACAGAAGGTGGAACGCCCTTCATGTCATGATATGTCCAAGCAAAGATATCCTTGTATTCCTTGAGGAGCTCCTTAAGTACAACCTCTTCAGTTTCGGTAAGGTCTTGAGCAATAAAGACTGGTTTAGACTCCTCACCTGGTTCTGCTAATTCTATCTCTTTAACTACCGCTGGACCATCATAGACTCCACTGCTTCCATTGGTAGGTATTCGTTGGGCTTTGGCATACACAACCTTTCGCTCCCCCGTGGTATAAGATTTAAAATGTTCAGGAGCCGTATGTAAATCAGCAGGCTCTTGTCCTGACGGAGACCTTTCTTTTAGTTCTGCCTCCTTTTGTTGTTGTGCTAACTCTCGGTTTTGACGTCTTCTTATAGTTCGACTCAATTTCGGCTCTGTAACCTCCAATTGAGCGAGGTCAATGGGTCGCGGGCTGCACCACATGACACTCTAGAGATGTTCACCCCAATTGTCTACTAGCTTTCGATGAGCATCACATGCCCCTAGATAACTAAGCCATTATGCAGTAGATCTTTCCTTGTTTATCCTAGCTCTCACATTTGCTCGATATCGTCGTCTCTTATATGACCTTTGTTTCTTGTTAAGGTTTTGATTTTGGTAAATGTTTGAACTCGACTCGCTTGATAGGTCTTCGCTTGTATCTTCTTCACTCTCATATAAATTACCATAGATGGTCGTACTAGACCTTGAGTGTTCAGTTTCTATACTTGGCTCACTCGATGTTTCCTCAGGTTCTGAATCCATTTCTCCCTGAGATTCCGTTTCTGATGTGTATTGGCCTGAAGCCTTTGAGGAATCATCGGTTTCACTCTCAGGTAGGTGTGCCTCTTTCTTATCATCGGATGTTGCATGCGCTACACCTAACATGTTTAATGGTGCAATGTGTGGTATCTCTTCCCCATCTGGTGTTACCCAGGTTGTTACTCTAGCTCCCCATGTATCTATAGTTGCCGCTATGTGTACCCAATCGACATTGTCTGAATCAGCCATTCCGGGTAGGATATCCATATAAGGAGAGTTCTCCCCAATATCCGTGTCTTCGTTACACGTGTAACAATACTGTAATGGAGCTGAGTGAATTGTTGTGTCTGATCGATTATCAATGATGAATTTATTTCCTAGAGGATGCGTTCGACCAAAAAGATCAACTCGAATGACAGAGTCTTGGAACTGTAAGTAGACGTGGTTTTTGGACCAGTCATGCACCATTTTTGCTTCCCTCATGAATGGACGCCCTAAGATCATCTCAAATGACATAGGATGCTTGCAAAAATCCATAACAATGAAAGTCTGCCTTACCTTGTGTCCCAAGATCTTGATTCTGAGATCCTTTAGCATTCCAATAGGCGTAACAATAGATCCATTAGCCATTTTTACCACTACGCTTGTGGCTTCAAGGTGAGGTCGCCCCATAGACTCCCAACAACTCTTTGTCACCATGCTGACTCCCGCACCACCGTCAAGGACTCCCTTTACAGTTAATCCTTTAGTAGTGATTGGCAGAGTAGCATTAGATTCATCACCTTCAAAGTATTGTCCCAACTTGTTAACGGGTACTTCAATTACAGATTCATGTCCCGCTAGGTCAGATGGTGGTGCTAAATGTTCCTAATCATTCATTACCGAGTCAAGTTTGTTCATATGTGCAAACTGTGGTAATCCGGCCTGTAATTCTCCATTGAGGAAGGCTCGAAGAGCTGAGACTAGCTCGGGGTCTTTATATAGTTTGGACATGATGGTGGTTCTAACTTCTGAAGACATGAAATCCATCAATTTGGCAACATTTAATGGCATCTTGTGGGATGTAGGATCCTGACAAGAGAATGGTGAAGATGGAATCTCCACTTCCTCAAGGGGGTCGGGCATTCCCTCACCAAACATTCTCTCTAGTAGGAAAGGTGTGTGTCCACTTTCAGATGTCCTATCCTCACTCTCTTCCTGAATGATACTGGGTATAGCTAACGGCCTGTAGTTCTTGTGAGGTTGAACTTGTGTGGGAAACGTTGTGTCCGACATCAGGATATGTTTGGGTTCAGGTTCTAATGTTCGTTGAGTTTCTTCCACCAAACCCCTCAGTTGTTGGACTCATTCAATTTCCACTGTTGGGTTTGGATAGGTTCTAATCTTTCTCTTGCAATCCTCATTTTTCGTCTCTCGTGGCTTATCTTGGGGGTTCGCAACTGGGTGGTTTAACTTTGAATACTCTTTTGGTGTTCGTCGTAATTCCCTCTCGTGATCCTCCTCACTGGCTTTTTCCTTTGTAGTAATAGTTTTGGTCTCCGCGGTCTCTATCGAATCTGAGTCATCCTCAGGGTCATTCATATAGACGGGATCCTCTCCTGTCCCTATGTTAGTCTTTGAACTAGGTTTTGAGCTAGAAGCATTAAGGGATTTCTTTCTTCGTGTTTTCTTCTTTCTCGCTCGGCCAATGGATGCAGCATCTCTCTCTTCGAGGATGTAATTTTGCTTTTGGAGCATCGACCGTGTGAGTGCATTCACTGGTGCTATGTTTATAGTTGGTGGTGTCCCATCAACAATCTCTATTTAGTTCAATGGTGTGATTTTCGACGCGTTTGGATTGTTAGGACACTGTGAGATCAAATGATCTATGCCACAACGATTACAAATGAGTATTGGCATTGCCAATGCACTCCCTTGACTTGTTTGCATTAGTGCAACATTCTTTTGCATTCTAATGGGGCACTCAGCTACTCGATGTGGTCCACCACATTCGTAGCACTGAAGAGGTGGTCTCCTGGCAAAACTATTAATGTTTTGGCCTCTTGCTGCTAGCGCAGTAGCTTGATATACCAGTTTGATTTGTCCCCAATGGTCTTCCATATAGTACATGGGACACTCCTCAAGCATGTCGACTCCATAGGTGATACTAGAGTCTATGTCCTCTTCGCAATCTACATAAGTACTAGATGACTCGCAACCTATTTGGTTCATAGGTGTAACTCTTGGATGAGGGGGTTGCGGTCCTAGCACTGGAGGTGGCAACGGTGTGGTTTGGACCACATTTTGGGTTCTAGGGACCATGTGCTATAATGGCAACTGTTGCTCCATGGGTGGGGTAGGCATCAATGTAGGAACTCGAGGTGAGTCTGCCCAAGCTATAGGCGGTCTATTTTCCATGATGCGTTTAAGCATTAGGCAATCCTTCGCTTGATGGCCATACCTACCACACGCGTTACAAGTCCCGTTAAACTTTACTCTGAAAGTAGGGCATTCACTCGTAGTATGTGGGCCCAAGCAAATTGAGCACCATTGTTGCTCCCTTCTTGGATACATATGAGTGTTTTGTGGAGCATGATTACCCCTAAGGCTTTCTTGGATGGCCTTGGTGAGATCTGCCAAAGTCATCTCAGATATCGTTTGCTCTTTCACGATTGGCTTTATCTTCATTGGCTCATGCCCTGATGCTTGCGAGCTACTTGACTTCGGCTCGGCAGACACTCTTTCTCCTACAATCATTAAATTATCCTCCAATTGGATTGCATTCATGGTGACTGCTTCCCAAGTAGTGATACCTCTAATGATTAGGCCATTATAGATACTTTCATGTCGTAGTCCCCTAATGAATCTATCGAGCAATTGGTTGTTGTTGAATCGCTCGTTTGGATTGCATTGAGAATTCAAATTCTTTAGGCGACTAATGAAGTCTCTCACGGATTCACCTTCTTCTCGTTGGGCTTTCTAGAGCTGAGAGGCTACACCCCAAAGTACTCCCTCTCGTATGTATTCTTTTAAGAACAGTCTCCTAAGAGTAGAGTAGATCGTTTTCTCTTCTACTCTTAAGGTTCTATACCAATCTCCAGCCTTTCCGCTTAGGGTCAAACTCAAAGCCTTACACTTATGTAGCTCATTGTGCTCTTCCAAGGAATCACACACATGTTCAAAGACTTCCATATGCTTTCTAGCATCTCCGTCTCCACTGAATTTCTGTGTGAGCTTAGCTACTTGAACTGCCTTGCTCTTAGGCTCTCTATCAGGTGCACTACGCATGTTTTCCGCAATAGAGCGACCGATAGTTTGAGCAAATGCTGCCAAATCTCCTATTTGAGCAGGTATAATGGGTGTATGTGCTCCTGGAACCACATGTGAGATGGGAGTTGGCCTTGGCCTTGGCATACGCGCGGCTCTTGGGTCCCATATTTCGTATGGTGGTGTACCAGACGGTGGTCCAAAGTTTACAGGCGTGGCCCTAGGCATAGGGGGTGCCTGATATGGCATGCTATTATTAAATGGCATGGCTCCACTTGTATAAGAGCTTGGATAATTCCATTGTGGATTGTAAGCTCTTGGAATAATCGGAGGTGTAGGAGCTACATGAGGCTGAGGTACGACAAGTGCACATGATTGATACATACATGTAGGTATAGTTGGGGGCACTGTGCTACTAGGCATCGGCGCAGTGTTAACAAATGAACTCCATGGTGTACTTCTTGTCATGCTCACCACTGGGATATGCATGGTAGCCGTAGTGTCATTAAGAGAAAGATGAGCTAGATCTGGGAAGGTAAAGCTGCCACTTGTGGGTTCAGATTGCACTGAGGCTCCTGGCGAAACAACATATGGAGGATCAATGGGTCTCACTGAGGGAGTCTCCATTTGTGATAGGGTTGGTTGGTTGGCCTTTCTCGTATCCAAGAATCTCATTAGGCCTGTTGAAGGCATGTTGATCCCTGTGTTCTGTCTTTCTAACTCGACAATCCTATGGAGGACATCACAAACTTTCTGTTGTTGCTCATCTATGCTAGTAGCACTCGATGTGGATTGTAGAACATCTAACCAACCCACATGATAGGTGTGTCCTGTGTACCGATCAGTTAAAGCTTCTACTTGTAGGTCATACTCCCAATTTTTGTTTAGGAATATCCCATCTAGGCCTGGCGTGCTGGAGGTTTCCCTTGAAGTGGAAGCATTATTGCTCCCCATAGCTTGCCCCTCCGTGACTGCTACCTTGGGAGCACTCGGTTGCTCGGCTAGCATGATTGTTGTCATAGGAGCCTTTGCTTTCAGGGCTCGACTTTGTTCTAGCCTTCGTAGGTTCTCAATTTCCCTCTCCCTTGTTGCTTGCATATAGCGTTCGATCTCTTGTACTTCGGCAAGACTCCTACCATCGAGTAGTAAAACCTCAGAGGGAGATAGTCCTAAAGGATCAGGAGGTGCAGTGGATGGAACGTTCACATGCACACTCTCAAGAAGCATAGGGTCCATTTTAGGCATGAATGACGAATTTACTTCCCCACTCCCTTCATTTATTTCATTAACCGCATGTTCGAAGTGAGTAGCTCTACTAAGGGTCTCTTTTAAGCGGCTAAACACGCTGGACCCGGGCTGTGGGCCCATGGCATGCATGTCTTGACTTGAACTATCAGGGTTTGGTGTAGGATACCCCTCCATGACTTCGTAGTCAGAGGAAGAATCACTAGATGCGATATGAGGATCTTGGGTCGCGCTACCTTGAGTCTCGGCCGAAGGTCCAGAACCTAGGGTGGAGGAATAATGGGTGCCCGCGTAAATGGAGGCACTACCAATATGCTCGTGCTCTAACACTCGTCCAGAGCGTAGGTTCATATGACTTGGATTTCCTAGAAGTGTCAGTGAGGGCTGCTCACCTAGCGATTTTGGGTGTTTTGCAACCCAAGTCTTTTCTTATTTATGTATTTTTTGGTCCTTTTTTTCTAACCCAACTATAGAATAGAATGTATGATAGCTCAAAACGAGCGTCTCGGTCAAAGGGACATGCCGTGCTTTACAGCCCTCCGTTTGGTCACTTTATGCCCTCGGAATCCCTAAAACCGTCAATTTCTAGTAGGGAACTAGGCCCAAATTAGAAAGTCTAAGGGTGCAAGTGGGAAGAGAAGGGAGGAGAGTGGAGGACTTGCCCCACATGCTCTCATTCCCTCTTGAGGGGGTAGGGTATATATATAAGAGTGAGTCTAGTATATATCATATGACTGAGGACTGAGGCTTAGGCCTAGGCTTGGGCTTGGGCTTGGGCTTGGGCTTGGGCTTGAGCTTGGGCTTGGGAAAATGATCCCCATCCCGTTCAAGATCAAGATTTTAGTGTAGCCCCCCAGTCACTCACGCTTAAATATTTTCGGTTTTTTTTAAAAATTTAAATTATTTTTTTAAATTTTATTATTATTATTAATTTTTTTTTTGGCGATGACCGCGCTCGGTTTAGGTGACCCTTTCTTGGCCACACACACTGTCACCTACCTAACCTCCCAGTCAACAGCTCACAGACAGCTCACTACCTTATCTACTTACTAACAGTGCTGCTAACCACTGACTAATCTGTTAACTGCTTACTGACAGTGAGCTAACTGTCCACCTACTTCCTCTCTCACTACCTTACTGTGCAAAGACTGTGTGCAACCAAACCTTGACAGAAAACTGTGTACAGACTATGTGCAAACAAAAATTGCTAATTGCCTTCCTACTTATTCATTCACTGCAAACAAGCTAACGACTACTAATTGTGCAAAGACTGTGTGCAAACGAAAAACACAACATTATGTAGAAATCACAGAACTTGCAGACAACACAGAAATTAACAACTTACAGAAAAACAACTCATTCCTCTTCCTCTTCCTCTTCTTTCCTACTACAAACAACTCATAGGAAGAGCACAAAGTGCCTCTTGGGCTTAGTGCAGGGCGATTCCCCGGCAGCGGCGCCAAAAATGTGCGCTCCTTGCCGCACTGTCGAAGCAAGGGACTTGCCGATACACCGTGCGCTCCTTGCCGCACTATCGAAGCAAGGTACGACAGGTGCACATGATTGATACATACATGTAGGTATAGTTGGGGGCACTGTGCTACTAGGCATCGGCGCAGTGTTAACAAATGAACTCCATGGTGTACTTCTTGTCATGCTCACCACTGGGATATGCATGGTAGCCGTAGTGTCATTAAGAGAAAGATGAGCTAGATCTGGGAAGGTAAAGCTGCTACTTGTGGGTTCAGATTGCACTGAGGCTCCTGGTGAAACAACATATGGAGGATCAATGGGGCTCACTGAAGGGACTTGCCGATACACCGTGTGCGAGCCACAAATGGCTCCAAGCACCCAACAAGACTAATCTAGCAAGCTCAAGAGAGCAAAGGGTGTGTCACTCACCGCTCTACGCTCGCCGCGATGAAGAAGAAGCTGCAGTCGTGCCGCGCTCAACCGCTTCGCCGCCGTCGTGCCTTCGTAATGCTCGATCGCACACACACTCTCCCTCTCTCTCTCTCTCACACACACACACACACACACAAGGAGGTGAAGAAGAAGAAGATGGAGATGGAGATGGAGCAAGAGCACTCTTCTATTGCACAAATGAGAGAATGCGTGAATTTTAGGTTTAGTTGGCTTTTATATGAGCTCACCCCATTCACACTTGGGCGCCCATGCTTAGCCAACTAATCCCTTGAATGTCCCAGTTAGAGTGCGCCTCTCATCGGCGATCACTCTTACCCTTTTCCTATTGGTCCGACAAGCCCGGTACCTGACTCTACCAAATACATAATACACGTACGTCGTAGGTGATAGGGTGTTCGTGAGCCGTGAGGGTTAACAAAATTCTCACTCCTGCGAGAGTGGGTACAAGAACACCAAACCGTGTCCGAATTGACAAAACCTGTCAAAAGTGAGAGTAAACACTTGATCACTGTCAAAGTGGGAATATATCGACTACTGTACAAGATGGCATAACACTGCAAACTTTTATGGCGAGAAGACGGGGAAAAGGGAAGAGAATTTCCTTTGCAAAATGACTCAAAACTCAACGCAAACCACAAGCCAAAAAACTGCACATAATTGCCAGAGTGGGAGTCAACTCGACCACCTAACCATCAGAGAGCAAACTGCGAATACGCATAAACCATGGCGAGAAATCTTGAAAAAAAACTGACAGAGTTTTCCCTGGAAATTAAGCAAAAACTCAAAAAATCTCACTAAATACGCATGACAATATACACTGTCTCAGTAGCAAAATCCACAAATGGTCTACATGCAATACCAAAAGCTTGGCAAACTGGCTCACTCCTGACCGAGTAGCTCTATGGACGTGTACCTGTCCAAAAAACACTACAAACCTGTAAACCTGCTACCTGCGAGCTGTAGCTAGCTCAAACTGTATCCGCATAGTGCATACATAGCATAAAACTGCACAAAACTGTGCTAAAAAAAGCTCTCTGAAATGCCCCACACAGCCAAACAATGCGCATGAAACCACATCTCCGGATGTGTAATGATGCGAAAGTCACATTCCAAAGTATCACTTGCATACGCAAAAACAAGGTGAATTCTCTCTCAAATAGCACCATAGTGTGCCGTACGTAGCCAAAGATGCAAACCGCATCACTCTCTACACGTAGGAATCAAACGGTAAAACCTTGATATGTCGAGATTGTTGACAGGCTGCTGTAGAAAATTCAGCACTCAAAATTTCAAAATTTTGATATGACCAGCACGTCTGGAACGTGCCAAAACCTCATGATAGACTCCTAGATCACATGTATCCGAGTTCGAGTATGAGAGATATACCAAAAACCTCCGTTTTCGACCCAAAAACGCACATAAACTTACTACTGTTGCACTTGCTGTCATTCAGAGCAGAATCTCAGAAAATGGACATCACCATCATGTCCGGAATTTGCCAAAACCCCAACCTCGACTCCTGGATCATATCCATCCGACTCTGTGTGACGGAGATACGCAAAAAAAACTATTTCGGGAGAGCAAAAATGAGCTGCAACAATTCTTGCTTCTGCTCTTTCTCTGCAAAATTCAGCAATGGCTTGCTACACAAGCTCTATACAACCTGAATATACATGCCTAAGCTGAGATCTGACACCATCGAGCTGTATCCACCTCTGTCGAGCTCAAGCCGCCATAGTCGAGTCCCATCGTCTCGTTCTCGTTGGGAAGTCGTCACACGCGTCACCAAAGCTCTGATACCAATTGTGAGTGCACAAATGCGGTGCATGTGTGGAGAGAGAGAGAGAGAGAGAGAGAGAGAGAGAGAGAGAGAGAGAGAGAGAGAGAGAACACAGGATTTGGGTGGAGCTCTCAAATCTCACTGTATGAGCACAATGTGAAGATGAGTGAGAGCTCCTTATTCTTTGTATGTATAAAGAATAAGGAGATAAATGTGGGCTGCCGGACACTGGCCGGCAGGCACTGGCAAAGCACGGTGAGGCACACCTCCCTTACCTAACATCAGTGTCTTGATGTGCTTGGAGGTTCTCGATGCTCAATGATTGGTGAGTAGGACCATAGGTTGTACAATAAATATATCGAACATACTCGTGTCTATGGACCAAATCATTGAACTTCTTTGTTGGAGATGGCACCTTTGATCCCTTAGCTTCTTATTTTTGAAGCCGCTCAGAAACCATGCTCTCGTTCTCTTCTCTAAAGGTGGTCCACGTAGCTATTTGATATGCACTATGGTGACTTGATGGATTGATAGCAAATATTGCAAATAGAATATTAGGTAAGAAAAATGAAGCAAACTTAGAATGACCAAATAGATCCAAAGATTGGAATCTAGCAAGGTTTTTATCACATTACCCAAAATGACCGCGCGTGTGTGTGTGCGTGTGTGTGTGTGTGTGTGTGTGTGTGTTGCCTAACATAATAAGGAATTTGTTGCCGTTTGACAATGGGTGTTTGTGCGGGTGGGTGTCCAAAGGTTTGAATCTAGCAAGGGGGTTGATTATATCAGGCCAAATGACTATGCATATGTTTGTGTGTGTGATTATTAAACATAATAAACATGTCACAAAAGAACTAATGGTTCTAGGAGACTTTTGAACAAAGCCAAGGAAATACATGTATAAAGACCTATTTGTTATAAAGTTTTGATTGTTGTATAGGCGAAGAATGAAAATTTATAATATTAAATGAGATGTTTACCCTTTTGCAATATACACAAATAAAATCCAAGCAACAAGGAAGAAATCCTCCTTGTTTGGCTCTTTACAAGTAAGCCAAGACATTCCATTAGGCTTGAATGTGTTTTATAGGCATCTACAAAGCCTGTCAATTGTTGTCCATGCCCATGAGTTACCTAAAATATTAACATTAGATTATAGTAGCCATCAGAATTTTGTAACAGACCAGAGACATATCGTCTCTACTCGATGTCATAGTAGAAACTACCTTTGTTAAAAAACCAATAGCAATAGAGCAGGTTCGAAGCTATAAAACACTAGTGCTCGTTAGTGAAACTAAGAGCTAGAAGTGAATTTAACTACAAGAAAGATCTCATGGAAACCTGGCAAGAAGATAGATGGCATAGTTTAAGAAGAAATGATACTCCATTAGTGAAATCCTCAGTAAAGTTTTAGTAAAACCACAATACACCCCAAGTAATGCACACATTTAGTAGTTACTGTTGGGAATGGGATCATGAGTGTGTGTGTGTAAGCAAGATTATCACTCGAGTGAATTAGGTTCCAAGATAGACTTAGCTTGGACTCATAAACACAATCTTGAGTATTGACTTAGCTTAGCACAGGCTCACCATAGACAAGCATGTCATGCATGTCATAATAACTAATTTCTAATTCTCCTGAATGATTTTCTCATGTTAAACTGATCATTTAATATGGGGAAGTTCCAGGGGAGAAAAGGCTAGAATATTGGTTAAGCTGGCAGACCGGCCACAGTAGGGATCCAAAGGAGGGAAAATAGGGATCCAAAGAGGGAGGGGGGGGACATCTCATAAAAGGGCTATGTGCAACAATGGGCTCCAAAGACCTTAGGGTTCAACCCATTAAGACTTCCAAAATGCTAAGGTTCCAAAGGTTGTGTACAAAGGTCAAAGATTAGGAAATTTGAATGCTTTGTGTGTGTGTGTGTGTGTACAAAAGTCTTCACAAGTCCCTACAAAGGAGGGGGCGAGCCCAAGAAGTAGGGGATGAGAGAGAAACACCCACACACTCACAAGCTTCATTTGTACACAAGGGGAAAGAGGGACACATGTGAGCTCCCTAGCCCAGATGCCCACAAGGTGTACTCAAATCCTATTGGATGGCCTTGGAGGTGGACCAATGAGAATTAGGCTAGAGTAAGTCTTGTTTAATTGATTTAAAAACATTTAATAAAAGAACCAATAAGAATTAAGCTCTCTAGAAGTCTATTGGACAGTCTCCCTAGGGTCCAATGAGCATTCAATAGCCTGATTCCTATTGGCCAGGAGACAAAGGGGTCCAATGAGAGTTTAGTTGCATTAATTAATTAGCAAAAGCTCTCACAAAAGGGGAAAGAGGGGACACATGTCACAAGGCTATCACTTATGCTGCTTAATTTCCATTGGCTGAGCCTGGGGAGAACCAATAGGGAGTGAGCATGAGAAAATAGCAAGGGGCGTCGACCAAGAGAGAGAGGGGGCTGATTTTTCAAAGGCATTATTCACTTACACACTCACACAATCTATGTGTGGAGCAAGAAGACTCTCTCTCGCCTTCTCAACCTTTAATGAAAAGCTTACCACCTACTCCACGCTTGTGAGAAGGGAGGCCTACACCAACAACTCTTGGCTTTGTGATGCAAATCCAACCAAGAGCCAAGCTTCAATGCATGCTCATTTCCTCTACCATGCTAATTACTAGGCTAAGCTATGCTAATATGAGTGATTATGTGAGGAGATGTACATCTTTCTCGTAAGAATACTCCTTCCTCCTCTCAATCTACTCTCATACCCCGCTAGCTCTCACCATCTTCGAAGGTGTGTGAGGTCTTGGGTCTGAGACCGTGAGGGAATTGATGTTGTGTTTGATAAGTGTTTTGCTTAGTGCTTGAAGTTTTCATCTTCATTGCACTAGCTAGTATTGAAGGAACAAAAAGAATTGTATTGTAAAATGTCTCTCTTGATGGGAGAAATCATAATACAAAGCCTTTTGGAGGGGGGACCGGCTTTATGCAAATCCGGTCCTCAACTGTTGTCAATTGCTTAATTTCTCTCTCTTTTGAAGTATTGTTCATGCGATCTAACTAGGTGTTATACTTTTTGTTGCTCTCTCCATCCAAGCACTCTTGTTATTCTCATTAGGAATCTATTCTAATGAGATGCTCACTATGTTCATACTATTTTCTGCTACACACAAGTTACTAGACCATTAAAATGTTACATTGGTATCAGAGTACGAGGTTTCTCTTTTCTTGCTCAAGAAGGGAGGTCCTCAAGCTAGCTATAAATGGTTGGTATTATTAATTGCATGTGAGTAAGTAGAATATGGATTTTTCAGCCTTGCAGTGCACCTGCCTTTGTGTAGTTAACTGGGCATCACCGTCGAGAGCTATGGTTTTAATAGTGGAGTCCTACGGGGCTTGCCTGTGCTGTTTTGGTGTTGAACGACCCTCTCTTCTATTCCTTGCAATTAATGGTATTCAAGCCACGGATACAGTAGCTTGAGTGCTTTTTCTAAAGGGGTAAAGAGGAGTAGGTACTAGGGCTTGAAGTGCCAAAGTACACCTAAAAAGTTTACACCTAAAAGTTGTTAGAATGGCTGACAATAGTAAAGAGAGTGAAATTAATGTTGATAGCTTTGATTTTGCTAATGAGCAGGCTACTAATGATGCCCCAATGCTTGTTACCTATCTTGTTTCTAGGCTTCAACAAGCCATGGGCAATCCATCCCTCGAAAGTGAAGTGCAATGGCAACTTCGTGCTCATGGGATTCTCCAAGCTCCCCACCATGACGAGAGAGCACCTAGGAAGCCTCCTTGCGAGACTTCCAAAAGAGCCCCCACTGAAGGAACGAGAAAGAAGTGAGTCTCCTGCCACCTCGGCGGAGATGTCTCCACGAAGACGGCGGGCTAAACGCTCTCCATCACCTCCAAAACGGAGAAGACCATCGCATACTTCTCCACACCATACTTCAAAGAGGGATGACAAAAAGCAAGAGAAGAAAAAGGCGAGAAAGAGGACACCCTCTTCTCCATCTTCTTCATCGTCTTCCTCTTATGAAAGTGATGGTGAAGACAAAGAAGATCAAGGCAAGAAAGAGGTCACCCTCTTCTCCATCTTCCTCAAATTCTTCACCTTCTGAAGGAAGTGATGGTGCAACCTTTGAACCATAAAAAAGAAGAGGACATAGGAAATCCTATGCCGCATGGAAGAGGTCGTCCAAGCTCAAGAAGTTCAAAGAGGGAGGGAAGAGCATCTCTTTCCTTACCTACGATGGCCCCTTTGGTGCTACGGACAAAGTCTTGGCCTTTATCCAACAATTCGATGCGGCATTTGGAGATGAGGGCTTCACGGAGTCCTTTAAGCTACGCCATGTAGCTACGCACTTTCAAAAGTCCGCCAGGCAATGGTGGTCTAGCCTACGGCCAACGGTGAAGCTCCACGAACATGGAAAGCTTTAAGAGCTTCCATTATGAAGCAGTTTTTGGCCACCGATGCCAAAGAAAAACTACTCACCGAATGGCGAAGCTTGAAGCTCTCTCCCTATGAATCCATTCACAAATATGTAGACAAGTTTTGGAACCTAGAACTCAAAGCCACTGTCTTCAAAAGTTGGATTTTGGAGAGCAAAAGCAACAATTTTGTGCGGGCTTAACTGAAGAAATGGTGGAGTATGTCAACTCCCAAAGGCCACGCACCATATTGGTGGTTATACACCATACTATGGTGGCTTCTCGAATCAATTTCCAAACGGGGGCTAAAAG
This sequence comes from Adiantum capillus-veneris, assembly GCF_014529385.1. Taxonomy (NCBI): domain Eukaryota; kingdom Viridiplantae; phylum Streptophyta; class Polypodiopsida; order Polypodiales; family Pteridaceae; genus Adiantum; species Adiantum capillus-veneris. Next base: position 117,692,219 of record NC_140941.1, read on the forward strand.
AAATTCTAAGCCCACGAAAAACAAGGGTTCCAATGAGCCTAAGGAGAAGGACAATGTCCAAAAGTCTCCTAAGGGCAACTCCAACAAAGCTAAAGAGAAGGGAGTTTACAAAGGCAAAAATAAACTCTCTCTTGGAGAGCTTGAGCGTTATCGCAAGGATAACTGTTGTTTCAAGTGCGGTGAGCAAGGGCATGTGTACCGCGCTTGTCCCCAAAAGAACACCCACCATGAAGCTCCTAGAGCTACCTTGGTCGAAATCCAAGAGGAGGAAACTCACCTCAAAGGATCTCCTCTATGCCATGCTTGGGGAAAGGTAAGAGAACATGATGCTTTTAGTCTCTTTGACCCTCGTTCTACTCACAATTTCATATCCATAGAGTTGGTCGCCAAGCTAGGCATACAAGCTTATGAGATGGGAGATGTCCTACCCGCAGACGGTGCTTTCAAGGGGCAAGAAGCTTCAGTCACTCCCTTAATCAGGAAATTGAGGCTCCATGTCCAAAGCTATGTGGACAAAGAGGACTTCTTTATCTCTCCTCTCAAGCATGAGGATGTAATCCTAGGGGCACCATGGTTTGATCGCATGGTTCCCAATGTTAAATTACCTGAAAGGAGAATATCCTTTAGGTTCAGGAAAAAAGATATGTACATAGATGCTAAGGAAATGGGTAACACCATACCCATTGTACATACTCAAGCTTTCAATAAGTCAATAAAGAGCTCTATTTCCATGTACATGATTTTTGTTAAAGACTCTCAAAATGAACCAAATGTTTTAGCAAAAGAAAATATACACAATCAAAAGGAATTAGAGTTATCCAATTTTCTCAAGGGGTTTCAAGATGTCTTTATTGACGACATGCCTTGTGAGCTACCTCCTAAACGAGGCAATGATGACCATGCAATTGAACTTCTTCCAGGAAGTTCACCGCCTAACAAACCTCCTTATAGAGTTTCTCAAGCTCAACAAGAGGAGATTATGCCGCAAGTGCATGAGTTAGTAGTTATTAGTGCAAAAGAAAGACGACACATATCGTATGTGGGTCGACTATAGGGGACTAAATAGGATCACTATCAAAAATAGGTTTCGCGTTCCACGGGTAGAAGACTTATTTGATAAGCTACAAGGGTCGACCTACTTCAGTAGGATTGACCTAAAAAGTGGCTACCATCAAATAAGAATAGTTGATCAAGACATAGTAAAGACCACATTTTGCACTATGTTTGGTCTTTACGAGTACATTGTCATGCCTTTTGGCTTGACCAATGAACCAGCCACATTTAACCGCTTGATGGAGAAGCTATTCAGACCTCGCCAAACCTTTACTAGAGTGTTCTTTGATGATATAATCATCTACTCCAATTCACTAGACAAACACAGGCAACACCTCTAGGTAATATTTCAAGTTTTAAGAGAGAATAAACTTTATATTAATCGAAAGAAAGTGAGTTTTTCTTACAAGAGATTCAATATTTAGATCACATTATCTCTCAAGATGGTATCCAAATGGATCCATCAAAGCGAGAGGTAATAAAAGGATGGCCTAATCCAAGGAATCTACATGAACTAAGAATCTTTATAGGTATGTGTGCATACTATAGACACTTCATAGCTCAAAAATCGTGGGACCATTCCATGACTTAACAAAGAAAAACATTAGGTATATATGGTCCACCAAGGAGAACAATGCTTTTGAAAAGCTCTAAGAGAAGCTTATCTCTCAACTTGTGCTTACACTGTTGGATCTCGAGGTCCAATGTGCGCTTGTGGTGATTGCCTTGGAGCTGTTTTGCTCTAAGAAGGGCACACCATAGCCTATGAAAGTCGAAGGCTCAACCCTGTTGAGCAAGCTCTAGGCATATATGAGAAGGAACTCTTAGCAGTTCTGCATGCTCTAGACTTGTGGAAGCATTATTTATTGGGGACTCCTTTCATTCTGCGGACGGATCACCAAAGCCTTAAGTACTTCATGACACAGACCAAGCTCTCTGACAAACAAATAAGGTGGGCAAATTTCCTTTTGCAATTTCATTTTCATATTGCTCACATTGCTGGCAAGCACATATGAGGAGAAGCCAATGGTGCACATATATTTGGTGGATTCCAGCTTTGCATGCCGATGAGATCTCTATTTGTGATTGTGGATGGCACGGAGCAAATTCAGGGGCAACTTTGGGGGCTAAGGCGAATCCTCATGGACTTAGGTGTTTCTCTTCATTTAGCAACAACACTTCAATGTGACAACTAGAGTTGCATGGCGATTGCCAAGAACCCCGTCTTCCATGCACGCACAAAGCATATTGAGATTCAGTATCATTATGTTCGAGAGCTAATTGAGGATGAAATTGTGGAGCTAGAGAATTGTCCTACTAAAGATAATTGTGCAGATATCTTCACCAAAGCTCTAGGGAAAGACCAGCTACTTCGACACCTTCATCAACTTGGAGTTGGCACACGGCCAACATAGAGCATCTTAGGGTGTTCATTGAGGGGGGGTGTTGGTATACTTGCAATGCCCACCTTTTTTTTCCCTTTCGCCGGAATATTCCTCTTTGCCAAAATATCTTGGTCAAACGATAACTAGAAGACAATCGGAAAATGGCTGTCCGGTGGCTGCTGGTCCATGGTCTTTGGCCGGTGGCCAGATTTCCTTGGCTGGTGCCCGATTTCTAGGACCCAAAAGCGGCTACACATGGGTGCATGGGAGAGTCCTACTTGGACTTGGCTATCTAACGGCGGCTGCACATGGGTGTTTAGAGGCTCCCTTACATCTATATAAGGAGGCCTTCTCATGAGTAATTTGCACACAACACATCCTTGTGTAAGGATTGTTAATCTCTTGTATTCCTACTTGCTCTAGTTGTCTAAATTGCCATCTAAGCTCTACCTTGAGAGCGCATGGGTGGGTGATGCCATCACTTTGTAATAGTGTGTTAATCTAAAGTTTTTGTTTTGCCACTAATCTACTTTGCATCGTATATCTCTCTACTCTCCTTGCTACTAGATCCTTATTGTACTTCGCATTTCTTACACATCTAACCTATAGGCTAGGTGGTTTGCGGGAGTGGAGAAATTGGACTTTAGTTGACTTGACTTTTAGCACGCGCAAGAAATCTCGCAGAATTCCTCGATTATTAGGTGCTCTCTCCCACGAGCTACGGCTAATTCTTCTAGCAAGTGTCTTTTCTCTGCAGTTTTTGTCGATATAACCAAAGAAAAGAAGCTTGCACACGATTTTGATGGTACATTCTTTGAGTCTGGAATAGGTACTTTGAGTGAACTAGCTTTAGTGGATAAAAGGTGTTGTTACTTTGAGCAAAGTACTTTAGTGGATGAAGTCATGGGTGAAGATGTAGGTGCTTCAGGTAAAGTACCTTAGTAGATGAAGATGCGGGTGCTTTAAGTAAATTTGAAGTAGCTTGAGTAGATGAAGGATTCATTTTATTTGCTTTCCACCCTTTTGAATCCCTTCACCCGCGATCCGTTTCAAGGCGGCAACCACAAGTCTTGCGACCAAAATGCAACCTTAAACCTTACCATGCCTTCTTTTCTTGTTAGGTGGTGTTGGTTAGGGGCACCATCTGGCCGTCTGCTTATCTGAGTTAAGCTTACCGTGCTTATCCGAGTCAGGCTTATCTGAGTTGAGCTTATCGGGGTTAGGCAAGCCGGAGGTCATATAGTATATGAGGGGTTACGAGAGCTATGGTCGCTCTGACCGACCATGTTGGCTGCCTTTTTTTCATTAGCTCTGAACACACCAACCACCCTGAAGCTGTGCACATTGCCTTTGTCTGTGCATTTTGGAGTCTGGTAGTACTGGCACATATCCAATTGTCCCCTGCCCTCACGACACAACACAATAATATATCTATAACATGCACTCACTAACCGCGCCATCTCGAAGTCGGTGACGTGAGCCTCTAGTGCCTTGTCAAGAAGCACATTTGCTGCCTTGAGGTCTCGATGGAGGATGTTTGGATAACAATCATTATGGTTGAATAATAAACCTTTGGCTGTGCCCAGGGCGATCCTTTTCTCACTATCCCGACTAAGCCCCATTGCGGTAGCGGTCTGATTATTGGGACGATCTTGCTTCCTATTGTTGCCCCATAAAGCCACTTGTTTAAGCCACCATTTTCCATATATTCATAGATGAGCAACCTATCATTTGTTGTCTTGCATTAACCCAACAACGAGACAAGGTTGGGATGCTTGATCTTCCCTAATGTTTCCAGCTTTGCCCTAAAATCTCTAAGCTCACCCCTATCATTGATATGATGGTAGAACTTCTTGACCGCAAAGTTTTATCAGTCAAGGTGGCCCTTTGCCGAAGCCTCCAGAGCCTATGATGGCCTCTATGCAAAAGCCAGACCTTGGCGGCCTCCGCAAGCTCTCTATAGGTTGCGGAGTGGCGTGATCTTGTATGTTGCGAGGTTGATGTCGAGTGGCTTGCCTGTTTATTTTCATTTTTTATACATTACTACAAACATTGATAGTTAGAACCTGAATGCCGCAACACATCTAAACTAGACTAATACTATTAAAAGACTACACTGCGGTGAAGATAGAGAGGAAATAGGTGAATTTTTGTGTCTCACTCGTGCTTGCCCGTAATCTGTGTTACAACTATCCCACCTTCCTTTCGTGGTCTTTTTAAAGAATTGTGTTGCTTCTAGTTATTTATTTCCCTCGGTTAAACAATTTAACTTAACCTCATCACAATATTAGCTATAATTTTATGAAGCTTAGCGGCGTCATCCCAGAGTAGCTATGCATTAGAACTTACATAAATACGCTATCTATTTATTCCAAGAACCTCACTGGGGATTAGGGCAACAATGGTAGAGATAGATGGAAACCATTGCATTAAAAAGATCAAGCATCATACCCTTGTGCCTCTGTTAGGCTATTGCACGACTTAGGAAAGGAGAGGTATCTCATGCATGAGCAGTGAAAGGTAGAAACTTAGATAAGAGTGACGCTTTGGTGTTATTTTGCTTGAGCCCATTTTCGGAATCCTAATAGTATATCCAAACTTTACTACTTTTTAATTCATTTCATCAATGTGATGAAGAACGGGGGGTACGGGGCAGAGTCGCCTCCTTTTCCGAGTTAATTCTTTGTGAAAATAATATGTATTGCCATCACTATCACCGTTGCCATAAAAGCATAGGGTCCCTAATCAAGATTGGTGTCGGATGCTGTACTCAGGGGTTTCTCTATGTCTAACACAACCAATTCTGGAGGAGTTTCTCAGGAGCTATACCAGTCCCAGAGAATTTCATTCGGTGTCTCAGAGTGGTTATTCCTTTATTAATGATCGTTATCATTTTTACAGCTTTGGAACAGGTGATTAAACTTTTTTTGTTCCCCTATGTGGGGGGGAGGTAGCAATTATTCCGCGCGCGTCCTTCTGTTCCCACTCCGCCTTCACGCCCTCTAACCTTTATCGCTACCTTTGTAGTGTTTATTATAATACGAAATAAAGGATCACGCCGTAATGCCATCTGTATTGTGGCAAGGAAAGAAGGGAATTGCTGTTGCCTGCCCTGCGCAGGACCCCGACGATCTAAAACCAAAATGAAGCCATGAAAGAAAGCCCGAAGACCATTGATTAGTGCTTTGTCTGATCCAAATAGCTGCCCACATGGGGTGAATATGTCCAAAGAGTGGGAAAAGGACAGAAGCTAGGGGAGCAAATAAAAAAATGGGATAATCAACCAGACTCAAGGAAACACCTCGAACAAGGGGGCCCGTTAGGATGGAATTCATTAAGCCCCCATCCCTGTTATTCATTTTTTGCTCATTTTGAAATGAAGTAAAGCCATAAATGGGTGGAGGCATTAGCACTAAAAATGACTCGAACCCCTAACCACTTGGTTCAAAGCTAATCACTCTACCCAATTAAGCTATCGGTGCGGGGGGGGTCAAGGAAGACTAGACCCCTGGGGAAGACTAGGTCCCCTCTCCCTACCTAAAATTCAATAACTTACTTCATGAAATACACTGCACTGTCGCAGACACCCACACTATAATATTTCTTCATCATTCAAAGGGACTCAATCAAAACCTATCCCATAATATAGTGGTTAAAAAAGAGGCATCAAACAAAGCTAGAGTAGGCATAGCGAAAGAGTAGTTGTAGCTTATTCGACTGGTATTCATTTTGTTTAATAAGAGGTGGATTGTTAATGCGAGCAAGCAGTCACAGAAAGATCCGGGGTCCCCCGTTCCTTAGCAACGACATCAGTTTGAGAATGTTAATAGGTAGGTATTATTCGCAACGATATTCTCTCCCTCTTCTTCTTCTATGGCAAATGTGCCATATGCAACTAGCAATTTTATCAACAAAACCAGGCTCGGGTCACAGGTAACTTGAGAGAACAAGTCGGCAGTCGGTATTCCTTGAATGAGAAGAATGGTTAAATAAAGCAGATAATCGCCCCAACCTTCAGGTAATTCCAAAGAGGTTAAGAATACATTTTCTCTTGCTGGTTCTACTGGGTTCGTTATCTAGATCGTGAAGTGCAAGATATTCCTTTCTAATTTTGGCCCAGATTTGCGCATTATTCATGATGTAAGGTTGCTTTTTGCTACACAAGCAGTGCATTGATGTAGTTACTTTCACTAGTTTCTTCGTATCCATAACTTTTTTGCAAGCAAATTGCCTGATTCCAGCACCAGTCACAAATTAGTTTAGGGATTCCGAAACAAGTTTTTTGCCGCCCACCCTCACAAGTTGCAGCAACAATGAAGGGCCCACATAATGCTTGCCAAGCAAGCGGAAAAGTTAATAAAAGCCCTATCACGTGCGAAGAGCATGTTACGACCTATTGTCCCTAAGCTCCATGGTGAGTAGGCAATAAACCCAACTTTACCCACCTAAAGGACACTAAGGGCGTGAAGACCGAAGTCGGTGTAGTGTTAGCCAAAGTGTGAGTCAATGAGTCCTGTTAACAGGCTCCCGTCCAGCAGCAGGGCATGCATGGAGAGATGCATGGGTGCAGCTACTACTGGGATTATGGTATGTTAGGTTCCTATCGTGGTAGGAGATAGCAACCCCCTATCATCCTCAAGATGTTGCGTAGCCATCATATTCATACGTACAGTTAAGAGTTTAGGGGCTGAAATGGCTGAAGCAACGGGAGAATAACGATCTCCGCTAGAGCTTTTGGGGATTTCCTAAAGGCTTCGAGATCTTTTACAAACCCTATGTCCAATATTATATAGCAAATACTAGTTGTATGGTAGGTATTAAGGGAAGCAGAAGCTTTTACTCTTGGATAGAGATTGGATGGGTTAAAAACAAGCCAAGGGAACATACAAACCTTCGTTGCATTTTAAGTGATTCCAATGTCGTTTGGGCGGCTTCTAAGTGCCCCAGGTCAACCCCTAGGGATTTAGCATCGAGCAGAGACAAAGGAAGGGAACTATAGAGTTTTCTAGTAAAACCAAAGTGGATAAACCCCTGAATCTTTGATCGATGGGTTAATGAAACTTGCTAAGCTATCTGGGATGAAAGTTTCAAAGGAGGTTAACCTGCTTAACGTGTCATGACATTAGAGCCTAATAAAACTAAAAGGCCGCAAGGCATAACTTCACCAAGAGACGAGTTCGTGTAGAAAATTGTTTGAATAGCTCTAAAAGGCGTGTATGAAAGTACCTTTTTGGATTACTTGTGTAAGTTTGGGCCGAACAGAGATTGTTACATGGGACTGGAGTTCATCACAGAAGAATGGACAGGCATTTCTTGGTTGTTAGAGCTTGACATCGAGAAGGGTTACGATTCCATTGATTAAGACATCTCTCAGTTTTCCATTGAGCAAAGGATGGAAGATTTTGGGTTCATGCTTCTGTTAGAGTGTCTTTCTAAGGTAAGTCTGAAGGAGGGTAAGTGGAGAAAGCCTAGCCCAAAGAAAAGAGTACTGCAGGGGATTATCGTTTCGCTCCCTCTATGTAATATCTACCCCCAGAATCTAGACATGTTCATTGATTCATTGGTTAGATAATATAGCACTATTAAGGCCTCAAGAGGGAAGTTATAAAGGCAAGCATCTTCTCATTCAGGGACCCTAAATTCATTTAGATAAAATACATGCGTACGCAGATGACTCATTGCCAGGATTTTCCGGCTACGCAAATTTGGTGAGAGGGATTTGGGATAGAATTACTGAATTCCTATACAATTAGCCATGGTTAGAGGTAGACATGGCAGCTAAGATAAAGCATATTGCTTTTGGAAAGCTACCTTTTTGGGTATGCGTATTAAGGTGCCTTTAATTAAGAATTGGCCTTAAATCTCTTTAAAACAACATGAGTGGCACCTAGGAGTGAAAAACACGCTCGTTATATGACTGAAATCTATGGGAAGTGGCTCGGGGCAGCTTTCAAGAAGAGAGTTGTGGCTATGTTGGCAAGAGCTTTGCGGAAGGCGTCTAGAGACCCAAAGAAATCGGCTAGTCAGCTTTCTTGCTTCCTTCTCAAACTAGAAACTTGGCATTTTTTTGCAATTGATTTACTTGAGAGGACAGGAAGGCCAAGGAAGCGTCTGCAGTTTTGAAAGGAAACTATAAAAAAGGGAGAATAGCACATGCATGAGACCAGAAAGAGGAGGCCTAGGCCAAGTTCTCTTCTCGTTACGTTCAAGCGATAACTCCAGCAACTTAGCACTTCATCCCAACCTTGGCCCAAAGAAGCACTTTTGCGTGCTTCGTTTTATAAGGCCTGAATGGAATGAGGCGAAGTCCACCGCGCCTACTTTGTACTTGTGTTGTCTCTCGGGGCTCACTTCAGGAAAGCGGCTAGGAGCTAAGAAAGAAGCGTTTTATTCTTGTTTTTTTTTGGTTCTTGGATCCATTTTTGAATCGAGACATGGAGAAATCATAGCTTTCTTTCTCCACGCATGCAATTTATTTTAGGCTTTTCTAAGAAAGTGTTCCTTTAAAGCAAAGAAAGGAACATCACTGCTATATAGCCCGCACCGCAAGATTCAAAAACCAGGATCCCCAAGATCAGACCAGGCAATGGTTAGTAAAATTAACTGAGATATTTGGGCTAGACGTGTCCCGGTTCCGGGCCCTTAAAGAAAGAAAAAGCCTCATGCCTCATTTTCAAAGGGTACAAAAAAAGAAAATTAAGTCTCACTATAGGTTCTGCTATGAAAAAGAGAATCTACCCCAAATCAAGGCAAGAAAATAGATCTCAGATCACCCAACCCTACTCAGCAGAATCAAAACATCTATTTTACTTGTTTGATGATGCAATGCCGCATCTGCCTGCGGTATTCGCATATTCACAAAAATCAGCAAAGGCAAAAGTGGATTATTATATCCAATGGCCTGCCATTCCCGTTTCGACAGGTGGGCACAACACAAGTCGGGGAATAATTCAAGGATTCAATAAGAACTTGGAGTATGTAGATAAAAGAGGCAAAAAGATTTTGTTGATGCCTTTAGCTGGGATCAGAAGCTCAAGAAAAGATATGGATGTAAAAGTTTAGATTACCGACCGGTGAATTCAAGTCTCTCAATCTTGACTGGATTCGCTTCCTTAAGCAACTTTGGACCAACTTAGCCAGTGTCATGCTGGAACGCACATAGACATTGAAATTTACCACGTCTGTAAGTTAGTGATACATCCCGACCATTTTCGTGAAGTTGAAGCGGTGAACTTTAAAAGGAATAGATACTTTTGGGCCTGGCTACCATTTAGTCGGCACCGAACTAAAAGCAGAGCCATTTCCTCTATGTCACCGCCATCGTGTCCATGCGCATAAGGGTCTAGTTTTCTTTGATTGTTTAGATCTAGTGATTGCGTACACGGTTTATTAAAATAAGCTATAACTGATTAATCCATTTATAGTTCTGTGCAGAGGAAACTTCCACATCCGGTTCGGAGGGCAAGGTGGCTTTGACCCTAACGATTACCGCTGTGTTTATTGGGACACAGAGTTCTAGGTTTAACTGGGTGATTCCTAATATATGTATATGTATGATGCACCGGTTTTTTATAGAAACTCTTGCTGATGATGGCAGGGTAATGGGCCTTAATCTTCATTGTGCGATTTGAAGTTTGACCATATGAAAGAGTCCCTTGGCCTTATCTTTCAATAAAGAAACTCCGCGAGGTAAAGTTAAGGCGCCGAAAAGCAGGGTAAGAGAGATCTGCGGGGACCCGACGAGATCTCTCAATAATCCTTATTTCGGCACCATCTTTGCCAAACTAGAAATGGCCGTAGTGGGTCGAAGGCCTAACCGGTTAGAGAGGTCCGCTCCAAGGCATACGCCATCATGTTTACAAAAGCTAGATAAACTTGGGTCAAGGAACCTCTGCGCACCAACGTTATGGATACTAAACTACCTTAACTAAATCTATAGAATGAACTAGGTCAATCCAAAATAGAAAAATTATTAACTGTATTCTTTACTTTTAGATAGAGATCCACTACTTATAGCAGTGGATAACGCTTAATCGCACCGCCTTACCTTAGCTATGTTAGGTTAAACGTTAGATAACATCTTAGCAGACTGGATTAACTAAGTCTAAGATAAACTGAAAACAACAAAATTTACTTATGGGCAAGGCCTTCCTTTCTATGGATAAAGCGAATCCTGACCCTCAAACGTAATCCCGGATGAGATCATTCTTGAAGCACTACGACATTCAGCATTACGCCTAAAAGAATATGCACCAATTTCAAAGTTGCTCTACGGGAAATTCAAGGAAGCACAAGCAATTGCTACAACACCACCAATTCGTGTATACTATCCAAAATCATGGGAAGAAGGATGGGAGACAATAAATCATGGGAAGAAGGATAGAAAATTGTGTCGTATTACGCCTAAAAGAATATGCACCAATTTCAAAGTTGCTCTACGGGAAATTCAAGGAAGCACAAGCAATTGCTACAACACCACCAATTCACGTATACTACCCGAAATCATGGGAAGAAGGATCGGAGACAATAAATCGATGAAACTTATTTAGGGAACACTGCGCACAAGCAAATTTAACACCACAAAGGCAGCTTGTTGGCTAGGGCCCTGAAGGTGGCCTGTAAAAAACAAAGAGATTCTGTAGGTGCAGATAAATAGTATATCCCCGATACTAGCAAGTATCTATTATAACGAGCTTGATTGACGGATAATAGATAAAATCCGAAGATTTAATTGTGGCAGGGAAAGGCCTAAGGAAACGCTTCGCGTTTTCTGGGAAAAAAGGAGCAAGTGGATAAAACTCACCTTCAGACTAAAGTACGCTCGGAAAAAGGGACAGGCTTAACAGGGAGCGAAATTGGAAAGTCAGCAAAAATAGACACCTGCTACAAAAAGAAACGACAAGGACTTTTGATGACTAAAACATGTTCGTTATGTAGACAATTCTATCATCGGAGTAACCGCTCTATTATCAAAGGCAAAGCAGCCAAAGGCAGAGATGGCAGAGCTATCGAAAGAGCGCCCAGAATGGAAGGGAAAGACAAAAATTACTCATCTGTGCAGCGGAGAAACCCCGTTTTTGAAAACAACCGTTAGCCTAAAGAAAACTCATATCGAGCAGGGCTCCGAGTAAGAAATCAGCTCTATTATATAAAAACCAAGAATTGCATCCGTCTACACGAAAGCTTCTGTAGATAGGGCAATCACTAGACCGTACAAGATACACGTGCCGTTATGAAAGGGGCTCAACCCTGAATCTGTGATAGCACTAAAAGGTAACAGCTACAACTAAATTATATAGTATTATAACTATGTCATTATGGGCTTTTTTTGCTATCATTAATTAGTTGGATTTTTTGTTACATCTCGGGTTGTTTATTTATTTGAGTTGTGTATGTACTTTGGCAGCTAAACATAATTCCAGGCCCTGGATACTTTTCCGCAAACATAATGAGTGCCTAGCAAACATTGTAAATATACTAATTAAAGACAAAGAATTAGGAATCGACCACTTATCTAAGCTACAGAAAACAGTGGTATGGAGCTCACTTGCCCTTTGATTTATTGTCATGGTGATTTTTGTGACTTGTCTTGTACCAGTGGTGGCATGTCCAAATGTTTTTGGTTCTTCAATTATTTGATTTGGACTCTTTTGCAAATTGATAGCAGTCTTCGAGGTACTACCTGGTAGTAGTATGGCCGTGGCTATGGATGTTCCTTTAGTTTGTGTAGTGGTTACTTCTTCAAACTTCTTCTCTACTGATGTTCTGCTACCTTCTTGGTCTTGTCATGGAGCCAATCCCTAAATTATTTTGTCAGTCTTTCTTTCTTAGAAGGTTTTTCAGAAGCCTTTGCTATACTCTTGGCCAGTCTGTGCTTCTTTGTTACTTGATGCGTTGCCAGTTCAATTTGTTCTTTGATGCTTTTAAAGCCAGTGTCTGTCTAGTTTTTGCTTAAGTTAGTCCCAGGGTAACAATTTCAACATCCTTTCTTTCTTTGCCTTTTGCTCTAATTTTAGAGTGCTTCGTCAGTGAATTTCCTGGTCGATTTTGGTACCTCTTGTTCTCTGAGTTTCTTACTTTTGAATCCACCAAGGAACCATGCACACATCCCCTTCTTTGAAGGATGCTCATTCAGTTGTTTGATTAATTCCTTGATCTTTTTGAGATAGCTTTTGACCGACAATTTGCCTTGCTTGATCTCTTCTAGTTCTTTGTAGAGTATGTCTTTCTCACTGTATATGAAAAAAATGTCTTTTCCAACTTTTTGTAGGTCCAAAGTTTGCATGCTAGATAGTGGTAATACCACTTCCTAGCTACATCCTTTAGAGTTTGTGGGAAGTACTCACCCCACTCATCTTCATCAATATCCTTTAGGTATACATATTCCATAAAGGCATGTATGTGTAATGATCAATATTAGTATGCCACCTTTGAATGTTGGAAAGGTAATCTTCAAGACACTAGATTGTTCCCAAGGGTAGAATTGTAATGATGGTCTGATTCTTTCTCTCTTTGTTTGGGTTTTTCCTTTTTCAAATTTCTTTTCCCTATGCCTATCATGTTGCAATGATTAGTATTAGCATTTTGCCTATCATTACAGTGATCATCCATTTCAATCACAATATTCAGCTCATCCCTATGATCTGGCTTTGCATGTAGTGTTCCACTTTTGCTATACCTACTCCCATCATTTTGCATCAGTCTACACTTTTGCTATGCCCTTCGAATCCAATTTTTGAGACCCATGCCAATGAGAGCGTCTTTCAGCACTCTCTGAATGTCTATGCCTTGACTAGATTGAATGGTGAGATTTCCCAAGCCCCTCACTACCTCTCCTCCCAGGATTAACATTTGTCCCCTTATTCTAAATTGAGGTCCTTCATCAAAGATTTTATCTTATTCTTCAGCTAATGTGTTGATAGCTATTCCATTTTAAACTTTACAATCAAATGTTAGGCCAAATCATATAGAATGAATAGAATCAAATTTCATATGAACATAAAGAAACCAGATAGACAATTCCAACAATATGCAGTTTCAATTCTCTCCTTTCGACTCTACCCTGCTAGTGATGATTCTTTGTCTTGCATGACCTTGATGCTTATGGTGTTGCTTCAATCGTTTGATTGCAATGACATAGTAGTCTAGGAGGAAGAGGGTGCTCTTTCTAAAAGAGATTCATAAACACACAAGTTGCATCACTTTCCCAAATGGATGATGACTTATGGGAGTCTTTAAAGACTTACTTCCTCTTCTTGAGAGAAACTATTGCAAGTTTTTTGAGCTACACGTGCTATCTAGATGACTTGATGTATTTGAGAGTAAGAAATGGCCTTCTTTAAGCTAAAAAAATTGGTGGATTGGTTTTTCAATATCGACTAGCACCATTTTTTTTAGACTTCATCCTAATTGCACTTTTGAACTTGCCAATGATGCAAATATAAAATCAAAAAATTCCTATCTGTAATTATAAGTTTCCTTTGCTTACCTTAGTTTGTGTCTCTCTTGAGAATGAAAGAGAAATCTACAACCCTCTAACACCAATGTAGCATAATTGCAGCTCCTAAACACTATGCATCAAGAATAATAGCAATTATATGAATAATAGTAGCATAATTGCAGCTCCTAAACACTATGCATCAAGAATAATAGCAATTATATGAATAATTATTAAACACATGAATTTCTTGTTGAATACACCAAAATATTAAACCTACACAGCAATGATGATTGAATATCATGAAGTTTCTTGCTCTCAAAAGGAATCTTCATTACAATCATAAACATAAAGATATACACCTTTGTAGAGCTCTTTATAAAAGGTATTAATTATTATAAGGACTTGGAACTTCAAAATCAAGACATTAACTTTAAATGGAAAAAAGATTGACAATTGTAGCCTTGATCTCAAATACTCAAGGATTTCATGGTAGGGAGCACCTCCAAGGACTGATGTATGGTTGTATTTACTACATACATAGGCTTCAAAAGACCATGGCTATCATCTTTACTTTTGCTTGAGAATTCTAGCATTGTGGTGACATTAGATCGAGAGAGCTTTGAAGGAGCATCAAGATGATCATGAGCACTCTATACCATCTTTGGAGAATGTTTACAAAAAACCGTCAACTTGACACATGTAGGTACCACAATTTTTAATTCCACTCTCACACGAGATACACACACACACACACACACACATAGAGCAAGAGAGTTGCAATATGTAGCTTGTGCATGCTTTTGGTCTTATTTTAATCCCTTCCACCCTTTTCCACATGTGGGTAGAGTTGGAACCTCCTTTCTTGTGAAAATAGGTTCAAACCCCCCTTATTGGGAGTTGTTTCTATATGGCTAGGGTCAACTAATGGTTATTCCTACGTTACCTTTAGCATTGGGCCACACCCCTCTCTATGTCGGTAGTAGGGTGTAAGGGTTACTATTTGGAGGGCTTTTCTAGTCCATTTTGACCCCATAAGAGTGCACCAAAATTAAAAGAATCTAACTTGGACCGCCCCTCTCTCAATTTTTATGGAGTATCTCAACCAACACCAGTTGAAGCCTATAGAGCATCGAGAAAATCCATATATGAGTGACAAAATTATATTATTATGGACCCATCTATATGTATCAATCAAAACCCTTGGTTGGCATCTAAGAATGATTGAAAAGGAAGGAACAAGCCATCATTGTGCCATAAGTGCAGTGATTGGGTATTTTAGAAAGATAAACTTTCGGCCAGATTTCCCATGGATCCAACATAGGAAGTTCTTACAAAAGAAAATTTAATCCAATTATCAAGCACACACAAAAAAATGACGGCATTTATAGAATGCATTGTTGATGTGTTATATATTCCATGGCATGATCATCATACTCATTATTCCTTTTTTATTATCTATCAATGGGCTAGGCTGACAAAGTGCTAGCTCAGCTTTGTCCACACCATGCACTCTTCAACAAATGGGGTAGTAAATTTTTAAGTGTGATTATTTGATTGTTGGCATTACATAAAATCCTTGAATCCCCGTGGGAGCCCAAGATGGGTGGATGGACTTTTGTAAAAAGTTTGTAATACAAATGACCATGCTGATTCCCATGTGGGAGCCCGAGATAGGGTCTATGGCTTTTTTTTGTTGAAAATTTGGTCTTCATACAAAGTAAGTTCTTGAAAAAAAATTCAATCATATATGCTCCCAAAATTATGTAGATGGATTATGCAATGTGTAGAGGAGCAGTAGTTGGATGAAATCACATTATCCACTAGGGACTGGATTAATGTGCATGATGAGAGTACTATGTACTCTCCCTCCTTGTTGCTAGAGAGGAATGTGACCACATGGCAAGCAAATGATTGCCCTTGGTGGATGGATTATCCAGTGGGAGTTATTCCAAAGCAAGAGATGCTATTACGAGAGAGTAAGTACTTCAATACTTGTGACTATTATTTTCTTGTTTATGAACAATATGCTTTTGTGCTAACATATGTTGACATTATGTCATATGTTTATCGATGAGTGCAGGGTTGGGCTAGTTGTTTTGACACATGAGTATCCACAAGTGGTTTTTGTTTCATGCTTGGCAGCTCATGCATATCATGGTTGAACATACCTATAGAACCATGCATTGCATGTGTGATCCAAAAAATTATCAAAATGAGCTACCGTGTTAGAAGAATCCTTAGGATAGATGCACATTGATTAAAGTTGATAAGATCATAGTGGTAAGATGATAGAAACTAGCAATCAAGAGAAAATCCATCTTGAAGGAAAGAAAAATAAAACTTCTATTTAAATCATACAAGCCTTCCACGTAGTATTATCAAAATAGTACCGAAATGTTGTAATAAAACTTGTTATACATGAGTGGCAACATTAATATGCTTTTCATGTGGCAAGAGAAAAGACTTGCCACCAAAAATATATTGATATTTGATATAAATTTATAGGCATGCATTGCATGCATCAAGATAAAAATCTTTTGGGAAGAAACATAGTCATTGCCAAAGTAAATACATATGCATGCCGTGGATTGCATAAAGAGAAAGATGTAGAGACATCTTTCTTACCAAAACTTAATAAAAATTGAGATCAAATCATAAGCATGCTAACAGGATATGGCTAGGACAATGTCCTAGGCAAGGCGGATTGCGTGCTGAGAACAGGCGTCTCCTAAAGATAGCTCAGGGAGTCTCTAAAAGGAGGTGGTTGGATGGAGAATAGGCATGTTACTTTCCCTTGTCTCTTAGAGTGGTATCGAAGGTGAGAGTTCTTTCTTATAGATGCCAAGATTATCGGTGATAAAAATAGCATCAATGTTAACTTTTTGAGGCTAAAATTGTGGTGTGCATGGTCTCTTGGAAGGGAAGATTCCATCAATGACCTGCACCAAATGAGACAAGACTCATGCCAAAAGAGGGTGTCTTGGTACTCTTAAGGAGATTATGTTTTAAGCCCAACCTCTCTCTCAGCTTCTAACGCCGTATGGCATCTTTCTCTCTCACAAACAAATACAACTGATAGGGAAAGGTAAAACAAAAAAGCTAGAGAATGTTGTCATAGACTAAAAGGCTATTGCCGCCTTCTTCTTCATCTTCATCTTTGTCTTCTTTTGCCAAATACACTTTGGGCCTTGGATTTTTTATGGTGCTCCTTTTGTCACTTTTGAAACACTTGGAAGGAAGGTGACCCTTCTTCCCGCAAATGCTACAAGTCTTCGATGACAGACAGTCCTTTGCGAGTGTGTTTTTTTTGCGAGCTTTTGATTTTGAGCTTTTGCAATCAAAACCAATTTTGTGAGTTTTTTCACTTTAGTTTCAGACCCTTTTCTAACACCACAAAAAAAGTTAGTTCAAAATAGAGACATTACTATACAATACACACCAAAAAACATCTATCATTTTGCAATAACTTGGCTTTAGATTGAGAGCCTTTTCTAACGACACAAAAAATGTTAATTTAAAATAGAGACATTATACAAAAGATACACACAAAAAACATGTACAAGTTTCCAAAATAACTAATTTTGTGCTTGTACATTTGGCAAGATAGGCACCACAAAGCATACATCTATAGCTAAAAGGGATTCAACAAAAGTTTCAAAAGGTGGAGGAAAGTAATTCCTCTGCTCACACATAAGAGATGTCTCCTTTGATGCATACCTCTAGATAAATTTTGCTAAGGTTTTTGTCCACTACACCATAGGGTTTATCTTGCGGGTCTACCCTAATACAAATGCAAGATCTATGGGAGTTAGTGCAGGCTGATGAATGACCATGTGCTCTTTTGGTTGAAGCCCAAGTATATGCACATAAACATAGTACATGTGTTTACATGCCAAAAAAAAATTGTGTGTGGATTCTCTCTTCTAAAAATCAGGGCAGGTGCAACTAGGTTCTACCTTAATGTGTACATCATAACAACTCTCTATCAAAAGTCGAAAAACTATGTGTTGTTCACTTTCCAATTTCTCTTCCAAGAACGTTGCAACCATATTTGCAGCAGACTCCAATCTCTTTTGTGCTTCTTTAGAAATACCATGTCTCCACTTACGCTTTTTGCTACTAAAACCTCCCTATGCAAGAGTAGCAGGTGTATTGTTCATATTTCATAGTGGTGTTGCAACATCTCCAAATTGAAATCCACTCTACACTAAGTTGTCACTCTCTTCCCTTGATAAGTTGGTTCCAATATCCACTCACAAGAATGTAGGAACGACATGCGAGAATTTCACTTGTCTCTGTACTTTTTGTGTGTGCCTTACATCATAATTGCAAAACCATTCCATTGTGCAATATTCTTGTCTTTAAATGTTCTCTTTGACCAAAAACATGGAGCAACCAATCCCATTAACGGCTGTGTAATCTGTTACCACAATTTTTCTTGCCTTCCATTCCAAAACATTTCCTAACACAATTGGCTGGCATCCTTAGTAAAGCCCACTCTTCACGTGAAATTCTAACGTCTTGAGCACACCATACTGAATTCTCTCCTTGCTTCATTGGAATGCTCTCCTCTACCTCAATGTCAGTGACCGCATATATCTCTTCATTATACTCCCTACCAAATTGTATACTTCGTGGTCTCCCTCTGGTTTGCGTTGCCTTGCTTCCATTGCATATCCAGGTTTATGTGAACTTGTATCAGTGGCACTTGCTTTCTTCTTCCGTTGCACAGTCTCTTTGTCACCTTCTATCATAGGCTCCTCATACAAAGGGCTACCACTAACCAAACCTTTCAATGTACTTGCAATATGAGTAGGATTTGGAGATTCTCTGTGTTTGGCATTGGCCATCCTTGCTTCTATGGAAGGTCCAGTTCCCATGAATTTGCCTGTGGTGTATCCCAATCTTTTTGCACATTGAATATATGCATTCAAACCATCGCTGACACATGCATCATAAAGTGAGATTTTTTTATATTCACCTTCACCTACTAGCCAACTTGCATGGATGCTCTTTGACAAATTTATGCTAGGAATTTGAGCTTTCTCCCAAGGACTCTTGTTGGTCTGTAAGTACAATATGAAAAAAAAACATATATATGTAACCTTTGTTTTCATCTTTATTATATGAGCCAAAGAAAATATTGATATACCACTGGTGGAGCGCTTCCCCAATGGGCAATTCGTTGCTCCCACCAATTAAACCATCTCTCTAAAGCCTTTATATTATTACCTGTCACTTTTTTCACCCAGCTTTCTCCTACCCTAGAGGCTATATGGGAGGCCTCATTTTGTGTCTCTGCCAAGCACCATGCCTCACACATTTCAATGTACTACATTTGTCTATCTGGAGTGACATGTTTTTTAGTGTGTTTATGTAGACTTTGCTCCCAATGGAATAGGCATGAGCGCTCCCTCCCTATCATTACATCATGCCTTCCTCCATTGTATACAACCCGTATTGCCGACCAATTAGCTCCAGCTTCGTCAGACATGAATACAGTAAAGTCTGGTGGTTCATGCCCGCATCTCTTCATCATTGTGTTTAAATTTCTCCAAAAAAGTGTTTGTGTTTCCTCGTCTTCCTCTTTGCTTTCACATATTGCAATCACCTGCAATGCTCTCATGTTGTATTCAGAATAAAATAAGTATAAAAAGGTGAAAAATGTCAAATATGATATCTAATATGTTTTTATAAGCTCACTTACCCGGGATCATAAACTGAGCATGACATAGTTGCCTATCCTTCAATCTAGTGAGTGTGATCAAAATGCACCCATGCACTCGTCAAATCTCTTGTCCCTCCACACCTCATTTGATTGACAAGTGTGACTCCTGAAGCAGGTCCTTTTGAGGACATTTTGAAGACGAAACATTTATCATTAGGTCCACCCTGACCAGGAAAACCACTTTCATGAAAGAATACACCACTTCTGTAACATTAGAATAGATTCATATCCATCACTAACGACTTGACCCTGTTTAGCTTTTTATTTGAAACAATACTTTTGAATCCCCTATTCCAAAAAGTGGCATGATTTCCTCGAGAAAATGGTTAAGCTCTACACGAGTGGCTTCCAAGTCATCTTCTTTAGTCAAAGATTGGAATAACATTTGACGTGCAACGAACATCTGTTCTTTTCTAGGACCCCCTTCTCAATCTTCAAAACTGTTTTAACAAGACTGTGCACCTTTTCAAGGGCTACCCTCCTAGTACTTGGCTGAACATTATGCTACCAAACGTGTTATTATGACTTCCTTAGGCATCAAATAATAGATCATACACTTGCAAACATTTGAACTGGTGATCATTTTCTCACAATAGTGGCAGGTTATTTTAGCTTTACCTTTGTTAGTAGGATAGCCCATGCTGATTTTTTTGTTGAGATGACCACGAAAGAAGGCATCATTGTATCTTCTTTTACGAAGGTAAAAAGGGCATGTCACCCTGCAACATTCAAGACTACCAAGACAATAGCTTAAACGCACTGTGCAATCTATGGCCATGTTGGTTGATGTTGGTCTACACCAAAGGTGACTGTCGTACTTCTATTCCATCCCCAACATCCTTTTATTGTCGTGCGATGGAGGAAGCTCAAAACAAACATTGCCATCATAAACAGTTGGGAGCTCATCAACAATTTTTGGAGGTCCACAAATCAGTAGTAGTTTGTACAACCTACAGGATGTATCTTTGTCTTTCATCCATGCAAAAATGGATGTATCCTTTCAATACTCCTGCTTCATTGGCTGAACCAACCCTTGTGCATCTAGACAGGGTTTTGTTGCCATGGTTGTTTCCATAGTCTCCAAAACAACTGCATCTACATCTTCATTGTTATCAACATTCAACTGTAATGGAGTTGATCTTTTGTCACATGGTGTAGCATAGATTGAATCATCACCAACATCTTCATTTGTGTCTAAACTATCAGAAACACAAACACACTCATCTGAATGTAGAATGTGATAAGATGAGGACAAAGTATGATCAAGTAGGTAATGCGTTTGATCTTCATGATCCCATCTTGGCAACACATTGACCTTAGACACAGAGCTCTCTCTTTGCACGATGGCTTGTAACTCTTCAAATTTAATAGAAGGAGGTAACAAGATTTGAAGAAAATATTCAATGAGCAGAAGCTCTCCATTTTGTAATGAAACACTATGTTCTACGAGAGCACCTTTAATCGTCCATGAAAGCTTAGCTAAAATCGTCATGTTTGAAATAGACAGTGTGGAGGAATGGTTGAGGGAAAGAAAGTGACAAAAAGAGATGACAAGGAGTGTGTATAAGGCACAGAGGAAGAGCTACATAATATAGCTCAAAAGAGTTAATGCATTCATTGAAAACAATCTTTAATAGATTTGAAATATTCACTCTGTAAGATATGTCATTGTCACAATCATTGAAATAAATTCAAATTGACATCTCTTCAAATCTCTCAGTTAAATTTTGTTACTTTCGAAATCTATCAAAATATTTATATGCGCATAGATAAAAGTATCTTATTTTTATATTTTATTTTAAATAATTTTCAAAATTAATATATTATTATTATATTATAGTTCAAATCTATTAGTCCTCCCCAATCTCAGAAAAAGAAAAGATGTTGCAAAAGCATCAAGATTCCTCATATGAAAATTAAACAATTTGGATGGTGCTGAAAATTTTATGAAGGCCATGAATTTGGAAGGTCATGAATCATATGGAAGATGCCGAATTAGAGGTAGGAAATATGTTTGGATATGAAGGGACAAATGGATGAAGACATAGAAGTTGGTATGTGCAGGGCGTTAACAGTCGAGTTGATGTTCGCCTCCCTTAGCTCGTTTATACGCAGGACCCAGGTGATCCGGAGGCGAGTCTGCCTCTTTGTGTGTCTCTCTCACTCTCGTCTACAAGCACATAATCTCCTTCTCTCTATTTCTGTTGTTCATCTATTCGAAGAGTACACGCTGTTGGAGGTCATGGTGTCATGGATAGTAGGGGACACGAGGGTCTGTATGTGCTTGTCTGCTAGAGAGCCTGGCTTTTTGTGTTTTTGTGGCATCACGAGGCGTAGGCTATGTGTAGAATGGGAGTGAACCGACTTAGTTGGCACAAGGAAGAGCTTGATGAGCGGCTTGCTACTAGGGTTATTATCGTGGGCGATGCAGAGGGGCGAAATCCATGAGAGGGCGGAAGGGGCATGTCTGTGTGTGCAAGAACTGGGGAGAGAGGGAGTGTTGTAGTTTTGCCAAGCTTGTGAGATGGAATCTTCGTGCAACACAATAGCAAGCTCATTTTTTTTAAAAAGCTGATGAGTAGCTTAGGAGGCAAAAATGTTGTCTTGACGCACTGGCTTGGCTGAAGCGCCCTCGTTTCTCCTTAGGGGAGGCCTGCGTCTAATTGTAGCTCAAGATGCACCGATACCTCGACTGATACGATAGGTGTGGGGGAGAAGGGAGATGGCTGAAGACAAACAAGCACAAGAAGTTGGGAAGCACGGAGAGGCGACCTGGTGGGGGGGGGGGGTCTCTGTAGGCCACATGATGGTGTGAGAGAGAGAGATGCAATGGTAACAGTGCCTACATGGGTGGAGAGAGAGAGAGAGAGAGAGAGAGAGAGAGAGAGAGAGAGAGAGAGAGAGAGAGAGAGAGAGAGAGAGAGAGAGAGAGAGAGAGAGAGAGAGAGAGAGAGTTATGTGGTGTAGTCCACAACCCATTGACATCGCACAACTAGAGGCTAAAGAGAAGCCAAAGTTGAGCCGTACTGTAAGGAGACGACAAAATCGAGAGTTAGCTCAACAACAAAAGGAATCGGAAGTGAAATCATAGTCCATAGAACAACAGGACTCCACAAACTTACACCCTGCACCTGAACATTTCAAATCCTATACCACAAAGGAACGTAAGGTTGTGTATACAAAGGCTCAAAGAAAACCTATCGATGGGAGCAATGGAGTCTATGACGGTCCAACGATAGTTAAGGAAATAGAGTTAGCAGACCCAGGAGAAGAGTCTAAACCTGTTTTCATTGCCCAAGATCTGATCGAGACTGAGGAGTGTGTACTTAAAGAACTTCTCACGGAGAGAACGATAACGAGCACCCCTGTGGGATTGTGCTGTAGTTACTTCTCTTCCCATTTCAAAGATTCTCTTTAGAATCGAATATTAGAAATTAACAACTTTGCGATTAGGAATACCTTTTAAATTTTTTGAAGCCATTAAGAATACCTTCTAAATCTATTGTGTTATACCATATATATAATGTATATTATATATACACTATATTATATATCTAACAATAAGTATAGATTATATACTATATAGTATATAATATAAGTGTTGTATATCTAAAGTATATATTATATAGAATGTATAGTATACATAACACTATGTACTAGAATATAATAGCATTATGTATATATAGTATAAAGTATAGTATTATATATACTAAATATACTGTATATATTATTTATACTATATAAACATATTACTTGCATACTATATACTATACCATATACATTATATATATTATGTTATATATATTATAATATATACTATATATCGTTATATATTATATACTATGTACACTATATATATCATATACATCATATTATATATACTATATTATGTATATAAGGTATACTATATAAACATAATACTATACGTACTTATACTATACTTTATTATATTATATGTATTATGTTATATATATTGTAATATATACTATATATCATTATAATATATATACTATGTCTACTTTATATATCATATACATCATATTATATCTACTATAATATATAAATTATGTATGCTATATAAACGTAATACTATACATACTATATACATAGTATATATACTATATTATATAATATATATTCTACTATATCGTATACATGATATATATTGTATTATATATATTATGTTATATATGTTATAATATATAATGTATATTGTTATAATATATATACTATGTATACTATATATCATATACATCATATTGTATATATTATGTATACTATATAAACATAATATTATACATACTGTATACGTACTATATATACTATATTCTATAAAATATACTATATTGTATTATATTAGATATATTTAATATATAGTATATATTGTTATAGTATATATACTATATATATCATATACATCATATTATATATACTATATATTGTTAAATTAGATATATTGTGTATACTGTATATATTATGTATACTATATAAACATAATACTATACATACTATATACTATAGTATATGTACTACTTTATGTAATATATATTATACTATACCATATATATTATATGTATTATATTGTATGTACTATATTATATTATATATACCATGTATACTATATATATCACATACATTATATTATATATACTATACTATACATTATAATATATATACTATATATATCATATACATTATATTATATAATCTATACTATATACGAGTCTTACAAAACGACGAGCGAGTTTTTTCGAGCGATGAAAGAAATGAGAGAGTCCCGCTACATATGATCAGCTGCATATGACATCGGGAGAGATGAGAATCTGGATCTTAGGGGATTCCTATGATTCAAGCGACACTTAGATGTAGTAAGTATGTGGTACCCACTTTTAACAAGTTGTTGATTTCATTAAAAAATTAAAAATCTACAGCAGTAGTGTCCGACCCCATTGCAATAGTGCTAAAATTCGCCATTGCCAACAGTGGCATCACCCCGTGCTGAAATCTGCCTACGCTTGCATGGATTGGTTTCGATAACAATCATGAAGTTCACAGAAAGGCAACATGTAGAAAAAAATTGGGATACAGTGTATTTTAAGGTTGAAATTGTAAAATCCCAATTAGATTTTGAGGTTTCCTTTAAAAAACCCAAAAAATGTAGGGAAGTTTTACTGTAATTATGGGCAAAAGCTTCAAATTTTGACCTAATAATTGGGAGAACTTCATGTTTGTCCTTATTTTCATTGGTTTGTATTTTTCTAGCCCTACGATACCAGCTGAAAAGAATTAGGTGCGACAGAAGAGGGGAATTTGGCTAGCTTGGGCTAGGCACAATGTTCAGGAAAAATCATTTTTTCAAACAAAATTCCTTTTCTTTGGGGCTTTTACAATATTTTTCTCTGTTTTGGGGCGGAATTTCTCCTTTTCCCCTTGCGCTCAACTGGCATTTTTGAAATTGAAAACGACCCGATATTACGTTGAGACACATTTTTCCCGAACACTAGCTAGGCAAAAGCCATGCGTACGCTCTCTCTCTCTCTGGGCATTGCTTCGCCCTCTTGAAATCTCTTTCATTTCTCTTTGTATAAGACCCATCCCCCCATCCCTCCCTCTCTCTCTCTCTCTCTCTCTCTATAGCTTACAGATCACCAACATACCATCTTTGTCATCAAAAAAGTTGTTTTGATGAGAAGGCGTGCTCTACTGCTTCAATGAGGTAGAACATCTTTATCATCATCGTCATCCTCAGAAGGGTTTCCAGAATCGTGAGAGTTCAGCTTTTAGGATTGATGGCGATCTTGGGTGAGTAAGGGTATCATCCGAGTCGAAAGGGTTATGATTGCACATGACAAAGAGGTTGGAGGACTTTTAGGGGGATGCTGCAGCAAGGGCCAATCAACATCAGTGGGTGGGGCTGTTGATAATATTTTAATAGATTTTAAAACACCTTGTAGGCAGCTTTGAACGGTTTGATTACGTAGCGCTTGGTAAAACCTGCTGGAACTGTTCCGCGCCGGCGCGGACTGGTTCCGAAAGGTTTCACAAGGCAGTTGGAGGCACTCCTATGTCTGGTATGCGAGCGGGAAGCAGAGCTCTTTCATTCTCTTAAGAGAGCTCTCAACCTTTGCAAGTCAACCCAAGAAGCCATGATAGGCTGAGATAAGCCACTTGCCTCACCCCTGCATGTTCCAAGGCCTATGTCTTGAAGCTGGATGCATACACTAGCTGCTCAGCATATGATAGGCAAATTGGAAGGGGAACCGATGCTTGTCGCATCTTCCTCCGTGAGTACCTAGTAGGCGCAGCCTGGTTCAGGCTGCACGCTCAACCTACTGAGACGAGCGACTTGCTGCCGTGTTGTGCAGTGGTTCGTCAGCAAATTGATACAGCTTTTTCGGACCCACCATATTCCTAGCGGGTGGCAATACCTCCTGTTGCAAAGCGGGAAATTTATGTGCATAGTTTTGAGCGGGACGCATTCGCAGAGAGACGTGCAATCTATAGTGCTGTTAGCTTTTGTGTTCGGCAAAGCCGCACCGTGTGAATTTCTGCATGGTGGCTATTTGCCAGCGACCATGCAAACTCAAGTCTCTAATACAATCCACCAGCTATCCACATCCTGTCAACCTCTCTTGAGCGTCATTATCAATCTAAGGACCAGAGGCCCTCAGTAGTCAAATGTAGATTCTGATTATATAGAGCACCATTTAGCGGGAGATGAGGAGATCAAAAAGAGGATGTAGACCACAGTCATTGGCAAGGACAAAGGAGCTGCTTGCACGTTTAATGCCATGCGATAGAGATGGCCATGGATGCCAAAAACCTCAGGTTTTTGGTGACAAAGTTGTTGTTTTCAAGCTTTTAAAAATGTGCCAAAGGTTGTTATTGGCACGTGGGACACATTTGATATTGCTTTGAATCGATTTTAGCCCAAGGGGCTACTCACCAATTTGAGCCATTTTAAGGGTTTATCTCCAAAATCTGACTAGACAAGTGATTCCCCAAAGGTCTAGACTCACCATGCAACCTGCTTTTAGGTTCAACACCAATTTTTCTCCATCAGTCTAGTTTAGATCTATGAGGACAAAACTAGTTTTTGGCTAAGGAAAGGATACTTGATCACTTTGAAAACATTTTGTTGTTGTGGTGTTCCAGCATGACATGATTACTTTCTTGAATATACCTTACATTCGCATCACTTTGTCAAGTGTGTTGCTCATATTTGCTCGAAAATTAGCTTTGCTCGGTTTTCTTTGCTCGTTGATTGGAAAGCCTCCTATGGTGTTGCATTGCATTCTATGATTTTGTGCTCCTCTATATTGTTTTAAGTGATATTTTTTGTATGACGTATGGAATCCCTAGGGGGGGATCATAGTTTCCCCATACCTATGGTTGACGTATGGACTTGTCATTAGCTAGTCGAAATTCAAAATTTCCCAAGCCTAACACCAACTGAGGAATATCTTTTGTAATAGGGCTTGCTAAAAGCTTTTTTTTATACCAAAAAAATAAGGGCTCACTTACAACTCTTTTGGTTTACAGGTCAAAATTTGAAGCATTTGTTGGTATTTACACTAAAACTAGAAAAATTCTATTGTTTTTCTTCAAAGGCAAGCTCAGAATCTTGCTGTATAATTGGATGCATTGAAGTCCTTGTTACTTTACAGCTAGTGAGTACACGTACAAAGTGCGAAAAGGAAAGAATTCACACAATAGGGGTTGGCTAAGGGAAAGCTAATAAATTTCTTCCTTTATAAGGAAGCAATCTGCAGCCAACCAACCTAAGAGGTGCCAAATGAGCACATACCCATGAGAATTTGAGTAAAAAAGATTCCTCCAATAACATTCTCTGCTTCAAATTCAAAGGAAGGTAGTGCATTTATGGGCCGTTGATACCCTATCTCTCTAAGAGAGAGATGACCCCGTCATGCTGCCCAGTTCACAATTTGGAACATGTGTATAACTTCTACAAAGTCCAAACTTGATATCCTCCAAGCAGCAACCCAGTTCACAACTTTCTTCATATAGATACATGGTATGAGATTCACCAGTTTGTGTCTCATAGGTCATTTTGGCCTCTTGAAGACGTTAATATATTATTGGAAAAATTACCAAAACACCCCTATAATTTGTAGAAATTTCCAAAATACCCCTGAAATTTCAAAAATCCCCAAAACACCCTTGTATCTATTTTCGCTGGATTGATCAAGATTTTCTAATCATTATCCTTTTTTGACAATTGAGATCTGTTTTTTAGTACTTAGCATGTAATTTGTCACAAATTATCCTTCAAAAAAGGCAATTATGTTTGAAAATAATGAAGCAATTCATCTCCAAAGCGTACAAAACCAACTCAAATTTTTGTTATAGCATCTTGAATTGATAAACAATCAATCTTCTTATGAAAAGCTACAAAAAAATTTATTTTTGGAGAAATTTAATTTCACAACCACGAATTTGGGAATTTTTGAAATTTGAGGGGTATTTTGGAATTCACGGCCTCTTGAAGTTTTGGCCTCGATCTTGACGTTAACATATCATTTCATTTCTTTCCCATCACACATACCTTTCTCATGCGCGCACACAAAGAGGGGGTATTTTCTCTCTCTCTCTCTCTCTCTCTCACGTCGATTGGCATTGCTTATTGCAGGTGCCAAGATCTCTCTCTCTCTCTCTCTCTCTCTCTCTCACACACACACACACACACACACACACACAGACATGGAGTTGGGTCTGTGGTGGCTCTGCCCTGCAAACCTCATCGTCAAAGTCTCTCTCTCTCTCTCTCTCTCTCTCTCTCTCTCTCTCTCTCTCGCTCGTGAAGTTCACTTTAAAGGGTTCATTGCAGAGCATGAGGACGTCGCGTTCAGTGGCGTGTCGCGCTCGCTGTTTAGCCGAGTTGACTTGAGAGACGCAGAGAAAAGTGCGTCAACTAAGTCTTGAGCAGTTGAATTGAACAATCAAAATAGCCGGTTGAAGAGACGGGGAGAAGGAGAAAGTCCGTTTGGAAAATTCAAGAAATAAGAGTTAAATTGTTAAAAAGATCTTCTATCTTGAAAAAAATTCTCTTTGAAACTAATCCAAAGCAAATGTCTGATTGATTTTTTTTGGGGACCCCTCTAATTTGTGGAAATTCCCAAAATATCCCCCAAATTTAAAAAGTTACCAAAATACCCTTGTATTTATTTTCCTAATCTTTACTTCTTTTTGATTGACAATTAAGATTTGATTTTGAGTGCTTAGCATGTAATTAGTTACAAATTACGTCGCAAAAAAGGAAAAATATTATGTCTAAAAGTAATGAAGCAATTCATCTAAAGAGCCTACTTAATGGACTCAAATTCGAGTTTTAGCATCTTGACTTGATAGACAATCAACTCTTCTTATGAAAAGCTAAATTGTCTTTCAAGAAATTTAATCCCACGACCAGGGGTATTTTGGGCATGTTGGAAAAATCGAAGGGCATTTTGGGAATTGTGACAAAATATTGGAAGTGTTATGAGAATTAAAATATTGGGGTGTTTTGCGGGCCATGGACTCTTCTAGGTTCTCAGTTTTGTCTGTGCATGTGACTGAGAGAGAGAGAGAGAGAGAGAGAGAGAGAGAGAGAGAGAGAGAGAGAGAGAGAGAGAGAGAGAGAATATGCTGCCCCAGCGCCAGTGGAGTCCTCTGCTTGCGCATCTGTGTGTGTGTGTGTGCGTGTGTGTGTGTGTGTGAGAGAGAGAGAGAGAGAGAGAGAGAGAGAGAGAGAATGCTCGGGTGCCGTCAGTGTCACCTGTCTAGCTGCGTGTACTGTCCTCACTGTCGACTCAAAACTCGCTAGGGGTCTGTTGGTATCACGTCACTCAGGCAGACGACTTCATTTTCAGCCACGT
Source organism: Adiantum capillus-veneris (assembly GCF_014529385.1). Classification (NCBI taxonomy): domain Eukaryota; kingdom Viridiplantae; phylum Streptophyta; class Polypodiopsida; order Polypodiales; family Pteridaceae; genus Adiantum; species Adiantum capillus-veneris. Next base: position 117,721,700 of record NC_140941.1, read on the forward strand.
GGCCGCCTGAATTCCTCTCTCATTCATATATAGTATAGATGTACACTCCAAAAAGGGTGGGTACCCAAATGTTTCAAATTCACCCAAATAAACTAAAATCGCGAAATTGCTTAGTTTCTATACCTTTCAACTTTGACATGAACAATCTTTAATAATTTGATGATTTGTGGTTTTCTTGTAACATCACTCTCTTAACATGGGTCTGTATGATTGGTCTCAGTAAGAGCTCTACTTTAGTGCTTGCTAATTGTATATGCAACAATATAGTTGTGTCTTTTTAGTGCCAACTCATTTTACTTGTCTAGACGAGGTTCAATTTACATTGCATGAACTAGGCACGAATATTTAGCTCAAACAAGTGTCTATGATGGAAAAAGGTATCACAATTTAAAATACAATTGCAAAGCATTTCACAGTAACATGCTATTAACAACCTAGTTTATGTCATTTGTTGAATGGGCTTTCTCCAACTGCATGATTTTGGGTTGCAATCCTTTGTCCATAAGATCCCTTAGCAATATCTAGCTCAGGCTTTCGTTTGTTCCTTGTGTATAATCTATCTACCCAATGAAGAAACATTCTAGTAAATAAAATGGTACAATTCTAACAGTTGTGTGCTTTGGATTCCCATCAAGATGAACTTTACCTTTTGCATGCAACAACAATAAATTCAAAGTCTCATCCCAAAGGAGTGAAGTTGTCTAACACCTATGGACTGATCCTATTGTCCTTTCTATGCTATATTTAAGTTCACACAACAAAAAAAAAGTAATTTTGGTGGAAATTTTTTTATTCAATTAAAACTTTTTTGAAACTATATTTGGCTTTGTCTTTTCAAGGGCCTTTTTTTGAGACCAAAATTGATATTTTTTAGAAGTTGGTGCCAGTTTATATTTATTCTGTAAAATAACTATAAAGTGACTTCTATACTCTTTCTTAATGTGCTTGCAAAATTGTTGAATGTTAGACACCTTTGTTGCTACCTCTCCTCCCCTAATTCATCGGTTATTGCAATGATTGTGTGTGCATACGTGTATGCATACGATAGAGACATTAATCAAAACTCAAACAGTTAGTATGTTTCTGCAAAGAGAATGGCTGCAATAGTACGGATAGGCTCAAGCATTTAAGTGTGAATACGGTTTCCTCTTTCAACGAAGAACATGGTTTTGTAGTTGGGACAATATGGGTGGTGTAATGTATGAAGCATGACCCACCGGCGTTGTAGAACAACTTCATTCACTTGGGAGTCAATTGAAGCATCATGTAGCAAGTGTAATGCATCTCATCTTCCAAACCAGTTCTTTATGTTTTGCATCCATCCCGTGCTCAAGATTTTGCTTTTGTGCGTCTTTTGGATTTTTTTGCTTGCTTCCCATGCAATTGTAGGAAGTTGATGTGAGGGGTTTTGAATCATTTTTATCATCTACTCCACAATCCTTTCCATGCCCATAACCTCAATTGGAAGAGATCTCGACTCAAGAAGAAGGAGCATATATGGTGTTTGTGTCTTAACTTAGAGAGAGTTTGTAAGAAAACGCTTTTGGACATTCTCAAACTATTTCCAAGTAGACTTTGAGATGCTACTGCCCCACACTTCAACTCCATAAAGAAGAACCGGTGTCACCAATGCATCAAAAAGATACTTCTGGAGAACCCAATACTTGATGTTTTCCGCATTACACATGTTCTCAAATGCATAATATGCTCTCTTTCCCGCTTCCAAACGACGCATAGCACATTCATGCCACTTGTGATTGGACGGAACCTCAAGTCCAAGGTACTTAAAGCTCTCAAAAACTTCAAGTGTCTCATTGTTGTACACAATGCATGGCTTCTCCTTATGGTTGGTTTTCACAAGCATAACCTTTGCTTTGGATTCATTCACAATCAGCCCACTTTGCAAGCAAAAGTTCTCAAGAACAACCATAAGCTTTTGTGCATCTTCTAAAGTGTGTGCTAGAAGCACTACATCATCGGCATATAACAAAAGCATGATTATTGCATTGCAAATAGTAACCTCTTTAATGCCTTCTTCGTGCATAAAGTCAAGTACCATTTGTTCCAATTGATTAATGCATAGACAAAAAGAGTTGGTGACAACGGACATCCTTGTTCAACCCCAGTAGTGCTTACAAATTTTTTGAAATTTCTCTTCTCATGCACAATTGACAAATCACCTCTCATAGATTCGAAAAACCGCAAGCATAAACTCACTTGGTACTTGGAGTTCTTCCATCCTTCTCCAAAAATTGTTATGTGGAATCATATCAAAAGCTTTCTTAAAGTCCGCAAAACAACAATACAATCGCTTGCCTTTCAACCGACTTTCCTCCATGAGAACACAAAGAGTAACAAGGTGATCAATGGTGCAATGGCATCGATGATAACCCGCTTGTCGTTTTGTACGCTTGTCATTCTCTTTAACCTAATCACTCAATTTCATCTCCATTATGTACCCAAACAACTTTTCCATAAGAGACCCAATCATTATAGTCCGGTAGTTGTTTACATTCTTTACATCCCCTCCTTTATACAAAGGCTTAACCCAATTAGTACTCCAATCATAATGCATACCATGTTGAGTATCATGTTGCAATGTTTTTGTGCGAGTATTCATATCCCCAAATCCAATAACATCACCTTCGCCTTTGAAAAAAGCAATGACCTCTTCTAAATTAAAAAATGGTTGATATCTATCCATGCAAGCATAAAAGGGAGAATCATGAGATGTAACAACCGGTTACAAAAATGGGTGCTCCATTTGGTGTCATAATTTTCAGCCATACATAACGTTTGTACTTTTCATCTTTCACAATTGATACAAAATCTTCCAATCCTTTCTTAACAATACATGCTACCCCTCCTTGCCCTTTTCGTTGCTTGAGATAGTTTGACCACATCAATGAATGTACATTGTAATCCTCCAAGCCGTTAATCAGTTGTGTATCATGCTTCCAAGTTTCAACAAGAAGTACAATAGCTGCTTTGCTTGTTAGTTCATCAATGCCAACCCGCGCATTCCATGGGTATCCCTTACAATTACAAAAGCATATTTTCAATTGTAACTCGGTCTCATAGGTCACATATCCCTATTTGCTCGAGGGACTTACCTCCTCCTTGGGCACATTTTCTTTGTGAGAGATCTCCTTGGTTTTCTTATTCTTTTGCTCATATGCCTTATGACACATATTTTTTTGCTTAATAGTGCGATCTTCACATACAAAACATTTTGTATCCCTCAAATAGATCCAACTATTATCAAGGATAATCTTTCGTTTGGTCTGATCCGGCATGGTGCATACAATTGGCCGTTCTCCCGAGCGAGAAGCTCCTTGCTTATCCACTCTATGTGCTCCATAGACCATAACTCTGGACATGTCAAAGTGGGTTTGAAGAAATCATTTGATAACAATGGCAAGAGAAGGAGGTGTCTCTAACTTCTCTTTGGGAATTCCACGAATAACAATGTTCTTGGAACGTCGCTCCAGTTCTTTCAACTTCTCCACATCCACATTCTCAACATTGTTTGTTTGAACCATAGCTTGCATGAGTGAGGAATTAGGAACCACATTGTTACCACATACATTAGCCCAAGACTTTTTTGTGCATACATTTTTCATGTCGCATACATCCCGGCTCATAGTGTCAAATTTTTCCTCTTTCAATACATGGTCATGCTCTACTTTGCTCATGCGCTCCTTCAAAGCATTCAAGTCCACAAGAGAGTGTTTACATTCCTTGACTTCCTCTTCAAGTTGTATCAAACGTGTTGTTTGCATCTCAAGTGTCCTCTTGAGATTCTCATTCTCAACCACAAGTACCCTTAGTGTGTCATTCTCCATTGCAAGTGCTTGTAAGTCTTTGCCTTGTTTGTTTACGATCTCTTGCAACGATACCAATTATGCCATGATTATGGTTTTGGATGTCGTTGGTTGGGTGGTTGTGTTGCTATCTCCACACTTAGGAGATTTTGGATCATTTTTCACAATGGTTGTACACCTTGTTGAAGAAGAAGAACCCTTGCGAATGCCATTGTATGTAAAATAAGAGATGAGAGTCAACTTTCCTGAAGCTGTTCACTTCAAAAATGTTGCTACAGAAACGCCTTCCATAACTCTAAAAATTTGAGAGAGAGAGAGAGAGAGAGAGAGAGAGAGATCAAAGAGGTTGATTTTCAACAAACTGCGTAATCTTCACTTTTGCAATGAAAAAGTGGATTGATTGGATAGATACATAGAGGAAGAGAGTGAAGAAAAAGACAAGATCTACCTCCAATAAATCTCAAACTTTGGACTTTTCCTTAGAAAGGGATTTTGATCACCATTCTACTTTATCTGGAAAATAAAAGGAATCTTTAATAAAAGGAAAATAAAAGGCACACTGAAGCAACAAACTAAAACTGTGAGAATTGAGTACAACTAGCATCATGGGAAAATTCAAAAGACCAAAATCCAAATGAAAACCTCTCAAAGAGATTAAAATTTTCCCATGGTAAGCTAAATGGAAAGAGGATGACATCAGCCTCAAAAAGACAAATACTTCCACCAAAAGCACACTCTACAATCTCTCTCTCTCTCTCTCTCTCTCTCTCTCTCTCACACACACACACACACACACACACACACACACACACACACACACACACACACACACACACACACACACACACACACACATGAGGAGAAATTGTAATGTATCTATATGTCTGTGTGTATGTGTTCTCTCTCTCTCTCTCTCTCTCTCTCTCACACACACACACACACACACACACACACACACACACACACACATGAGGAGAAATTGTAATGTATCTATATGTGTGTGTGTGTGTGTGTATGTGTTCTCTCTCTCTCTCTCTCACACACACACACACACACATATATGCATGTATCTCTCTCTCTCTCTCTCTCTCTCTCTCTCTCTCACACACACACACACACACACACACACACACACATCCATAAGGAAAATTTCTAATGTTGTAGCAAAAAACCCAAGGAATCTCAAAAATCAATCTGATAAGTCGAACTCAAGACCTATTAGTCAAGCCAGAGAGAGAGAGAGAGAGAGAGAGAGAGAGAGAGAGAGAGGGAGGGATACTCCAAGCTCGCATAGAGCCAAAGAAATGTGTGTGTGTGTGTGTGTGTGTGTGTGTGTGTGTGTGTGTGTGTGTGAGAGAGAGAGAGAGAGAGAGAGAGAGAGAGAGAGAGAGAGAGAGAGAGAATGCTCCCATATAGCCAACTAGAGCAAAATCTAAAAATATATAAGGTTACTCCCATCTCCCATAGAGCCAAAGAGAGATGATCTCATAGAAAGGAGTCTCCCATAGATCCAACAAGATCAAAAGATATATACGTGTATACATACATGTGTGTGTGTGTGTGTGGGGTCATTAAAGGTTATAATATGACCTAAGGGACCAAATCAAATATGTCAAATGCTTTATGCTAAGTTGATTAATGACTCTTGATGCTTGAGGATTATAGAGATGACAGTGACAATTGAGCATCCATGAAGTAGCTGGGAGGATGGAAATGTGAGAAAAGCAAATTTGTGAAAATCCAAGCTCTCAAGTAGGGTATGAAGCTAAGCCTATTGAACTTGGAAGGGATATAGTGTGGAACAATGGAGAACACTTCCCAAATATTCCAATACTATCTCTCATATCAAAGGGAGTGGGAGCTAAGTTGGATCACTACTCAAGTGCAAAGTGTAGATGAGAAGATAGGCTCAAGTATTTACAAGTGTTTAGTATATCGTCTCTCAGAGATCAACATGCTTCAGCAATTGATGGCAAATGTGATAATTTGGATTGTTATACGTTTCCATAACTTCACTATTTAATTTGATATTTAAAATCTTCAGCCATCATGATAGTATGATTAAGGCTATCATGATTCAATGTCACTCTCTCAGATCATCATTCATCATCAGAGAATTAATATGAATATGGAGATGATGTTGAAGAATGGGGTATCAGTTTTAAAGAATGATTTCTTGGTATGAAAATTCATGCTCCAAAGTCATGGATCTCCTACTTTATTTTAGTGTATTGGAACGATGGAACCACTCCAATTTCCTTCTTGCAAGCACATTTAGCCTTAAATTTTGTGAAATTTGATTAGGTCCTACCAATTTACAACACTACCTCTCATTACATAATCTCTACAAGTTTGCAATCCCTTGCCCCTCCCTCCCTCCCTCCCTCCCTCCCTCCCCTCTCTCTCTCTCTCTCAAGAAAGAGAGAGTGTAGAGCCAATGAGAGTGTTGGATGGTTGAAACTCATCAATGCTTGCTTCATCTCAATCTCATGATCACCTAGCTACATTAGTAGAGCAAGATCCATAAATGTTTAACATGTGATTAACCCATGGTTTTTTTTACCCTCAAAGTATAATTTTGAAAGAGTTAACATCATACTGGATCTTGGAAAGAGTGAGTGGGTTAGCATAGCAATGGGGGGAGTTGTGAGCGTTTTGTTAAGCTATGTTAATATGACTAAACAAAGTTTGAGTGTAGTAATGACTTGGAGTTTCATTGTGTGTAAGTTTAAGTTAATTACATATAATTATGAAACACTATTTTATTTTTGATAATACAAAGTGATTAAGAGAGAAAAAGAATCTCTCTTCTTTTTCAAACAATGATAGGTATAGAAAAAAACCAAGAGAGCCTATCCATGCCATGAACAGAGCCCCCCTACAGTGCATACACATATGGTGTATCAAATAGATCCACTACCTAGCACAACGCATAGGTGAACAAAGAGTTAGGTAAGAAAACATCTTCAGGGCAAATTACTTCAAAGTATTTTTGTGAAACAAAATTCTCAATGGCACTTTATATAGCTTTGTGTCTTCCTTTGTAAAGAACAATGTAGTATGTGAAGATCCCCTTGGGTTTGTTTGTGTGTGTGTGCGGGCGCGCGCGCGCTCGCGTGTGTGTGTGTGTGTGTGTGTGTGTGTGTGTGTGTGTGTGTGTGTGTGTGTGTGAGAGAGAGAGAGAGAGAGAGAGAGAGATGAACTCATGCATCAACTTTTTGATAATAGCAAAAGCATCTTCTTGGCTAATTAGACAACAAAATCTTAGAAATTGTAGGAATGGAAAGCTTTTTAGGAATGGAAAGTCAAAAGATTTTCTACTTTACATAAAGTAAATGTACCAATTTAAGTTCACACAACAAAAAAAAAAGTAATTTTGGTGGAAATTTTTTTATTCAATTAAAACTTTTTTGAAAATATATTTGGATTTGTCTTTTCAAGGGCCTTTTTTCGAGACCAAAATTGATATTTTTTAGAAGTTGGTGCCAGTTTATATTTATTTTGTACAATAACTATAAAGTGACGTCTATACTCTTTCTTAAAGTGCTTGTAAAATTGTTGAATGTTAGACACCTTTGTTGCTACCTCTCCTCCCCTAATTCATCGGTTATTGCAATGATTGTATGTGCATACGTGTATGCATACGATAGAGACATTAATCAAAACTCAAACAGTTAGTATGTTTCTGCAAAGAGAATGGCTGCGATAGTAAGGATAGGCTCAAGCATGTAAGTGTGAGTACGGTTTCCTCTTTCAACGAAGAACATGGTTTTGTAGTTGGGACAATATGGGTGGTGTAATGTATGAAGCGTGACCCACCGGCGTTGTAGAACAACTTCATTCACTTGGGAGTCAATTGAAGCATCATGTAGCAAGTGTAATGCATCTCATCTCCCAAACCACTTCTTTATGTCTTGCATCCATCCCGTGCTCAAGATTTTGCTTTTATGCGTCTTTTGGATATTTTTGCTTGCTTCCCATGCAATTGTAGGAAGTCGATGTGAGGGGTTTTGAATAATCTTTATCATCTACTCCACGATCCTTTCCATGCCCATAACCTCAATTAGGAGAGATCTCGACTCAAGAAGTAGGAGCATATATGGTGTTTATGTCTTGACTTAGAGAGAGTTTGTAAGAAAACGCTTTTGGACATTCTCAAACTCTTTCCAAGTAGACTTTGAGATGCTACTGCCCCACACTTCAACTCCATAAAGAAGAACCGGTGTCACCAATGCATCAAAAAGATACTTCTGGAGAACCCAATACTTGATGTTTTCCGCATTACACATGTTCTCAAATGCATAATATGCTCTCTTTCCCGCTTCCAAATGACGCATAGCACATTCATGCCACTTGTGATTGGACGGAACCTCAAGGCCAAGGTACTTAAAGCTCTCAAAAACTTCAAGTGTCTCATTGTTGTACACAATGCATGGCTTCTCCTTATGGTTGGTTTTCACAAGCATAACCTTTGCTTTGGATTCATTCACAATCAGCCCACTTTGCAAGCAAAAGTTCTCAAGAACAACCATAAGCTTTTGTGCATCTTCTAAAGTGTATGCTAGAAGCACTACATCATCCGCATACAACAAAAGCATGATTATTGCATTGCAAATAGTAACCTCTTCAATGCCTTCTTCATGCATAAAGTCAAGTACCATTTGTTCCAATTGATTAATGCATAGACAAAAAGAGTTGGTGACAATGGACATCCTTGTTCAACCCCAATAGTGCTTACAATTTTTTTGAAATTTCTCTTCTCATGCACAATTGACAAATCACCTCTCATAGATTCGAAAAACCGCAAGCATAAACTCACTTGGTACTTGGAGTTCTTCCATCCTTCTCCACAAATTGTTACGTGGAATCATATCAAAAGCCATGCGTACACCCTCTCTCTCTCTCTCTCTCTCTCTCTCTCTCTCTCTCTCTCTCTCTCTCTCTCTCTCTCTCTCTCTGGGCATTGCTTCGCCCTCTTGAAATCTCTTTCATTTCTCTCTGTATAAGACCTATCCCCCCCATCCCTCCCTCTCTCTCTCTCTCTCTCTCTCTCTCTCTCTCTCTCTCTCTCTCTCTCTAGCTTACAGATCACCAACATACCATCTTTGTCATCAAAAAAGTTGTTTTGATGAGGAGGCGTGCTCTACTGCCTTAATGAGGTAGAACATCTTTATCATCATCATCATCCTCAGAAGGGTTTCCAGAATCGTGAGAGTTCAGCTTTTAGGATTGATGGCGATCTTGGGTGAGTAAGGGTATCATCCGAGTCGAAAGGGTTATGATTGCACATGACAAAGAGGTTGGAGGACTTTTAGGGGGGGGGTGCAGCAAGGGCCAATCAGCATCGGTGGGTGGGGCCGTTGATAATATTTTAATAGATTTTAAAACACCTTGTAGGCAGCTTTGAACGGTTTGATTATGTAGCGCTTGGTAAAACCTGCTGGAACTGTTCCGCGCCGGCGTGGACTGGTTCCGACAGGTTTCACAAGGCAGTTGAAGGCACTCCTATGTCTGCTATGCGAGCGGGAAGCAGAGCTCTGTCATTCTCTTAAGAGAGCTCTCAACCTTTGCAAGTCAACCCAAGAAGCCATGATAGGCTGAGATAAGCCACCCGCCTCACCCCTGCATGTTCCAAGGCCTATGTCTTGAAGCTGGATGCATACACTAGTTGCTCAGCATATGATGGGCAAATTGGGAGGGGCACCGATGCTTGTCGCATCTTCCTCCGTGAGTACCTAGTAGGCGCAGCTTGGTTTAGACTACGTGCTCAACCCACTGAGACGGGCGACTTGCTGTCGTGTTGCGCAGTGGTTCGTCAGCAAATTGATACAGCTTTTTCGGACCCACCATATTCCTAGCGGGTGGCAATACCTCCTGTTGCAAAGCGAGAGGTTTCCATCCTGTTGCAAAGCGGGAAATTTATGTGCATAGTTTTGAGCGGGACGCATTCGCGGAGAGACGTGCAATCTATAGTGCTGTTAGCTTTTGTGTTCGGCAAAGCCGCTCCGTTTGATGGTGGCCATTTGTTTTCGTTTGATGTTTGTCTCATGGGCAGTCTGAATGAGCCCTAAGCTGTCGCACAGTTTGGCTCTAGCCTACATTTTGGAGTTTTGAATATAATTGTCTTAATGGAAGGTTTTCTAATGCCCCAGTTCCATAGCCATGGTTTTGCCACCCTCAACCTATACTTGAGATCACTCACTCCATCAATGCCACCCGAAGTTGTCATGCTCCCCTGCCTATGATTGTAGAAATGTCACCCGTTCTACCTGCCTGTGGGACTCACCTTCTATCCTTTGTAGCCTATACCACTGCTACCGTTTTGATATATTACATCCCCTCCGAACTCACCCTACTGCAACAGGTGGTCTTTCTTGAAATCTTGTAGCTCATGCAAGAGCCCCTGTATGTAATGAGCCAGCGACCATGCAAACTCAAGTCTCTAATACAATCCACCAGCTATCCACATCCTGTCAACCTCTCTTGAGCGTCATTATCAATCTAAGGACCAAAGGCCCTCAGTAGTTAAATGTAGATTCTGATTATATAGAGCACCATTTAGCGGGAGAGGAGGAGATCAAAAAGAGGATGTAGACCACAGTCATTGGCAAGGACAAAGGAGCTGCTTGCACGTTTAATGCCATGCGATAGAGATGGCCATGGATGCCAAAAACCTCAGGTTTTTGGTGACAAAGTTGTTGTTTTCAAGCTTTTAAAAATGTGCCAAAGCTTGTTATTGGTACGTGGGACACATTTGATATTGCTTTGAATCGATTTTAGCCCAAGGGGCTACTCACCAATTTGAGCCATTTTAAGGGTTTATCTCCAAAATCTGACTAGACAAGTGATTCCCCACAAGTCTAGACTCACCATGCAACCTGCTTTTAGGTTCAATACCAATTTTTCTCTATCAGTCTAGCTTAGATCTATGAGGACAAAACTAGTTTTTGGCTAAGGAAAGGATACTTGATCACTTTGAAAACATTTTGTTGTTGTGGTGTTCCAGCATGACATGATTACTTTCTTGAATATACCTTACATTCGCATCACTTTGTCAAGTGTGTTACTCATATTTGCTCGAAAATTAGCTTTGCTCAGTTTTCTTTGCTCGTTGATTGGAAAGCCTCCTATATATCGTTATAATATATATATTATTAATTGTTGTATTATATATATTACGTATACTATATATCGTTTGTAGATATTATATATAGTACATATTCTATGTTGTAACATTTATCTTATATATAATGTAATAGTTTGATTTTAATGAGTTAAACGTCATTAAACTTTGGCCGTCTATATTGTGAAACAGATAGCTAGGGTTTCTACAACTTGTGAAGAGATGAAGAAGAGTCTTGTTTGAGGACCACTCTGATAATTCCAACTTAGAGGTATGTTTGATGTTTTCTTCTCTTTCTCTTTCAAGTCTGTCTGTTCTTTTGTCCCTCTTTACAGTGTCGTCGTCGTTAAGCATTCGGCGCAAACGGTAGCTTTAAAGTTTTGAAAAAAAAGGAGGGTAGAGCCTCCCCATCATCCGCACATGCACAGATGATGGGGGGGGGGGGGGGGGGGGGGGGCTCTGCCCGCCCCCTTCCTTTTATATATATTTTCAAGGTGCCGTTTGCCGTATTCTGCGCAAAAAAAAGGGTAGATTTGATGATGTTTTTCTTGGTAAATCCGCAAACTACAAAAAAAAGGGGGAGCAAAGCCCCCCCATCATCCACGCGCAGATGATGGGGGTGCTCTGCTTCCCCTTTTTTTTGGCAATTTTCAAGCTGTCGCTAGTGGCATTCTGCGCAAACATGCAAAGATTTGATGAAGTTTTTATTTTAAAATTACAAGAAATTGAAAACATCAATTGGATAAATCCGCAAAATGCCATTCAAAGATTGTCTGAGTCTTCAAAGTGCAAAAAAAAAGGGGGGACAGAGCATCCTCATCATCTGTGCACGCTTTGCTGGATTATTTTCAAAAATACATAGATTTAACTTGGTATATAGTATATAATATATATATATATATATATATATATATATATATATATAGTATTGTACAATATAATAGTATACAATATAGTATAATAATATATAATATAGTATATATATAGTATATAGTATCCGTGCGCACTTTGTTTGAATGGCGTTTTGCTGGATTATTTTTAAAAATACATAGATTTAACTTGGTATATAGTCTATAATGTATATATTTATGTGTGTGTGTGTGTGTGTGTGTGTGTATAGTTAGTTAGTATAATAGTATATAATATAGTAATTATATATATTTATATAGTATATAGTATATACTATATAATATAGTATAGTATAATATATAGCATCGTATAGTATATAGTATAGAATACTATATAATATAACTATATAGTATAGTGTAGTATAGTATCGTACATATTATGTATAATATATTATATATAGTATAGTATATGATATTAAATATATGCATATCACATAAAATAGCTATATACTACTTATTACATAGTATAGTATGTTGTATCATTTATCTTATATATAATGTAATAGTTTGATTTTAATGAGTTAAACATTAAAACTGTGGCCGTTTATAGTGTGACAACAGATAGCTAGGGTTTCTACAACTTGTGAAGAGATGAAGAAGAGTCTTATTTGAGTACCACTCAGAGAATTCCAACTCAAAGGTATGTTTCACATTTTCTTCTTCTTCTTCTTCTTCTCTCTCTCTCTCTCTCTCTCTCTCTCTCTCTCTCTCTCTCTCTCTCAAGGCTCTCTATTCTTCCGTCCCTCTTTACACTGTCATTGTCGTTAAGCATCCGGTGCAAATGGTAGCTTGAAAATTTTGCCCCCCCTTTTTTTGATATTTTCAAGGTTACGTTTGTGGCGATCGAAGTTGACTTATGTTAGTGTTAAAGTCATTTAGGTGTTTTGCAACTAAACCATTCTCTGCTGTCTTTAGATTGAACAAGCACTTCATGAGAAATACCTTATTGGATGCCGATGGTTTCTCGTAGAATTCGTCAAGTGACTTCATCAAGTCCTCCGTGGTCTTCATTTCCGAAACGTTGAAGGTCACCGTTGACGCCAAGCTTAACCGGATTGTTCCCAGTGCCTTTCAATCAAGGACAGTCCATGCTTCATCTACCATTGTTGCGGGCTTCTTTGCAAGGTCGCCTAGTGGCAAATAGAGGTCTTTTTGGTAGAGATAGTCTTCAATCTGCATCTTCCAATGTTGGTAGTTTTTGCCGTTGAACTTCTTGATCTTGAGCTTCCCTTCCTCCTCCATTACTCCCACTTAATTCAAGGAATCCTTTCCTTGAGATAATTTAGCTACGAGCAAACCTTCCTCTGATACCAGTTTTTAGGAAATATGACGTAGCTAAGTAGATAATTGAGTAGATTACTTAATGGAGAGAGATAATTTTCACACACAAGAGATTAGAGAGAGAGAGAGAGTACACATGATATACGTGGTTCACCCAATGTGAGCTACATCCACGGGAAAACAGCCATTTAATGGCTTAAGTACTTCAAACAAGAAGTAGGTTACAAAGGGATTATACCCTTATAGAGCTCCCGCCTTGCTTCACTGTCACCACCTCACACCCACCTTGTTGCATCAACTTCACACTATGAAATGTGTGGAGAAATGGCCTCCTTTTATAGGCCAAAAGGGATGCCCTCTCTCATGAGAGGCACCCATGTGTAGCCGCCCTTGTGTAGATAAGTCCAAATCGGACCCTCCAATCCGCCCATGTGTGGCCACCCTTGAGAAGACAAGTCCTCCTTTGAAATCGGCCACCGGCCATTCACATCTAGCATACATAAGCCAACAAACATGGCATCAACGGTCACTCTCGTACCACTGGCTCTATGGACAATCTGCATGTCAAAAACCTGTACACCTGTGAATCTGTCACCTACAAATTGTCAAAAGCTCAAAATGTATACTTCAAAGCATTCATGGCATAAGTCTGCACAAATCATGTGCTAACAACTCCCTGAGAAACCACATGCAACCAAATGTCGTGCAATGGCAAGCTTATGGGATGCCCTCTCATGCACAAAACAGCCTGTACCTATCCATGTGTCTGTATCCGATTGTAGAAGACAAGATAGACCACACTATGGGCTGCCCACATACATGTGGAAAGATGCCCAAACTATGCACAAAGCATGTGCATACACATGGCTATGTCTTGAGCCGCGTATGGGCCATGTGCATAACCATGAAATGGCTACAAATACACTTTACTTTTAGCTTTGTAGAGCTGAAAACAACTCCAAAAACTCACCTGCAAATGGCTCTGAAAGAACTTTTCAACTACTACGTGTCTGTAAATTCCAAGAATGGCTTGTAGGGATAGCCATGCTATTTTTGTGAAGCTCGGGTCTTGTCTCTGCAAAACAAACTCCAAGTTGGGTTTTTTTGAAATAAAGTGAATAACCACAATTGGGCTACTATCGTTCAATGAAGGTGGTAGTAGCCCAATTGTGGTTACTACTACCTTTGTTGGGCACTACCTTGATGACCTTGTTCGTACCTAAGCTCGTATGTAGACTCCTATGCAGAAATTTGTACTAAATAATGCATGTAAAATTTGAGAAATGACAAGAAGAAAACTCAAAACTAACATAATAAATAAACCTTTTTTAATCCTTTTCTTGATCTTCTTTGGCTAATTGTGTTGATTTTGGGTCTTGCTTGAATTATATATGGAATCGTTTTGCTGAATATAGGCAATCGTAATTTGCGAAAATAAGTCACAAGCTTCACTATCGTTTCTAGGTCAATGAGAGTTTGAAGCCTTTGAATCACACGACTATGAGCTCTTGCATGCCTTTTCAACTTACCTTGATGGTTTACTGCACATGAAAAGATGTACACAGCCACCCAACAAGCACCTTGCTCTGCTTATGCAAAGCCTGAAGAGAGGAGGATTTTCATTACCCGAGCGAAAAAAAAGTGATCAAAGTAGAATCTCGAGCAAAGATGACCAAAACTTTGATATTGCACCATAAAGAGATAAAGACAATAACACAAAGCATGGTTGAAACACCCGGAGAGATGAGAGACCATGTCATTGCTTCAAAAAATATTAACAAGTCAATGAAGAGAGAAGACAGATAACCCTTGAAAACAAAGAGTTTTCAAACTAAATCTTTCTTTGCAAGAAAAATTATTTTCAAGCAATTTCATCACAAAATTTCTATTGACCACAATCTTATAATGTGCCCACATAAAAGATGGAAAATGAATTACTTTTAGAAGCTATCCGTTCTTGATTTCTACAAACAAGAGGACATTACTAACACTAATAGACAACACCGTCTTGATAGTGTACATGGTTTTATTAAAAGGAACACATTAAAAACCTAAATTTGAGCTGAAAACCAAAGGTACATTTGATAATTTTTACTTAGAATGAAGCATCCATGTGCTTCATATATCACCGCCAACAAGGAAGAGACATTTGACTTAAAAATAAAAATGATCTAATCCCCTTCAAAAATATTTACATTCACACAATGTCATTATGAGCTTAGAGATGGAGTTTTGTACTCAAAATGAAGTGAAAAGCTTCAAAAAGAATTTGCACATGTGTAAGTTTTTATAGCTATTGAAAATTCACAATTGTGACTACACCAAAAACTCTAGAAATGATTGCACATATGTGTCATTCTGACACTTGGAGACGGGGTTTTAGACCAAAAAGGGTCTCAAAACTACCGAAAAGCGTATCGCACCAACACAAGACACTTTTGGGTGCTTTTGAGGTGAAATTTCACAACTGGCCACATATTTGCATCCAAGATGGCCTAGAACCCTATCCATATGCAATGGCCACTTTGGATGCAACCATGCGGCCAAAATTTTGAAATCCCATCTTCAAAGTTTTTGTTAGGGATGCCGAAGCCTTTCAAACAGTTTCAAGGCCTATTTTGGTTCCAAACCCCGTCTTTGGGTGTCAGAATGAGACATGTGGGTAGTCATTTCTTGGCGTTTTGGGCATTCCAGAAGCTACATAAATTTAGACCAATCCAAACTATTTTTGAAGCTTTTTACTTCATGATAAGACAAATTGATATTTACTTTCAGGGTTTTTGGAGCATCTCAATACAATGATTGTTTCTAGGATTTATGAGCATTTCAAACTCAATGACGGATCAAAATTATCAATATTTCTCTCTCACACATAGTGTTATGATAATGAAGACTCTATGATTTCACACAAAAATACCTTATGAGGTTTTAGGTCACGCCCATGTTTCTTTCGTTATGTGTCAGAACAGTGTATCCACAAAATATAATAATATGATCAATGTCATAATTTTCTATTTTTAGTATTATGATAATGAAGACTCTATGATTTCACACAAAATACCAAGCATAAGAACAAAGTGTATCGACAAAATATAACAATGAGATTAATGTCATAATTTTCTAGTTTTAGTTTATATTTCAGTAAAAATTGAAGTAGTTTTTTAAAAATATACTTTATTGCAAATCGGATTCTATATAAAATGTATGAAGTGTAGTCTTTATTGCCTCTAGAGAGATGACTTTCAAGTCAAGATCCAATGGAATTTCTTCAATGATAGCATGCACATTAGTTAGTACGAGTAGTTTTTACTCTCCCCAAAGGAAGATAGATGTCATGAAACTGCAACATCTCTTCAATGGCAGTATGACAATAAATTGAAATTCTATTCTATACACCATCTTCCTTTTGTAAACATGTGGACAAATCATGTTTTTTTAACAATCTTTTTTTTTATTAGATACATGGTTCACTCGGTATTTTGTTTGCTCCGAAAGTTTGATCGGGTGTCTCGGTAAAACTCTGAGAGAGAACCTTGCTTCTCATCAGCTCGAAGTCTATGACTTTACCTTGCACTTCAAAACCTTGGCCAACTACATGGCCATAGCATGGGCCTTGCTTCACTGCATTGTGAATGGCCTAGCCATTCTTCACCTTGGTCAATTGCTTAAGTGCGACCCTCACAAATAGAAAGAGGGAAAGTTGATTGTCATTTAGAAAATAGAGAGGGGAAGAATCTTGTTAAATTCCCCTATTTCAGGGTTTTTTCATAATTATAGAGACTTCTCAAGTCAATCATATACAAGCAAACTTTAGAGAGGAAGCCATAAGTACATTTCTTTTAAGATCATATATTTTGGTTGCACATTATTTCATTCCCTCTCCCTTTGATGAGTTCTCTCTTCTTTATGTGTGTGACAAGGTGTCTTTTTCGGGGGAGAGAGAGTAGGTGATTGTGCTCACTTTTTTATATTACCACATTTTATAAAATAGACCAAACATGATATTTTCCTATCAAGAAGCCCAAAAAAAGACAACTACAACATGGATTTTTTTTACAAAGCCAAAGTGGAGGTGAGGTCCTTGTGCTTGAGAGCATTTAAAAAGGACTTCTTCTATTACTTGCCACCATCACCGAAAAAAAAACATAAAAATGTTAGTATTCCTGCTGGAAGACATGTATCAACAAAGAAGGCCACTTTTTATTGATGTCATTTTAATGAAAAAAACCAAAAAAAAAAGGGAGGGGGGGCATGTCACCTTTGTAGAAGGATTCATTCTTGTGGATAGGTGTGGTGAAAAAGCTTCTTTGTATGGTCCTTCTCTTGTCTTGTTGTACCCTATCTCTCAAGACTGGACCCTTTTATAGGCTTATGCTTCCCTTTCCCAAGCTCTCAAGATTTTGAACGGTTTGGAAGAGTGGGGAGTGGTTGGAGTGGGGGGGCAAGTAAGGCCTAGTGGAGGAAGTTAGAGTAACCACTTTTCCCTCAGATAGAATAAGTTAAGCGAGGGGTGGATTCTTGAATTGTGTACGTGCCCTTCCTTTGTGTTCCCACGTTCTTCCGTTAAGCATTTAGATGCTTAGGGAATATGGGGGGAGTTTTATGTTAGCATAAGAAAAAGGGGTTTGTATGCGGTGTGTGCGTGATAGAGAGGCCCTCCTCCACCCACACTAGGATAGTAATCCCACTTTTGGGGGAACTATGCCTCCCAAAGGGGTCTTAGTGCCATCTAATTTTTACCAGGTTTAAGAGACAATTAGGGCCACAAGTGTGGGGAGAATCTATACATCCTTGGATATACCTTCTAACTATTCTCCATAGTTTTTCTCCTTCAAATCCATTGTTGTAGATGGCATTGATCAAGTTTTTGATGGCATATGCCCCTCTTGAAGGGCTGATATTGCAGAATAGAATTGGATTTAGTTGGAAGATTATCACCTTGTGTGCCAATCAGATGGTCGGTTACTAGCTCTTTTTAGGAACTTTATGGGAGTGCAAGGTAGGCTAGTTTCCTTGTGGGCCAATGAGTTGTGTAGTTTCCCATTCAGAGAGAGAGAGAGAGAGAGAGAGAGAGAGAGAGAGAGAGAGAGAGAGAGAGAGAGAGAGTGAGAGAGAGAGAGAAAGAGAGCAAATTCAATTTTTAGTAGAATTTATATTTGTAGTTAATATTTACTTGGCAAGTCTGATATGGTTTTGTTGAACGAAGCCCTAGGAACTAGCCACTTGGTAGGATCTAGGTCATTTCCCTCATGCACAATCGCATGACCACAAACCTCAATGTTTCTTTTAGAACGGCCTCACTACAAAGTCAGATATTTCCGTGCATAAGGGTTATAATATAAAAAGCATGAAAAGCACACAACAATGATATAAAGCCAAATCAACGACTGCAAATAATTGATGTTGGTGATTCTTGTGACGAAAAAAAAAATCATTGATGTGGTAATCCCTATACACAGGCAAAGTTGCCCATAAGCAAACGGAGAGAGAGAGAGAGAGAGAGAGAGAGAGAGAGAGAGAGAGAGAGAGAGAGAGAGAGAGAGAGAGAGAGAGAGAGAGAGAGAGAGAGAGAGATACCTGATGGCAACAACCCTCATGGTTACAAAGAGCCGAAGATGAGAACTGACGAGTAGAGTAGAGTGGGCAGCATGCTAGAAGACACCATGGATGGGGTAGATGTTAGTGACGGTGGAAATCAGCTACAACTTAGCACCGCTCATGAACCAGATCACAATCCTCATACTCATGTGGGTTGTGCGTGGCTAGGTATTGCCATCCTTCTTTTCCTCAAATGCCCGTCTTCTTCTTCAGCGCCAAACCCATCTCTCATAAAACCTTTTCTTGCAAAACAAGGCAGACAAGGACATTTAGGGCCACATGATCAACCATGGAATCAAAGGTTATTGGCGATGAGCCTCTTGAGTACTTTGCTAAAAGTTTTCTCACCAACATCATAAGTTGTTCTTAACCCTCAAAGCAAGGCTTCGAACAAGGAGAAACACGAGCTTTTATTCCTTGATGATAAGAGAGAGGATCAATGATTTGAAAAAGGAGCTTGAGCATGAGGCTAAGTTGAAAGAAGAGAAACAACACAGAAGCAGCAGTGATAGTAGACATGGTAGCAGAAGTGATTGCAACATTCGACACGAGGAAAGAAGTTATAGAAGAGATGATGATAAAGCTTGCAATAGAAATGATTAACATAATGATGGAGATTTGGGGTAGACATTGTCGACATCAAAGAAGTGTGACAGATGAAAAGGCTACGACAATGAGAATGAAATTTGAATATAGAAGAGATCTTATCCACAGGGATGCATTTATTGAAAAACTCTCAAGAGGTCACAATGCCGACTCTCCTCCATACTTTTGTATGGAACTTTTGCATGACATGCACTATATGTTTTAACAATTTCACTCTACATCTCATTGCTAAAATGTTTAACTATTCACATTGTTTCAATGTACCTTAACACAAACAACGCCCTCTATCTTGCACACTTGGAAGACACCCGTACATGATTACAAGGTCGATAGTGCACTTCAATTTTTAGATTTCGCTAATGCTTTTTGTATTTTTACATGGAAAAATTCTCATATTGCAGACATCAATTAAACCATCAACGCAACATACATAGACCAGGTGTGATACACACGAGGTATAAAGCTGTTAAATTTCATGTCTATTAATTCTTTTATTGTTATAATTTTCTCTATTTTATGCCTACTAAATTGTATTAAAGGTAAATCGATAGCAAGAAGCAAGACTACTATTGATATTACTATTAACTATTGTCAATTAATATGCATACCATTTTATTCTTTCATTTTTGGCCTGCCCCAAAGGGGTGAGGCCTTAGTGACGCCTTTCCTTTTTCCTAATGAAAAAGGGGAGGTTATTTTCAAAAATGCACAATTTTTTATTGGCTGAACACACAAAAGATATTCATTGCAAAGACAAGACTGAATCATGAAAAGGTACGATTATTGTGTGACCTACTCACATTGCACGATGTGCTTGCCCTCTTTCACATGGAGGGCTTTCAAAAATTTAGATTACTCCCATATGGATGATAGCATTCGTCTAAAAGCCTTTCTTTTAATAAAAAATACCACTTATGTGGCATTTTTAAACCATGTTTGCCGCCCTCATGGAGAGAGAGAGAGAGAGAGAGAGAGAGAGAGAGATTTTCTTATATACATAGGCTAAAATAGCACATGAGACTTCATAAAAAATTCAAGAACCGTAGATCACAACATCCATTTCAAGTAGACATACCTATTTTGTCATTACTAAAAGATACATATGTCTAATGTGCAAGCCAGATTTTAGTTTCGTTGGGGTCCTGCTAGAGAAAAGGGAAACGTGATAGCACATCCTTCCTTTAGCAAAGCCATAGAGAGAGCACCCTTACCTGCATCCACAGTAAGAAAATAATCAATAGATTAGTTTCCAAACAGCATTACAGGTAACTGGGGTGACTCTAGTTGTCATTCATGTCACCCTAACCTATACTAAAAGAGAAGAATGTTGTAAAAGGTGGAGGAATCTTTTCAAGAAGCAACCCCCCTTTCCATTTACTTAAAGCCCTTTTAAGCTTATCTCTAGTTACCCTATTTTTTTCAATGGACCACCTACATTGAAAGTCTCACGCCATTGGTCCCAACTTTCCAAACACCACTTCCTATTTTAAGACTTCAAATCATAACCATTTTTTAGACATTTCAGATTTTAATATCAAGCAACCTTATGCTGCCTTATTTTTAAGTTTAGTTTATCCCCTTTTTCTTGGAGCAACCAAGTCAGCAAATCCAATCAAGCCTTATGTATGCCAGCATCCAAAGCAGATCATGTATTGTACCAAAAACTCATCCAATTTTTTTCAGTTACTCATGCTGTTTTTCGTGACAGTTTTCTTTTATTTACATCAAGTACAAAACTTGCATAGAAAAAATCAGAATCTCATGGTTATCATTTGATTTAAGTGACCACAACAGTAACCCATCAGAGGTCCACACATAATTTTTAATCCCTCTTTACTTATTGGGTTTGTTACAATCCTCATCAACAATACTTACCAGATCCGCAAAATAGGCAATTGAGTTTTTTTAAACTCAGATTAGATTTAGGAGAAATTAACCAGTCTGTTATCTTAGTAAATGAAGAACCTTTTTTTCCAGGCATTTTTACTGCTCTTTACTCTTGTTTTAAACCAAATATATTCTACTATCATGTTAAACCAAATGCTAGATGTCCTTCAAACCCCTATTAGCCGGCACATTATAACATCCATAACCTTAATTCCCCATCTCATGGACTATTTCATTCATGTTGTCCTATTACTAGGTCATACTTAACAGATATGTGTCAAGTATCAATCGCATGACCTTCAACAACATAGCAGAGTTCCTAACCGTAATATTCAATCTGGTTTATTCTGAGATCTGCAAACATATTATCACATCTAAGGAGGCAACTAGACAGTCTTCTATACAATAGTTCTGCCACGGAAGCCCAACAATACCCCTGCTTTTGGGTAGAGAAATTTAAAACAACAATGTACTAATTCAAAGTGCTAAGGTAGTCCACAAGTCCTATCAGGATCACTCCCTTGCTTTCCTCACCTATTACTACTTAACATACATTGATCCTACTTGTTAATCAAAGCCTTAAGAGGTCAAAGGCAGAGTAAGCAACTACATGCAAGCTAGATCTTAACAGAGTCTACAAGCAGCAAAGTGCCCTAGGTAACAGATAACCAAGGTTTATTTAATCCTCAGAAAGAAATCATCATAACAACCCAACCAACCTAAGGATAAGTCTGTCAATCCTTTTGAGATAGGTTAATCCCACCAAATCCTTGAGAACAACATCCATTCCAGCTAAAACATGCATCCAACATGGTATCCTTCTACCAATAGTTACCATGCATAGACCATGCATGCCCATTTCATGAGTTTAGTCACTACTCAATACCTTAGAGAATAAATTAAACATAAACTAATTGTTCTGGTACCTCAGATGGTCTAGTCGCATTGTTCATCGCCATGGCAGAGTGGTTTGAAACTTCAAACTTCCAAGTTCAGTGCTGGTATAACCTACTTACGCACTCGCTCAGAGAAGAAAGAGGTGTAAAGCTAATACTTAAAATGATTTACTCTTACTTGCTATCTTAATCAGCAAGGCTCTCACACAAAGGAAGCCCTTACTATGCTCACAAACTAAGCAATTATTGTTTGGAAACACTAAAATAGAAACTAAGAGAGCTCAAAATAATGAGCTCACCTTTAAGTATTGCTTCTCCTCCATTTTGCTTAGAGTATCTTACTCTCTTCTGCATCAAAGGTGCCCTAGATGAGGCCTGCGTACCATGCTACTTAGGTGGATTGCTCTTCTGTCCACTTTGCCCAAGCTACCTCAAGCCTCACAAATTTCCAAGCATCCGTCACCGATTTCATCTATAGTGAAGATGCTATGACTGCCCCGTCGGGCCTACCTTAACTGCTCAAGTCACCTCGCCTACAAAAGGACTATGCCATTAAGTCGGCCCATGGTAGACGGCCCATGGTAGAAGCCCTTGGGTTTATTAAATCCCAAGTCCCCAAGTAAAAATGCATTAAGGCCTAGTTCATCCCGAATTAGGGTCTAGCCTTAGCCTAACCTAGTTAGGTTTCCTTTGTGATCTAATTAGGCCATGAGTTAATTAGGTCTCATCAGGTAGTCTCAGCTAGGTAGTGGTAGTTAGCCTACTGACTAATCAAATATTCAAGTTAGCCTAACTAGCAGAACTAACTTAACTAACAATTAGTGATAGTTAGCCCACTAAGTAATCAGATATTCAAGTTAACCTAACTAGAGGAGCTAGCTTGACTAACAATTAGTTCTAAGTTCAAATTTAAGGCCATGTGCCCATACCATAATGTCATTCTTCAAGAAAAACCAGATTCAAGCATGCATAGGCATAGAGTCTCTACCTTAGTGAATGTGTGTAGAGAGAGAGAGAGAGCCAGAAAGAGAGAGACTCACAAAAAGTGTGTGTGTGTGTGTGGATGAGAGAGAGAGAGACTCAATCAGGGAGCAATTTAGAGAGAGAGAGAGAGAGAAACTCAATCAAGGAGAAATTCAGAGAGAGAGAGGGAGAGAGAGAGAGAGAGAGAGAGAGAGAGAGAGAGAGAGAGAGAGAGAGAGAGAGAGAGGTAATATTTGCATCATTGTCAATTGTCCGAATGGCGGCATGGGAAAGTCTTAAAGAAACTGAAAAATATGCCACTGTGCCATACAACCACATCTTGAAAGTTATGAGAGAGAGAGAGAGAGAGAAAGAAGTATAGTTGCATCATTGCCAATTGTCCGAATGGCCCGCAGGGAAGTCTTAAAGAAACTCAAAAATATGCCACCGCGCCATACAGCCACATCTTGAAAGTTATGAGAGAGAGAGAGAGAGAGAGAGAGAGAGAGAGAGAGAGAGAGAGAGAGAGAGAGAGAGAGAGAGAGAGAGAGAGAGAGAGAGAGAGAGAGAGAAAGGGGGGGGGGGGGGGGGGGGGGGGGGGGAATTATTGTGCCTCTTGCTTCATCATCACTATTGCCACACGTGCTTCACATCATCTAGGAGAACTGAGTCTAGGAGAACTGAGTTGTGTCTTATCCTCCTCCAAGTCCTCTCTCTAAAGCTCTCTTAGAAGAGCTCATGGGTGAAGGATGCTAGAACTTTACAAGAGCAGAGCCACAAAAAAGAGGGGTTCCTACCTCGGCATTGGACTTGCTAGGTAGAGAAGAGAGAGAGAGAGAGAGAGAGAGAGAGAGAGAGAGAGAGAGAGAGAGAGAGAGAGAGAGAGAGAGAGAGAGAGAGAGAGAGAACCACCCTATTCATTTTGTATCTTGGTGTGTGCCTTATCTCTCATTTAATAATAGGTCCGCAAACCCCCACCATGAGGTCATAACTGCACATCAGCACAAGCCTTGATCTTGAAGCCTCTCTTTCTTCCCCAATTGCTAGCTT
Organism: Adiantum capillus-veneris; assembly: GCF_014529385.1. Classification (NCBI taxonomy): domain Eukaryota; kingdom Viridiplantae; phylum Streptophyta; class Polypodiopsida; order Polypodiales; family Pteridaceae; genus Adiantum; species Adiantum capillus-veneris. The sequence goes on from NC_140941.1 coordinate 117,745,836, forward strand.
TTATATGGGATACAAGGATCTGCCATCTCCATCTTGCTACATGCATGTATGGCATAGCCATGCAGCTCACACTGGGCCTCTACTTCTCCAAACTGCTCACATCCCCATCTTGCTACAAGCTTGTATGACATTACCAGGCAGGCAATCTCACCTACATGTATTGGGAGCTGCCTGGAAGGTGTCATTAAAGTACCAAAGCTTGCTTGCCTATGCTATTTATGCAAACTTGAGGCTTGCATCAAAACCTTCAAAAGCATCAGGTGATTGCTAAATAAAAGCAACCAAAATGAATTAGAGTTATCCAATTTTCTCAAGGGGTTTCAAGATGTTTTTATTGACGACATCCCTTCACGAATTGATGATATTGCACGCGGGCACAAGGGACCTAACATGTGAGCAAAGGCTTGGCTTCGATGATTGCATTGGAATTAAGCCGATCCTCGACCTGTACAATTACTAGCACCATTGACAGTATGTCTAGTCCTCATACCTTGTTACAATGGTGGTCTAAAGTCTCCGATATCAATATGGTGTAGATTTGATGAGATTTGCTAAATAGTTGATTATTGCCTTCACAGATGCCTAGGACAATGGCCAAAACAGGGAAAGCGAGGATGGGAATGGAGAGAGCTTTTGGAGGGAGCTTTCAAGGGAGCTTTTCTAATCCTTTCACTAGAGTAGTGTTTGCAAGGAAAAAGCTTTCCATGCCCTCGTTGGAGAGAGATTTTAAGCTTTCTTTGCTATTTTACGATCCAATTGAACCTTCAATGTAACATGTAGATTGAAAAAAACTATGCTTTGAACACAGGGGTACGATAAGAGGATACATGCCACCCTATTAAATCACAAAATTCTCAAAAAATAATTACAATATTAAATCAGCATCTAACATGTACTAACCAAAAATATGCTTTGCACATAGCAGATGAATATTAAGACACGAGCCACCCTCTCAAATCATGAATTCCCACAAAAATAATTACAATATTAAATTAGCATTTACAATTTGTGCCATACAATTAAATGGGCACTATGTAATTTGATCGAAACAATTTAATTACAATTATGTTTTATGGTGTACGACAATAGTTGAACACACAAAGCATATGCTCATTTGTCAGCTTACTCTGATGGATAAACATATTGTGGTTTAAATCCAAGCCAAAGAAGCAAAGGAAGATAAAGTAAATATGCTTGCAGGCCATATATGGTTTGCTTTGTGCTACTCGTTCTGCAAAATCTCCACATGTACACATCAGGCTACTTGCAAATGAACTTCATACCTCTCACCCCGGACTTGTGAAGAAGATGTCTCTACCATGAATTTTTCATGCATGCCTACCTTCACGACAGTGTGCAACACAATCCGGGCTTCCATGGTTACTGCCGACTCGACTCTCTTGGAGGCTTGTATTGATATTCGTGGCCAATAACGCACACTATTTGTTTCCTTAACTGTAACCTTCTTTATTGTGAAGCCTCTTATCTCCAATTCTAGAAAATCTGAAGTAGTTATGTTTGTTCCCTTTTCCACTGGGCATATACTCAGGACTCTTGCAGGGCATTGAGTGATTATGTTATAGATAGGCCACGTGTGATCCACACTATCATTGCAGAACCACATGAATGGTGCCTTCAAACCGTGATCATGAGCACTAACATCACACCTTTCCCATGACCGAACACCCAAAAGGATGATGCAACAATGCCTACACCGGTGTTTTTTTTTTCATTTACCAATTCTAGATCCTAACCACCCTTGACATTGAGCCTTGCTTGCCTTTGGTATATGGTGGATTGCCTACATTGTCTTATGAATGTTTGTCTCCTCAACCACTAGCCACCGTCGTGTTCTTTGACTACCTGACTGACCACTCTGGTAGTTTCTTGGAGACCTCTACGAGTTCGTGGGACGTTTTGAGTGAGATACTCAGGTCAATGTGAAGCATTCTCCTCCTCATAGCTCATTGTCCAAGCTTGTTTTCGCTTCCTGGCTACTGTAATATTATATCCCATCATTGCCGGTTGTTAATAGAGTCGTGTACCTCTAACTCCATCCTCAATCTCTCTAGTAATAGCAGTTGGGCCTGGTTCTTGGCCTTGTTGTACCCCACGAGCAAGTTTTTTTTGCAAATGGTCCAGCTCCATGATATCTACCGTCGACAAAAGCAAGCATTTTCATATTTTGAAGCAAAGCATTTGATAGATCAGACACGCATGCATCGTACATTGATAGATCAGACATGCATGCATCGTACATTGATAGATTAGACATGCATGCATCATAGTGTTCTTTTCGGAACTCAACATACCAATGGACAAGGTTGAATCCAATACAAATTGGAATTGATCACCTAATGTCACACCATCTTTAACCTGAGTCTGAATGTCACAATCAGAAGCAGAAATGTTGTCAAACATCTCGCTGTCACTACAACCCCCATAATCTCTAAGATTGACCATGGAAATCTTACAGGGCAATCAAGTAACAAAGGTTCACTACTAATAGTATTCAAGAATCTAAACATGTATCAAATGCTTTATGTGGGATACAAAAGGATGATTAAGCAATGGAAGACCGTTAGCTACCATGAATAGTAGACATGTAGACTACCCTCTCATCTGAATTTCATTTAGGTGCTTGATCACATATCTGTGAAAATATTCACACAAAATGACACTGCAGTAAACCCGCAAACAGAAAAGCTGATGACAATGAATATAGTGTCTAGGAATTCAACTCGTGTTGGTAGGCAATACCAACCTATCTAGTGCATGCATGAGATCAAGAATGAGGTCAAAGGGGTCTTACTAAAACTACAAGTTTCCAAAGATTCCTAGACCACAGAGCAGGTACCATAGTGGAAAACAATGCATGCAATAGTAGAAGACAACCAACTACAATAACAATTAGGGAACAAGAGAAAGCTTTGAAGACTTTGTTCCATCTGGTTAGAGTCCTGAGAAAAATGATGCAACAAGAAACCCGGATAGAACTGAATTACATTGAAGCAGTTTCAAACTCCTATATTCTTATGCATGCACTTCCAATCAGAGAACATGAAGTTCTTAAGTTCTAACTTCTATCTAGCTTTATCCCAAATTTACAACGAACCTGTAGATCAGATGAGATATATCCAAATTTTAGGCTAGATAAGGGAGTGGTAAGAACACCCTCTATTCTTAGGAAATGCAAAGTCACAATGATGGGAAGAGTGGCACCAACAATGTCAAACTGCACACTATCTCCATATCATGCTAGGTGGAATAGTTTGAAAGAGGGCTCACTAGCCAATTTTTATCATCAACAAATATGGACTATCACAAATTGATGAGGACAAATAGATTTCAGGTTTCCTCATGCAAAAATCACAAGAGGGCATATTCAAAGATTGTAGTAAGAAAGGAGACTTCTACTATGTTCTCAACACTTCATTTGCAAAAGGTGGCGACGTACGGCATGCATCATATACATTTTCTATGTCTATATAAGGGAGTAGATTTATTACCACAACCTTTTGGATTTAATACATTATAAATCTATTACATGTGCTGTGTCTAAGATATGTAAGAAGAACATGCAATAAATGTTTAAGTACTTGAATGGAGGAGAGATGTTGACAAGGGTTGCATACAGAGTGGAAAAATCTTGTCAATAATAGGAAGAGCCATCCATGATTTGGAGTACTAAATAAAATAATTGAGACAAAAAGGACCTCCTATGTTTTGAGAAGCACAAGTAAGTCTAGTGATGACAAGGAAGATCCCAAAATCCAAGAAGCACTTAGATAATACCATCTCCATGATTTATACCATGAGGAAGTTGAAGATAGTAAGGCAAGAGACTAAATGATGGAGGAGGAAGCTCTAAGAAGTAGGTTCTTGACATAAACCCCTTTTTCCAAAGCCCAAGAAAGACCCAGAAGCAATCAAGGCTAGAGAAGAAAGGCTTGCTTAAAGAGCTCAATCAAGCGCTCATAGCAAAGAGAAAAGGAATAAAATTAGCACATGGACAATTAAGGCCCATTGTGGAGGAGAACAAAAGGAAAGGAGTGTTAGAAAACCTTATCCTCTATCATCTTCACCTATGTACACTAATGCAAATCACACCATGGCTGCCACAATCACTCAATGTGAAGTGAGATTTTTCAAAACATACGCCAATAGGAAACCACCATCGTGATGAGCAATAGATTGCCACTACTCAAGGAGAGGATCAACAAGATACACAAAAAAAGAGAGACGAAGGGGAGTTGGTGATAGATATGAAGTCCCTCCTATTTTTAGTGAACCATCACCAAGACCTCTTGGTGCGCATTGGAAAGTATATACAAGGCAAGGGAAGAGCATTATAGAGTATTTTAAACAAGGCAAGGGATGATAAAGGTGAAGACACACACAAAGATTGAGAGAAGGGGAATGAAATAGTGAAGGGGTATAAGGAATACTACCAAGGAACAACCACAACTAAACATTCCTCCACAAGGAGGAATGTTTAGTTGCTTTCCACAAGGAGAGGCAACACAAGTAGACATTCCACAAAAAACACAAGCGAGTGAAACCATTTCTTGCTACACTCAACAAGCATCTAGTGTGATTGTTCAAGGATCAAGACTTCTTCTTATTTTTTCCATATATGTGATAGTGATGTGTGTAAGCATACTTAGACCATCGAGGCACATTTTCCCTCACTAGGAGGTTTTGTTTTTTGTGCATCGTATTACACCCATAACTCTAGGGATAACTTATCTTTCTATTTGCACACTAAGAAATACACTCTTTGTTGTGTGCCTTGAGCTTCTTCATCTCTCCAAGTTGTGTGTGTATCCCTACAAGTGGTATCAAAGAAGGTTGCATCCTCGCGAGCATAGTCGCAATTGTTGCCAGCACCCCCTACTCCCTTTCTTTGAATTGGGTGAACCTTCTTGAGCATCAATGTGTCAAGTAATACTTTGGGTAAGATCATAGAGCTTGGTGTGCTCAAATTTTTGATTCAATCTCATTTTGGTCTCCATTTCCTCTACAAGCAATACTGCACAAGCATTTTGTCCTTTTGTGCAAAATTTCTATGAGTAAATGTTTTTGACAGAGTTCCTTACAGTACTCTTTGGGTTTTGCTACATAACACTTGTAGTCCTACTTTGTTTTTCCTCTTTTGGAGCACTTTTCACATCAAGTTTAGTCACTCCTCATGGTAGACAACAACAAAAATGTTTTCAGGATGCTTGCTGCGAAGGAAAAACCGGATGGACATAACTATCCAATGTGGGCTTACATGATGACACGTGTTCTTGTGTCAAAGGGCATTTGGAATGTTGTGCAGGGCGCATTGATGTACATATGTCTTTTATGGATAGAGGCTCGGTTGAGGATGTTGCAAGTTCTAGCTATAGTTGTTTTGCCTATAGTTGAGTAATCTTGTTGGGATGTAGGAGATGCACAAGCTCATGCATTGATTGCATTATCTGTGAAGCACACTATTACTCCTCACATTTGATCAGCAAAATTGGCAAAATAGGATAGGGATAATCTGATCGATCCAATGACGTTAAAACTGCATTGCAAAATAAAGAGCTAGAGTCAAAGATTATGCAAGATAAAGATGACATGGACACTTTTCTTGATGTTATCAAAGATATCAATGAGTAGCTCATTTCTACAGGTGAGGTTATTTTTAAAAATTCACTTGTGTAGACTGTTCTCGATGCATTGCCAGACTCTTACCAAACGTTTGCTAGTACTTGGAGACTTATGAACCAAGGAAACCCTTAAAATTTTAAGTTTGAGGCTATGACCCATGGGAATAAGGTCACTTGTGCCAACAATACCCCTTATCCAATCAAAGGAGTTGGAAATATTGTGTTAAGTGCTACAAATGGCACTTCTTTCACACTTATTGATGCACTTTATGTACAAAGGATTAAAAAGTACCTTTCGTCTATATAAGCACTTACAAGACTTGGCATCGTTGTCAAATTTGTGGATGACATATGTACATTTCATTATCTCAATTTTGGTGAAGCAATTGTCGCATCTACTAGCATTGTGTGATATGGGCTGTATAAGATCACTTTGTATGACAAGTGTGGGTAGAATTTTGCAAATGCAGTTTTGGATTCAAAGGCTATTTCAAATGCCAAATTTTCCATGCACGTTTTGGGCATCTAATTTTGCTAATTTGATGCACTTGTAGAAGTCTAAATATGGTTGCTTCTTTGCTACCTCTTGAAGCACCTTCTAAGCTTGTTTGTGAAGACTATGTTTTGGGTAAGATGTAGTGTTCAAATTTTCCAAAGGATGGTTCAGTAAGGGCTACATGCAGGTTGGAACTTGTGCATATAGTGATGTTTGTGGGCCTATGAAAACTCCATCCTTGGGTAACTACATGTACTTCATGACTTTCATTGAGGATTATAGAGTCCCTAAGGTGTTGATTGGATCCGTTTGCTAGACCATTCTAAGCACATCGTATCAAAAACAATTCAATGGTCATAAATTATAAGATACATCGTAAGACTTGCTAAGGTTACAAATATTGTTAAAAAACTCTAATGGATGGTTGTTTACACATGTAGCAAAGTTATGTTTTGTTTATGAACATGTTCCATTTGGTACCTAGATGTGATTGACTTTTGCATTCTATTATGGTTCAAATATGTTCGCATGGCTTTCACATGGAAAGTATTTAGTTCTTCCCTTATGGGTTGTCCCAAAGCATTGGTAAGTATGGTCATGCATATGCAGGTTTGGATCTGTTTTTTCTAAATGCATGCACACTAGGTGTTATGGCCCCTACTTTGTAGCAAAGACTGATTTGGAGTAGCATGCACATTCATGACATTAGTAGCTTCTAAAGCATTTCACACTACATGTGCAATATCTCTATGAGATTATTTGTGGATCTACCAATCACTAATAGAGGTCATGGCTTGGTTTGGGTGCTTGTAGATCAGTGGGCTAAACTTAACCAAAATGGTTGTGCCTAACATTGCTAATTACTTAACAATGTTGCAAGGAATTGTGACCCCTGTTTACCAGTCATTTTTGGGGACTGTATGTAAACAATGGGGATACACATCTTAGTACCACCGATCATCTAGAGAGGATAGGCAGATTACAGGTGTTAATCTTGTGCTAAAGGATATGCTATGTGTGTACGTTAGCACCAAGCAATTCAATTGGAAAGGTTATCTCTCTAGTTGGATTTTGCTTACTATGAAGAAAAAGCATGTTGCAACAACTAAGTTTAGTCCCTTTATGTTTAGGTCAGGTTCTCAACCTCGAACACCAGTTATGGTGGGGTTGTTTACTGATGAAGAATGATATTAAGTCAAGAACTTTTTTTTTTTTAATGAATTATGTCAGGATGCTACTTTCATGGAAAGCAAGAAGAGGTATTCTTTTACACGCCTCTTAGTTGTGGTAACTGGTTTAGCATACTCTAGTGAGTTATAAATGGACTTTCTAGGCATGCATGGGTGTCTCCACTTAAAGCTAAGTTTGAAGTGTTCATGTGTTTCAAGAAATTTTTAATTATGGCTAAAAATGTCTCTATATGTACAATGGGCACTCTCCATTCACATCAAGGGTGGAGTATATGTATCATGAATTCAATGCATTTCTGGCTAGTCATGAGATAAAACACCAATCTATAGTGTCGTATATATCTTAGCAAAATGGTACTGCTAAAAGAAACAACAAGTCACTTAGAGAGACTTCACAATGTATGGTCAAGATTCAAGCTTTACCACATTCATTTTGGCTTGTGGATGCCATGTGTGCTTCTTATGTACTTAACAAGTGTCCTACCAAAGCCTTGCTATCTATGACTCTTTATGAAGCATGGCATGATAAGGAGCCATCTATTGATCACATGCACACTTTTGGTTGTTTAGCTTATGCTTCAGAGCCACAAACACAGTGCAAAAATGTTGAAACGTAAGCCAGATGGTGAGATTGATCGCTACGAGGCGGCTCGACTTGTTGCAAAAGGTTATGCAGATCAAAAAAGGATTGGCTATGTAGAGACTTTTTCTTCCACGTTGTATGACTACTATTCATTTATATGTGCATTGGTAGCTCATTTTTGGATGGATTATACATCAATCCAACATTGTTACCGCTTTCTTGAATGGTGATATATTTGAAAAAGTATATGTGACATAGCCTCACGGTGCTGCTAAGAAAGGACCAAAAGCAAATGTAAGAAAGCTTTAAATGCGTTGAATCAGTCTCCTTGTGTGCTCAGTATTAGAAATATGACACTCATTTGGTTAAACAAGGCTTTTGTAATAGTGCAACTAAAAGCACTATATATTTTAAACATGATGGTGATGTATTCCTCATCGTGGTTTTGTATGTGGATAATTTGCTAATTACTAGTGAGACACACATTGCTGAATTCAAGGCTGAATTGAATGCCGCTTTGAAGACAAAAGACTTGGGACTTTGGCATCATTACTTGGGCATTCACTTTAAGCAATGTGATGGAGGTATTGCTTTGTGTCAAGCAAGATACACAAAGACACTACTATGTAAGTTTGGTCTTGAGGACTGCAAACCTATTGCTACTCCAATGGAAATAGGTTTGAAATTGAGTCTTCATGATGCTGGATGGAATGGTTTGAAGTCTAATTTAGATGTAAGGTCAGGTCAGATAGAATGAACAAAATCAGACTTTAGATGAACATACAAACTAGATAGACAAATGAACTGAAAGAGTGGAGTTAGATATTGGCAACCAGATACTAGAGCTCATATATTTAGATGGTGAAGTTAGGAATACAATTGAATGAGCACTGAGTGCTAAATTACAGTAGAGCTTGATTACAGCTAGAGTAGTAACTTGTTGACAACTACAAAGGGACATACAAAATGCATGATCAACAAGTGACAGATCCCCACAATGAAAGTAGTGTGTCCTAGGTACCAATAATGGGTTTTAATCATCTATGTTGTTCAATTACTACCCAATAATCGTTGCTATTACCGACTCTGTACCGATGCTTCTATAGGCCCAATTCCCACTATCTACATCCTCCTCCCATTTCTTTAAATTTTGGCATATTCCAAAATTCTAGATCTTATGCTCATGTTAGCATTTGCACTGTTTATTGAGAGCCTTCTTCAAAGTGGCCTTCTAAAGTGTGTGGTGGTATCTGAAGGACTCCTGATTGGACACGACCTCAAGCACTGGAAGCAGTGTTCTCCTTGTGGATAACTCTATATATAGTTTCCTACTCCAATTTCTCTCTATCCTCTACAGCATCTTAACTTTGTTGGGTGTAAGAGCATTCCAGGTCTTGGTGTTGAGGTCATATAGAGTTTTCTTTCCTTTTGTCAGCCTTGCTATTTGAACTATGGTTTAGAGCTCACTTTGTTGGCAAAATCTTTCTTAGGGATCTTGGAAGTCTCAATTGAGAGTTGTAACAACTTATTTGTATACTTGATCAATTGACTAATCTGGATTCTCCATTGAGTCATCATTCCTTTGAAGTTTACCAAATCATCTTTGAGTTGAATACATGGTTTTTTGTTTTGTCTCATTTAATATATTCTTCCAGGCCACCACCCAAAGCGCCTTGCTCTACTCATACCATTCCCAAATTCGATTAACAATTTTGATATATCTAACCTAATCAGCCGGTTCATTCTACTTGGGGAATAGATCTAGATAAAAGTGTGGTAGCTCTTCATCTTTCATAGATATGGCATACATAAGTAGCAATGAGTTGGGCTCCACTTCAATGTAGTGGAGAACTATTTGATTTTCTTGTTCCATCATCTTCCTGGGAATTTTGACCAAATGGAAAAGGCTCTTTAGTGCGTCCTCCTACTTTGTGAGGGTCATCTAAGTTCCCGATCCCCAAGTGCTGGACACATTGTTTTCCAATAGAATGGTGACCTTGTGGTGCAATAGTTTTCTCTGGCAATTTGCATTCTCACCAGTAGGGCCTTCATCTCAAGTAAAACATCTTGCATACATTTTTAAGCTAGTCTATTCCCTACAATCATTTCTAGATGAATGGCCAAGCTTTGGATATTCATTGTGTTCAAGTGTTCAGTTTGGAGGTCACCAGTGAGTCATCCTATGTCATCAAAATTTCTAGAATTGATTTAGGACCTGAATGGCATTGGGTTGTGGTGATAATCTGCAGGTGGCTTGTTCATGGTAACTTATAATCTTCCATTGCTTATAATCATGTAGTTGGCCCCAACATACTGTTAAGTATGGAGCCTGATTTACCCTTGTAATTTTCTGTGGTAAAAGCGCACATTTGTAAGGCCCCCATTATGAGGAGAAGCCATCGTGCGTGAAGGAAAATCACTCACCGGAAACCAAAATTTTCACGGACAAGAATCAGGGGCAACTTTAGAGACTTTTTTTTCCACCGGAATATTCCTTTTCGCCGGAATATTATGGCCGGATGGCAGCCGAAAAGTGGTCGGTTGGCCGGTGGCCGGTAGTCAATGGCCGATGGCCGGTGGTCGGAAGTCAATGGCCGGTGGCTGGTGGCCGAATTCAAAAGCGGACTTGTCTTCTCAAGGGCGGCCACACATGGGCGGATTGGAGGGTCCGATTTGGACTTATTCGCACAAGGGCGGCTACACATGGCTGTCTCTCATAAGAGAGGGCAGCCCTTTTGGCCTATAAAAGGGGGCCATTTCTACACACATTTCAGAGTGTGAAGTTGATGCAACAAGGTGAGTGTGAGGTGGTGAGAGTGAAGCAAGGCGGGAGCTCTATCAAGGGTTTAATCCCTTTGTAAACTACTTCTTCTTTTGAAGTGCTAAAGCCATTGAGTGGCTACTTTCTCGTGGACGTAGCCCACATTGGGTGAACCACGTATATCGTGTGTACTCTCTCTCTCTCTCTCTCTCTCTCTCTCTCTACTCTAGTATAATCTCTTGTGTGTGAAATCTATCTCTCTCCATTAAGTAATCTACTCAAAAATCTATTTAGCTACGTCTTATTTCCTAACACATACAACATTTGAAACCTCTCTAGATCTGAGTAGACATCATCATCCTGTGGAAAATTTTAGATCTAAAGAGCTTTCTCTCGGCATGGGCTCTTGTTGAGAGATAGGAAATGCCAACTTATGATGTGAATCTTGATCTATCAGCATAGCTTTCCCTTTGTCCTTTTTTGTGATCATCATCCACTTCTATTGGACCTCTGGTGGTTGATCTAGTGGCACATCACCTTGCCCTTCCTTAGTCTGGTTTTTTGGTTTATCAGATGGCTGGTCCAATGGACCCTTACACTCTCCCTAACCTAAGTTGGGCTGAGTGCCTCCTTGATTAGATCCAGGAGTTGGAGGGGGTTTGTCATCACCAACGTCCTTTTTTTTTTCTAAAGGCCCTCCCTAAGCCTCCAGATATTTGTCCTTGTCCTCTTCATCATCCTCATCCTCATCATCCTCCAGATTCATAGTGAAGTGTTCATTGAGAGCTTGGTTGGCTAGGGTATTGGTGTAGATGGAGCTCTTTTCCTCCAGATCATCTTTTATGGTGCTCACGCGATTTTGTAGGTCCTCAAGATTAAGAGTAAATTTCCTTTAGTATCAAAAATTTCCACCAAAGATTCATATATATATTTTTCTTAGATGGATTGTTTCAAAAAAATGTGCACTCCTTTTGGACTATTGAGGGCCGCAACCTTCTGATCGAGTTGCACAATTTGTGAAGCCATCTCCTTTGTCAACTTCCATTTGTCAGCATTCAGGCTGGAGTTTGGCAACGTTAACTGGTCGACTTGTTGCTAGAGTTCCTTAATGATCTTCATAATCTTCTCCCTTCGACATTCTTCTCAATTAGATATTCTTTTAGAGAAAGTATTTCCTTTCTTTGAGCCTTTGCTTTCATTAACTCCTACTCTAGCTCTTGTTCTAGATGTGTGACATCTGATTCTTTGACGGAGCTTTGGGTCTCCATCATCTATTTGATGTCATTAACAATGTTATTCCACCATATCTAGATGGTAGCTACACAACCATTATTTATTGTCTCAGCCATCATCTATTCAATGGCATTAACGATGGTTTTCCACTCTGTTTGGATGGTAGCCACACAACAATCAATTATGGTCTTTTCTATTTTGTAAGCTAGCATTGGTACATTGTAAGGTACTTGTAACTTGTGCGATGAGTCTATCGCCAAACTCCCCACCACCAGTCTATTCTTTTGAAGTGCTTGTAGTTTGTCGATTTGGGTTTCAATGACTGTAGATGTGATGTGGTCGTTCGTCCATCCATATATGTTTGCTTTGGAATTTTTTGTAGTTTAATTGCAATATCTCAAGTTGTACTAGGTAGAACAATAGCAGTTTGCCGCTAAAGTACTCGTAGGCTATTCAAATGCTTGATCTGACCTCTTCTCAAAGGGTTGTCATCGAGGGGTGCACTATGTAATCATGTTAATGTATAACGTGAATTCAAAAGGAGGTGTTTTATAATGCAAAAAATTTAGGCAATTTAAGAGAGATACATTAAAATAAGGGGTTTATATATTCAATTCTGGAAAAATATATTTAAATAAGGGGTCATTGTATTCATTCAAACATGTTAAAAGAGGGGTTTTTTTAATACCGCACAAACGCACGTTATATAGGGGGCTACTGAATGGTGAACCCCCCGAGCCAAATTCTTGGTACAAGAACTGAGCTGATTAGTTGATCCGAAAACTCCTTAGTGAGTTTTTTCTTTTTGGTTTGGGGCTCAATGTGGCTATGGGAAAAATATTCATTTACGCTTACATTCTTTTATCTTTTTAGTCCCATATTCTTTGCATGAATCTTTTGGGCGCATCAATGGTTTCCAGATTTTGGTGTTATTGGTTATAATTTGAATTCTTCTATTAGGCCATTGTATGGTCAATATTTGGCCTTCATAATCATGTATGGCTCCTGCACTTCTTAGCCATAACCTTCTTAAGAGCGTATTATATGAACATTGGACATCTAGAACCAAAAAAATGGTTTTAAACTTTTGGGATCCAACCATAGTTTAGAGGTTCTCGATCATCCATTGGTTGGACAATACTTTGGTATGCCATCCTAATTCTGAAAGGAGTAGGCTTCATGTTTGGAATCTTTGGTTTCCCTAGCATGCTCCCTTATAATGTTCACCCTAGCACCACCATCTAGAATAACACATGATAGTGGTTCCCATTGCTTTCTGCCGACATTGTAATCAATCTAAATGATAGATACTTCATCATCCTTACTTTTAGATAGGTCAACTATTAATGCATCTGACTCTCTCTTCCTCTACTTTTTGATGAAATTGATAGCTTCAAGTAACCCCTTTTGATATCATTAAGTTCAATTGGTAGCTTCAATTAACATCCTTTTGATATCATTAAGTTAATAGGTAGCTTCTGGATTCTTTCACATATTTTGACATGTATCTCATCTTGTTCATCCTTTGGAGAATTGTCTTTTCGGTGACATGCTTTTGTTGGCCTCTTGCATCTCTTAGCTTATGGATCCTTTTGTGGAGATTCAGATTGTTGCTGTTGAACATTTTTTGTCTCCAGATCCTTTTTATCAGATTTGACCAAGTCCACCTTGACTTGCCCAACCTCTTTCTCAGGATCCTCCTCGGATCCTTTTGTTGGTTTCTCAATTTCTTCTTTCACACTCTTCTTACCACATTCAAAAATCTAGGATGTTCACTTTTAGAGCTTTTGGCGAAAATATTTGAATGGTTCTAGCCTCTGAGCATTTTGGCCTCTCTAGCTTCTTCTGCTCCAGATCTTGAGTGACCTCAGCCGCCAGCGTCCTGCTCCTACCACTCATCCACTTCTTTGGCCTTTCCATTACCCTTTCAAACAACTCTCTATTTCTCCCACCTTTGAGCCTCTTCACTTTGCTTCACTTGATTGGATAACTCATTTGATAGCTCCTTGATGACAATGCCAACGCTTCTAGATATCACATGCGCTGGAACTGGCTATGCCACCTTCCCCTTGGCCACTTCAACTTTTAGATTATCTAGACATTGTGTTGCAAAGTGTTGTTATTTTTCATATGGGTAGCATTTGAGATTATGTCGGGTATTGCAACCTCTATCTCTACCAAAAAATTCCAATAGCATCCTCTTCTAGCCATATTGCTAGTACTGGCTCCATTGTTGATGTTCTCACTGAGTCTCTCCTACTTGAATGGTTTTGGGTTTGTGAGAGCTATCATTAAAGCATCCTTGAAATGATGCATTCTGGTTTTAGAAATATTCCACGGGTGCCCAAAATCTTTGCAAAATAAGTGCATAGACAACATTCATTAGACTCATGTTCTTTTGATTTACATTTTGTATAGTAGGTGTGTACTTTCCCTACTGAAGATCTGGTCTTAGAGATCTTAGAGATTTGCTTGCACAACACCTCAATCTTGTTAGTCCAGGTTCCCTTCTTCCTACTCTTAGATGTGTCTTTTGAATCACTATCCCCGAAGTGCTAGAGCTGGTTAATGATCCTTCAATAGATGACTCATTGGAATTGAAACGCTCTTTTCCTTTTTGGCCCTTGTCTTTCTTACCTTGTTGCTCCAATTTTAGAGCGCTTTGCACCACATCATTAAACTTTTGGATTGGTGCTAGGACTACCTTATGTTATCTTAATTTCTTGCTTCTAAACCCACCAAAAAACCATACATGCATGCATTCTTTTGAGGGTGGCTCATTTAGTTGCATGGTTAGTTCCTTGATTTTCTCCACATAACACCAACAGATAGCCCTCCCTACTTGATTTTGTCCAAATTGTAGAGGATATCCTAAACCCCATGGTTCTTGCTATATTCTTACAAAAAAGCCTTCTTCAGCTTACTATAGAATCTAAGATTGCAAGATGGGTAATGGTAGTATCATTTCTTTGTTTTGCTATTAGAGTTTGTGAAAAATACTCTACACAATCATCTTCATTGATGTCCTTCTTATTAGCATACTACTTAGAGACTTGTATATGGAAATTTGGATTGCCTCTTTGGCTCCCTTTAAAAGAAAGAAATGCAATTTTTAGAGTATTTACTGCTCAACATGCTGGATCTATAATAATCTCATTCCTTTTCTCGGTGTTTGGATCTATCATTGTGATATGGCTCTCGATGTTTGTATGTATCATGATGGTCTGTGTCTGCTTCCATCTCTCATTATAGTTATCGTTGATTTGTAACTGTGTGAGGCTCCTTCATTCACATGCTTTCATGTGTGATCCTACTCATTTACTATGCATGCTAGCATCATTGGCATCATGAACTTTTATCCTTTGCCCTTCCTGTCTGAATGCTGAGAGCTATGTGAATGAGACTGTCTTTCAACTCTCAGAATGTTTCCTTTGTGAATGTGTTGAGTGTTCAGAGGCTCAATGTTTTTTCCCTCTTCTACCTAAATTAACATCAATTTCTTCACCTTGAGTGTGTTGTTGCTCCTTATCATAGACCTGTTTTGATTCCTTAGCTACTGTGCTCATACAGTCTCAATTATCAGCAAACACTGTAGGAGGTCTTTGTCCTCTTATTGGACAACACGAAGGAATTGCAAATAGTTGATGGACTCTGAATTCTAAGTAGGAGACTCGTTCCAATCAAGAGCTTTAGCTGGTCACTTAACAACTATTCCAGACTTAAACATTTAGAATTGAGGCCAGATTCCAGGTCAAATGAGATGAACATAAACAAACTTTAGAAAATTAGATTGAGAATTCAAATAGACAATTAAATGACATGAATTAAAACAGCTAGAAATATGGATTCAGATTCATAAAGTGGTTTAAAAGTACAAAGTTTACAAGTGGTACAACATTTAGTGCTCAAAGGCTCTATAAAATGTCTAACGCTTAGAGTTATAAGAGATACAAAAGTTCTAATCCATCGATACCCAAAATGGGATTAATGGGTCCTATTTATAGGTACCAACAGTAATGTGTGACTAGCCGCACATTTACACAATGTCTAGTAACTACCATTAACTTTGCCACAAGCAACTCGTCTAGGTAAACCCTTGTGCAAGGTATTCCTAGAGTCGGCTCCCACCTTTTACTATGGTTCTATGGATATGTTTTGGACAATTTCTTAAATCTGAAGGCTTTTGTTGGTGTGGACAAAGCTCAGATGGCACTTTATCAATTTGTAGGCCATTGATAGATATAAAATAATGAATAATGAGTATGTGATCATGTCATGGAATATATAACATATTAGCAATGCATTTTAAATATGCCTTCACTTCTTTTTGTGCCCTTGATGATTTGTTTAAATTTTCTTTCATAAGAACTTTACATGCTCTATCCAGCCGTTGGAATATCCAATCACTGCATACATGGCACAACAAAGGCTTATGCCTTCCTTCTCGATCATTCTTGGATGTCTAAGGGTTTCGATTGGAATCATTTCTATAAAGACATATAGATAGGTCCATAGTGACATAATATTGACACTCATATATGGCTTTGCTTGATTCTTTCTAGGCTTCAATTGGTGCTTGTTCAAGATGCAACCATACTCCATAAAAAGTGATAAGAGGGGTGTTCCAAGTTAGATGTTGTTAATTTTGACGTACTCTTATGGCAATAGGGTGTAATTTTTACACGCTACTGCCAACATAGAGAGGGGTGTGGCTTGATGCTAAAAGTAAGGTAGGAATAACCATTAGCTGACTCTAGCCAAAAAGAAAAAACTCCCAAGAAGGAGGGTTTGAACCTTTTTTCACAAGAAAGGAGGTTCCAATTCTACTCACATGGAAAGGAGTGGAACATAATAAAGTTAGACCAAAAAGCATGTGTTTGCTACATATTGAAACTCTCTCTCTCTCTCTCTCTCTCTCTCTCTCTCTCTCTCTCTCTCTCTCTCTCTCTCTCTCTCTCTCTCTCTCTCTCTCTCTCTCGTGTGTGAGTGGAATGAAAAAATTGTGGTACCTACATGTGTCATGTTGAGGGTTTGCTATTGTAAACAACCCTTTAAATCCTTGGAGGTTCTCTGTACCATCAAAGCAATGAGTATTTGAGAGCGCGACCACAATTGTCAATGATTTTGTCATTTAAAGTTGTCAATATTTTGACTATGAACTTCCAAGCCTTTGTAATTATTGATACCTTTCATACAAAGCTCTACAAGAGTGTAATATCTTTATCTTTATGCATGGAATGAAGATTCTTTCCTCATTCCTTCCAAGAGCGGGAAACTTCATGATATTCAACCATCAGTGATGCGGGGGCTAATAAGTTTGGTGTATTCAACTAGTTGTTCATCTGCTTAGTAATTAGTCATAAAATTTCTATTGTTCTTGATGCATAGGTTGTAGGAGTTGCAATTATGTTACATTGATGTTGGAGAGTCGTAGGTTTCTCTTCATTCTCAAGAGAGACATGGTATGAGGTAAGCAAAAGTAAACTTATCATTACAGATAGGAATTTGCTAATTCCATGTTTGCATCATTAGAAATTTCAAAAAGTATAATTAGGATAAAGTTCAGAAGAAAATGGTGCTAATTGATATTAAAAAACCAATCAACCAATTTTTTGGCTTGAAGAAGGGGATTTTTTACTCTCATATACATCAAGTAATCAAGATAGCATGTGTAGGTCAAAAGACTTGCATCAATTTCTCTCAAGTAGAGGAAGTAAGTCTTGCGAACCCTCCCATGCTCTGACTTTTTTTTAATATGTTGAATTCACACATAACTTTGAATCTGTTAGTCACAAAGCTTAGGATTCATACCCAAGAGACGGGAGAAACCACACCGTATAATGCATCGTTGAAAGGCCAAGAGGTTCTACTCACTCTCTTGATTGGTAAGCTAAGAGTGCATGTGAAAGATATGTGGACAAATATAAATTTCTTACCTCTCCACTCCAAAGTTAAGATGTCTTCTTGGGGGCACTATGGTTTTGATTGTATGGCATCCTCTTTAAAGTTTCCAGATAAAGTTTTTTGATTTCAACATTCACTTCCACATCCTATCCAATCCATCACTCAAGAAGCATGTTAAGTGTTAATGGACTGCTAAAGAGAAATAAGCTTTCTCTATCCTCAAAGAAAAACTCACGTCTTACCTGTTCTACCATTTCCAATTTCTCAAAGCCATTGAAGCTCCATTGTGATGGTTGTGGGGAGATTGCCTTGGAGACGTTCTCCTCCAAGAAGGGCATTCTATTATAGATGGAATTAACAATTGTGCTCTAGAGATCTTACTCATAGCATACATGAAAAAGTGCTTTTAGTTGTCTTACATGCATTGGATACAAGAAGAACTCTCTACTTGGGACATTGTTCATCATATGAATGGGTCATCAAAGTCTCAAGTGCTTTATAATACAAACCAAGCTCAATGATAGACAAAAGAGGATATTTTATTTTGCATCTTAATTTTTATATAGTTGGCATACAAAGAAAGCACACTCAAGAAGTTGATGCTCTATCATAGACCATGTGTTGATGTTGTTTCTATAGCTTACCAAAATGATCTCACACTGGTGATAAATGAGTATGCTACCAATTTGATTTTCAAAGATGTTAAGACGGCCATAGCACTTGAGAAGATATAAGAACTATACATTTTACAAGATGGTTATCTTCTCTATGCCTCTCAACTATGGTTTCTCACTCCTTAATGGAGTATTTTATGTTTGAATCACATGCTGCATGGTAGGCATTGTGGAATTCAATCTACAATACTCTCGCCAAGAGTTTTATTTTTCACCAAGAAACTAGATGATTGGGCTATTTTAAATGCTTTGGTAACTGCATGAAGGAATATAAATATTGTTGCATATGTTATGCCTTGATAGACTTACAATCTAGTGTGGAATTGTGCTCAAGCTACAATAGTATGACATACTTGCGAGTACCAAGTAGCTTGGTCAGCTATTATGGGATGATGTCTAAAGTTAAAAGTTGATCCTCGGGTAAATGTTAATGGACATAGTTCAATTTGTCTTGTACATAGCATAGTCAAGGACGAATATCATTTCAAGGGCGTGGCAATGTAACCAATTTTGGTCTACTCAAATTTACTTTTTCTCACTAGAATTGGGAATTATAGAGAGAAATAAAAAATAGTGAATGGGCCAAATAGTGCAATTATTGTGTAAAAGGTGAATCTCAAAAGTGTCAGTAGAGGAATGCCACCTCAAAAGTTCCTAGGGAATTCACTTTTAGATTTTGATGTGTTTTTATGGGACCAAAACGACATCAAATGAGTTCCAAATACCTACAAAAGAATGCAAGTTAGATGACAAGAAGGGGGGAGATAGGATCTTAAGGGCGTGGCTTGAGGGGGGCCAAGGTAGTAAGAGGAGTCCAAAATGTGGGAATGGTAGCTAGACAAGAGCACCCCCTCTTGCTTGCCAAAAAGCAACTTGATGTTAGCAGCAAGCTAACACGGACACCATTTTTCGGAGTTCTCCTTGTAAAACAATTATTATTTTGATAAATGGGGAATTTGTAGCTCCTATTTTCTTGGATAAACTTTGTAATTAATGAGTCGGGGCTACAAGCTTCCAAATTGTATCAGCTAGTTATTTCCCAGCTTTGGTAGAACTCCAGATTATTAGTTTTGACCACCCAAAAACCTTGGCTAAGGTAAAAGCCAAATTGTTTATTAGTTTTGGATAAGAAATACACAGTGTCAGCTAACGACACTCACTTCTCTCCTTCTCGCGCTTCCTACTCTCTCTGCGGTTGTCACATTGCAAATGCGTTTGTTGCATTGCAACCGCAGGTAAGAGCTCTACACATTGACGTAAGCCATTCACCGTATTTCGTAGCTTTGGCGTCCCCGGCCCACAACCTAATTTCATCATAACTAGGAATTTATACTTTTAAATCAAAAATTAAGCATAGGCAGGGTATTGGGGAATCATTGCTAAGCATTTAGATGCATTCTGGGTCGAAAACAACTAGGTCAAAAATCCACTGCTATTAATAATCGCGATTTGGAACTTGACCTAAAGTGTGGGTTGAGGCCATAGGCATGTGCGCTTAGGTCTTATAACCTTGTCCTAGAAGTTTCGTTACGTTTGGATTTCATTTGATGCTGTAAACGGATGTGATTTGCTTGCCAATGAGCAATTGGCTTTTGGTGATTTCAGTCACTTGAGTGTAGCTTGAGTTAGATGTGAGTTGTTAGTTGTTTTTCGAGAGATTGACAACCTCTTGTAGCCTCTATGCACTAGTCGAGTCAGCTTCGTCCCATGGTTTGACAAATTAATCGTGGTTCTCGTTAATACTGCAATAAGATAGGATGGTGCGGTTAGACATGCGTCCCACATTTGGCGCCGCTTCCGGGGATTGAAGAGACCTAAACTAGGGAAAAACACGAGCATCTTATGTAGGTGTCCTTTAACTTCCTCTAGGTTCACCTAGAGTTCAAAAATTTCTTTTAGAACCGCATAGCTTAAGATTGTCGTCTTTTGCTGTGTAGAGGTAGCTTGGAAGTAATCGTACTTGCTGAGTATCTTTGGGACTGTAGGATTGTAGATTTAGATTAGGATTTGGAGAATGATTGATAGACGAGACAAGTCTTAAGATCAAGACTCCGAAAAACATAAAAAACACAAGAAAACAAGAGTTTATGGACACTTTCCACAACCCATTGCATGAGAATCTAGGAGTAGGGTAAGTAGGATCCGAGGTGGATTTCAAAACATTGCTCTCTCTGAAAGAATCAAGTGTGAGTTGTTATTGGAAGTTGCATAATTTCATATCTACGGGTAGAAATAGCTTGAAAAGACTCGAATCCACTCAATCCGACTGGAGAGTAAGCCTAAGAGTTGTCCGAACCAGTGGGTAAGCTCAAAGACACTTCGAGGGAAAAATTTCAAGAGTTGGCCAAAACTCAGATTATTTACTTTTTCTTGACATTTTAAGCCAAATTAAGTTTTGACTTGATTCATAGGCTTAAAGTACATAATGTAAAGACTGTCTTTGAGAAAATTGCAAAAAAGTGCTCATTTCGACCCTAAAGTTAATAATCGCGATTGATAACTTTCTGCTCTAAATTGGCCAAGGTTCATAACATTGACTCATTGCATGTGTACAAATAACTTTTGTAAAGGCACAAAAGATTTGGATCACTAAACTGACAAAAAACTGGGTAAAAACTAAAGTTTGTACTGACTTTTTGAATCTTGAGTATAAATTTGGAAAAAAATTGTACAAACTTGTTGAAATTTGATTCATAGGCTTATGTTGATGTGATAAACATGTGTATATGCTCAGTTGACCAAAAATTTGCAAAAATTTGTCAAAAGTAAATAATCGCGATTATTTACATCTGTCCTATTTTTCAACTTTTTTGACCAAGTCTGCATACCACTAGCTTCACCATATTGTAATAAGCCCACAAACCAAATTTGGTAAGATTTGGACCACTGGAGTGAAATTTGTGACTAAAATTACAAAGTTAGTCTGCGGACAGATAATTGATGACCATTTGACCAAAAATTATCCAAACTTGATGGAAATTGGCTAGTGATCTTAACTTAAGGTGCTTAACAGATTTGTGTCAAAGTTGGGGCCAAAACTTGCAAAAATATGTTGGAATAAATAATTGCGATTATTTACATTTGCTTCAAAACTTGATGATTTTGCAAATTTGAGTATACCACAAGGTCAAGCACATCAAGTAGACCTCACAAATCAATTTTGGTGAAATTTGGATCCCAAAAGTGAGACTTAAGCCAGATTCTCGAAATCAGAGTCTGCGGACACCAAATAGTTGATAAACTTGATCAGAATTGGTCCAAACTTGTTGAAATTTGCCAGAGACTCTAACAAGTTGTATACTTGCCAAACCTATCAAAAAAGTGCAAAAGTTTGACAAAAGCAAATAATCACGATTATTTACTTCTGTTATCCAAAGACATCATTTTGGACTTTTGAACTCATACAATGATAGTCCAACATAATATAAGGCCACATGACAATTTTGAGTTCAATCGGATCAAAATTGGTACAAATACACTCAGTTTACAGGTTGCAAATTAGACCTTTGATTTTTGCTAAAGTCAAATGTGAAAGTCAAATTTTGACTCCCATAGCTCGATTTGAAGTGATACACAGAGACCAATCACGAGAGTTCTCAAGAGCTCCACTGTCTTTACAGAAGAATAGCTAACTTGATTAAATTTGTACAGGAATCAGGTTGCAGACGAGGAATCAGTGGCTTGACAAAAAGTTGTAATTGAATCAAGTGGAAATTGACGACAAGTGAGTCCAAAGGTGAGTACTCTATCGAGGGCTTCATAAGTCTATATGAACCTTAGATCTAGTCGTGTACTAGGAAATCAGGGCATACTCGGAGAAACCTCCAGTAGAGTATCTACCAAAGAAAGCGTGAATCAAGGCAATTCCTTGCACACAATTCCTGAAGAAGTCTCAGACACTTTTTCAAATTCAACATCTGAAATGTCTTCTTACTCGACTCACTCGAAAACCAAAACGACAGTGCGCTATAAGCATATACTATCTTTTTACAAGACTAACCTTCATGGAGCCCAGGTTTACTTGGACCCTAACGAGGAGTGTGCTATTCGCATCGATGACCATGGTATTGAGTTCGAAGAAGAGGTTAGGGCAAACAAACAAGGAAAAATATACATGGAT
This sequence comes from Adiantum capillus-veneris, assembly GCF_014529385.1. NCBI lineage: Eukaryota > Viridiplantae > Streptophyta > Polypodiopsida > Polypodiales > Pteridaceae > Adiantum > Adiantum capillus-veneris. The sequence continues at coordinate 117,768,436 of NC_140941.1, forward strand.
CATAACGGAACTCAGTATTTATAGGTCAAAAACCCTGACGTGGTATACAAACGGGGGTTAGAAGTAAACACTATAATCCCACATATGTCAACAAAAGAAGCACCACCAACTTTGGAATTTGAGGGATACGATCAAGTAGACTTGAAGCCTTTGAAATGGCTTAGTACGGATAATCTTAGGATCGGAGTCTATTGTTGGGAAGATAGAAACATAAAAAGATCTTTTGTGGAATTCTCATGCCAAACCAAGAGAATTAACAGCCATGAAGATCATCTATATCTTCAAGATCAAAGATAAGGGATCAGCAGACCTACCAACCTACCTGTTTAGGGATTGTTATAACAACAACTTTGTTACGATGACTCTTGAGGAGGTAGAACAAACCAATTACCAAGGGTATTCCATACGGGATTATGAACACCGTGAGAGATCATCTGAGAGTAATGTGAAGAAACCAGAAACCACCTCATCACATAGAAAACCAGGTGACATTAAGGCCAGTCCAGGGCTACATGAGTTACTATTTCCAACAGACTGGTTTGAAGGACTCGAAACAGGACCAACTCCCAGAAGACCGGGAGTTGAACCAAATAGACGTGTCAGACCAGCTGATTTTCAAAAATGGGTCAGAAAATACAGTGTATCAGGGGATCCATATGACCACTTAGCAAGCTTTAAGCATGTGCTAAGAGCAGAGCGTATATTCGATTTCCATACTCAATTCGAGGGATTTGGAATGACATTAGAAGGAAAAGCTTTGACATGGTTCCAAAACATTCCACCAAGGTCAATCATGGACTTGAACACATTAGGTCAAGGATTGTAGCTACTTGTTCCAAAATGGGGATTAAACTTAATACGGTAGCTCAAATCTACATCTTTAAACAGAAACATGGTGAGTCTGTTATGGATTGTGCAACTCGAATGAAACAATACATTGCCAGATGCCCAGAGATGGAGATACCTGTAGAAGAACGACTTGTATCTTTCTTTCTGGAGGGACTACTAAACAAAGAACTTCATGCTATACTCTATAGTAAAAAGCATACAACCCTAGAAGCGTGTGTGTCTGATGCGATTGACCTACGAGACAATTGCGAGATCTTCAACGAAGAAGATGTCCCTAAGGATAACCAAAGCGAGAAGACAACATCCATTAAACCATCACAAGTGGGAACGGCTGCTGCGGCACCACTCTCAGCCATAGAAGATATGCTAAAAAGGATGAACGACATGATGAACAATATGCAAAAAGCACCTATGAGAGGACCAGGACAAGGGATACCTCCACAAGGACAACCAATTAGGCCACAAAAATGGTGTGCAATCAAGGGTAAATGGACCAACCATGAAACCCACGAGTGCTACTTCAGGCCAAAGTATGATGGGAATGTTCAGTACGTGCCCATGAGGCCACAAGGACAACCCATGTACAGATATCAACCTAATATGGCCCAAGCTCAAAGACTACCAATGGGTATGGAAAGACCTCAACCTGTGTTGGGACAACAACCTCCGTATCCAGGACATAATGCAGTGCCTGTAAAGTACATGCACTCTGAAGGAGTGCAGTGCCTGTAAAGTACATGCACTCTAAAGGATTCATAGATGAACAAGCCTTAGTGCCTGTTACACCCTATGCAGAGCCTAGTCCATCTACAGTAATGGTAGAAGGAGGTTGGTATAGTCCACATTCACCACCAGTGGAAGAAACCATGACTTATGCTCCACCAGAGCTCACACCAATGTATTATGTAGCAATCAAGGTGTCAAACCTCCCATGGGAAGACCCATGATGAAGCCTAGAACAACAAACTGTCATAACTGTGGTGCTGATGACCATTGGAAGAACGAATGTCCAGAGCCTGACAAAAACCTCAAGCCAATTGAAGCCTATTGCATATAGTGTTGCAAAAAGGGAGGACACTTTCCGAAAGATTGTCCTAAGAATCCTTTGAACAAGGAAAAAACTGTCGTAAACATATTCCAAGTGATGCCTAATAGCTCATCAGAGAGTGAACCGATTGTTCCAATCAAGGTAATCACTAGAGCCCAGGTAAAGAAAGAGAAACACAACTCCTCTGATGATTCGAAGAGCACAAAAATTTCTTCTCAAAGAATCAAAAGGAGCAGAAGCAAAAGATATGAGATGAGAAAAAAAAAAACAACGGGTTGAAATCGAAGAGAAAGCAAAAATGCTAGCCCAGGACAAGTTGAAAGAAACTGGCAGTGAATTCAAGGAAACAACCGTGAAATCTGGAGGATCCATTCTGGTTGAAATTTTTTAGCCTATTAATGTTGCCTTGGAAGCCTACCAAGCAGGCTTAAAGCAAGCCAAAACATGAAAAACAAGTGGAAAAACTATCCATCTCCAGACATGGAAGCAGCGAAGCTGGAGGCTTATCAAAATTTGATAAGAATCACGCAAGAAATGCTAGATAAACAAAAACCCAAGCTTGAAAGTATTTCAAAACCTAAAGAGCTTGTGGTAGAAGGAACGAAAGCAAAATCCAATGTGGTGGTAAAACCCCACCTTGAAACAAATTAACCAGAGCTTATAGTGCCGGATAGCGAAGACGCCTTAGACGGAATTCCATTTGTAGAGGAAGATGGCTAGGACACTTATGGAAAAATGTGAGAGAGATCAATGATGGGAGCCTAACTTTAAAGTTAGCTCCTATAAAGGAAGTCTAGTTGGATAACCTACCTTCTGATATGAACATGGATTTACAATCCTTGTACAAGGATTGCGGATCGGAAGCTTCAGGAATATCTAAACCATTGACATTAAAAACATTACCTTCTTACTTGGGAGATAACGAAGATGAATCCATCGTTTGTATGACCACTCAAGTAAAAAGATCTTAACAGACCCTAGAAGTAGACAAAATTCATTCAATCATGTCTACACCCATCCAATGCACTCTTACTTTGGGAGAACTGTTGAAACTCATACCATACTTGTGGAACGATTTACAGAAAACCCTAGAGAAGGTGGGGATAATGGGGTTAATCTCTAAGAATTTGGAAAATTTGAAAAATAAAATAGAAAACAAAGAGATTCGATCAGTTCCTATGAACAAGGTCAGAGAATATTATGAAGGGAAAGAAGGAAACACCACCCTCCCAGTGAAATATAATGACATTGAAACCATGGCAATACTGGATAGTGGAGCTGGCATAGCCATAGCTACTAAAGCAGTATGGGAATCCTGGGGACAACCAGCCACATTAGACAAACTCGAATAAAATTGCAGTTGGTTGACGGAAACATTGAGAGACCACTAGGGCTGCTTGAAAAAGTGATAGTCAATTCCTGTGGAATTGAATATCAACACACTTTTGCTATAGTAGAATTTGAGAAAAAATTCAACTATGAAATCGTATTGGGAAGACCTTTCATGTGACAGGTACAACTTATCCAAGATTGGGAAAACAACTATCTGTACTTGAAGCAGGTGGGATCTATAACAAGAGTCAATCTAAAAGATCACACTTATAGAGATGTCTTGAAACACCCATCCAAAAGTTTGATTCAGTCTCTTTGGCTGAAACTAAACTCCCATCCTGGTTAAACAAAGACACTCCTATTTGGATGTGCGGAGCTTCAGAAAATGAAAGCTTAAGACGAGAAGAGTGTATCCTAAAAAGGGACTGCACAGACAAAGCCTACATATCAAAACCCTTTCTAGAGCATTTATTTGAGCCATTTGAGTGGACTCAAATTTTAGTGACAATGGATGTATGTGTGAATACGCCTATGCCTACTCAACTTTGCAATGAGGATGGCTACGACATAATTCCCATCCAAATGATTTCAGTCCTCAACATTGAAAACAAAGATGAGGAACCCAAGGACTTGATGAAAGCTCAACAAGTCTTTTTAGACCTCTATTCCAATGCAATTGATGAGTTAGATGAACACTCAGCTACCTCAGAAGATTTGGGGTCAGAAAAAGAGCATACAAGAGCTCAGTTACTCTTAAAGGGAGGGGAGGAAAAGTTTTTTGACTTTCCAAACCAGAAATCAAGAAGACAAAAATGGTATAGACGAAAGAGACACACCAATATCGTGTAAACACGACCTATGTCATCAGTCTCTAGTAAAACACAATTCCTGATGCAGATAGATGCTAATGATTGTGTCATGGACAAAATAACTAGCAGACATCCTTCAAACAAAAACTCAGAAATGTCTCAGATATCGAGAAAAACAAGGAAGGATACTCAAGAAAAATCTCAGGATAAAAAACCACTCATGACCAGAGTCGAGCGGAAAAAGAAATATCAAGAGTTGAAAAAAGCTCTAAAGGAGATATACACAACCGAAAGGGAAACCACGGAAGAGGATGGTAAGGCTGTAATGCATGTTCCATCCCATTACAAAAAGTATACTCTCCAAGATCGGAAAATCATAATTGAACAACCTGTTAGGGAACTACAAAAACAAGGCGAATCTTACAAAGGGCCTGAAAACGCTAAAAGGGTAGACTTGGTTGAACCAGGAGAAGATCCTAGACCTGCTTACATTGTGAATGACCTAACAGAAGAAAAAAAAAATCTTTTGCTGAGCTTGTCAAAGGAATACTGAGATATCTTTGCTTGGTCTTACAAGGATCTCAAGGGTGTTGATCCAGAAATCTGTCAACATACTATACCCATGAGAGATGATGCAAAACCAAGTAGACAGAGACCATACACTTATAACAAAACATTTGCCAAGAAGATCAAAAGAAGAGATTGAAAAACTAAAGGAAGCTTAACTCATTTACAAAATTGAACACACAGATTGGGTGTCTCCAATTGTGGTAGTACCTAAGAAGAATGGAAAATTACGAGTGTGTGTTAATCTCAAAAAGGTGAATGCAGCTACCATTAGAGACAACTTTCCTCTTCTGATAACTGAGAATGTTTTAGAACGAGTTGCAGGAAAAGAAGCTTACAGCTTCTTAGACGGCTTTTTGGGATACAATCAACTTTTGGTTGACCCAAAAGATCAGCATAAAACTGCTTTTTGCAACAAAATGGGGTATATTTTCCTATCGGGTTATGTCGTTTGGGTTAACTAATGCTCCAGCCACATTTCAGAGGTTGATGAGCCATGCTTTCAAAGAGTATCTTTGGAAATTCTTAGAAGTATATATGGATCATCTATGCGTACATTCGTCCATCCGGGCTGATCATTTTGAACACCTCAAAAAGGTATTCGAGAAATGTAGAATTTATACGATTCGCTTAAATCCTAAAAAGTGCACATTCATGGGAAGACAAGGGAAAATTCTTGGACATATAGTGTCTAAAAATGGCATAGCTACTGATATTGAGAAGATTCATGTCATTGCTGATTTTCCTAAACCAACAATAGTCAAGGGGGTACAAGCCTTCATGGGACATTGTGGATATTACCGACGGTTCATCTACATGTACGCTATAATTGTAAAACCCATGTATAGCTTGATTACGCACTTTGAATGGACCGAGGCATATGAAGAATCCTTCATGAAGCTTAAGCAAGCTCTCATCTCAGCTCCAATATTGAAAGCACCAGATTGGGATAAGGTTTCCACGTACATGTAGATGCTTCAAACTTTGCTATTGGTTGTATACTAGCTCAACCAGGAGATGGAAAATTTGACTTTCCTATTTCTTATGCTAGCCGAAATTGAACATGGTAGAAAAGAATTACACCACCACCGAAAGAGAAGGACTAGGAATGATCTATGCCGTTAAAAAGTATAGACATTACCTATTAGCCAACAAGTTTGTGTTCTTTGTGGACCACCAAGCTTTGTTGTATTTGGTCAACTAGCCATGCAGCACAGGAAGAATAGGTAGATGGTTCGTCATTCTTCTCGAATTTGATATCATTGTGATTGTAAAAAAAGGCACTACACATCAACGAGCAGATCATTTGTCAAGGATTGTTTCAGGGGAATTACCTAAAGGGGTAGACGATGATTTACAAGATTCCTATTTGTTCTCCATGGAAATGATACCTAAATGGTCGGAAAACATTGTGTCATTGATGACAATAGCTCAAGTGAATTCACAAATACCACTTCCTATCACAATCAATTTAATCGAGCAATCGGCTATGTATCAATTACTAGCTGGACGGCTGTATAAAAGAAATCGGGACGGGATATTGCTTTTATGCATTAACCCTGAAGAAAAAGAACAATACTTAAGTCAAGCACATGTTACCATAGTAGGACTTCACTTTGCAGAAGACCAAACTATGCAACGAATCTTGAGACTTGGAGTATTTTGGCCCACTATGAGGAGAGATGTTAGATCTTTTGTAAAAGATTGCCCTCAATGTCAAAAACAAACACCCATTCCTCACGTAACATTGTTTCAAATGTCACGTGTTCCTAAGTGGAGTAATTATCTGGTTACTTACTTATCGAGCCGAACGTTTCCTGAGGATATGAGTAAACGCCGTCAAAGAGCAATTGAAATTGAAGCAAGAGACTATGCTCTTATTGGGAACCAATTGTATAAGAGAGGTAAAGATCAACATTTTGCGTCTTTGTGCAAATGAAAACGAGTATATTCCGATTATAGAACAAGCACATGTTGGATTAGCTGGAGGTCGCTTTTCTAGTGAGACCACCGCAAGAGAAATCTTGATGGTAGGCATATGGTGACCAACACTTTTTGCAGATGCTAAAGAATATGTTCGAAGGTGTGATGCTTGTCAACGAGAAAAATGCCAACACGAGTAGACAGCATGCCCTTAAGACCAATGATGGGGGCTAGAGCCTTTGCAAAATGGGGTATAGATTTTTTTGGACTGATATAGCCACCTGCTTATAGAACCCAAGCTCAATATATCATTGTAGCTTACGGACTATTTGACCAAGGCGGCCGAGGCTAAAGCAACCCAAAAGAATGATGCCAGAACCACTATTGCATTTTTATATGAGTATGTATTCCCAAGATATGGACTGCCAATAGAGATTGTAAGTGATCGGGAAACTCATTTCCTCAATGAGGTAATAGAGTATTTTCTTAATGAGTTTATGGTCATCCATAACAAATCAACTCCCTATCACCCACAAGCAAACGGACAAGCTGAGCATACGAATAAAATTCTTAGCTCAGTACTGACCAAAGTGGTTAGTTCAGGAAGGATAGACTGGGAAATGAATCTCCATGCTGCTCTATGGGCTTATCAGTGTTCATTCAAAACATTTCTAAATGCTACACCCTTTAACCTTGTTTATGGTCTTGATGCCATACTGCCAATAGAATTTCTATTGCCGACATTAAGGATAGCACAGAATCTTGAGTGGACTGGACATGAATTGTCATAAAGACTTGAAGATTTGGAAAAGCTAGACGAGCAAAGGCTAACTGTTGTAGCTCATATCTGCACAAAAGCGGAAACAAAAACAGTTTTTTGATTCCCACTTAATCACAAAAATCTTCAAGAAAGGGGACTTAGTCCTAGTCTATTCCCTTAAGCAGCACATTCCCAAGTTTAAGAAATTTAAAGGGAAACGGACCATTTATCATTGAAGATGTATCTCCAAGTGGAGCAGTAAAATTGTCCACCCTAGATGGTGAACCAATGGCTAATTGGATTAGTGGATGTCATTTAAAGAAATACAATTTGCCACTAACCAATGAATTGCTAGAGAGAATGCATGCAGCCAAACAAAGAAAGATCAAACGACATCACGTTATTGATGAAGCCCAAGAGGAAGCTAGGCTTTGGGTACTCAAGCAGAAAGCTACTCTCAAGAATCAATAGATATCGATTCCTATCAGCACTTTGGAAATAGATTATCAATAATGGGAATTACCTAAAGACGCAGTTACAACAGATGACGACTTTTTAGATGGAATGGATCTGCGCATCAAAGTACAGCTCAACAATCATAGCACCAATGCTTTGGTAGACACAGGAGCTAGAGTGAATGCTGTCAATTATTCCACATACAAGAAGACAACAAGTCAATCATTGACAAGCAGGAATAACGACAATCAAAGCATGCAACCAGAATCCAACTCCAACATTGGGAGTAGTCAACTTGAACGTGGTAGTACATGGATGTTCGTGTCCTCATCGGTTTGTATGCTTGCCAGATAAACACATGAATAAGACGATGATTCTTAGAATTCCCTAGATGCGTACATACAAAGCAGTACCAGATTGGGATACGAATCAACTAAAGATACCACCTAAAGGAGGGCAACTCATTGTTCCAATTGCACCAAGCAAGGAGGAATGGAAAAGAAGCAATCAGCAGACCAATCCACGAAGCCAATCTTCTCCATCCCCTCGACAATCAAATGCTACATGTAGCATGCAAGGAGTGAAGCAGATTTGGGTACCAAAAGCATAGCTTAAGGATAAACCGATTCAGATCTGGGTGCCTAAAACTTCACCAAAGAAACAAAAGAAGGTTCCAAGGATTCGAACACATAATCGAGCATCTCCGAGCAAGGATTCTAACATGAAAAGGGTTTGGAAGAAAAAGGAGCACTTATCTTCTCCACAAACCGCGAAACCAATCAAGCAGTGGCGAGTTAAGTCTCAATAAGCTCCACCACACCATGCAGCACCAAGCCGACCGAGCTACCAATGTCGATAAAAAGCTCGACAACAGTCGAAAGTGCTACCAATAGCTCAAGCAATCAGAGTGTTAAAGCACCCTGATGGTACAATCAAGAAGAGAGCACAAAAGCCACAAGATTTGCTCTTTGGTCAGCAGCAAACCTCGACATCGAAAACCCTTGAGTCAATTACTCAAGACCCAGCTCTTGCACAACATATGGGTTTGAATTGCATTGATCTTCATATCATGGTAGAGCCAATCACGGCTATGCATAGAAACAATTGTTCAACCCATGCACGCAGTCATCCCGGAGTACGCCACCTAGGAGGGGTGGAAGGGCATTAAGTACTAAGTAATTAAGGGCAATGTTTGAAGAGGGAGGAAAAATTTATATGTTAACGTTTGATTTTTTGCAAAATAACCTAATAATGCCCTTATAATTCATCATTAAGGAACAATTCACTGACAATATCTTCCCGATGAGTGTAAATAGTATATATACTATCAGAAAATCATCAAAAACAAGAGTGTTTTTTGGGTATTTTTTATTATTTTTGTTGATAAGGAGACTTAAAAATGGAGAAATCTACACTATGTTTTTCAAGGGATTTTCTTAATTATTGGATTTTTACTTTACTTTTTTAGAGCATTTTACTAGTTTCTTTGATTTTTTTCAAATAAACAGGTCAAAATTAATAATAAATAGCAGGGAAGCTCATATGGAAAAATGGAAGACATGATGGTGATAAAAAAGACAAGGCGGTCAAGCATAATAATTTTCAATAAAATCAGAAGATGGAAGCGGGAAGCCTAAATTAGGCGGCCAGGCCTACTTTTGCAAAATTCTTGCAAAATGAGCTACAGGAATCCGATCAGGGAAATTTTTGAGTCTAGCATAGATTTCACAGCCTAGACTAACGAGGGAATCTGGGGAAATTTGGTTTGAGAAGTCCAGGTATAGATATCCGTGGTAGGCTAAAACCACCTCATTTCCACTTGGAGCCTTTGCGGAGAGAGATTTCGGCCTCTTTCGTGCTACATTTCCGGAGCCCACAGTTGACCATTTTCAGCGCAGTTTCACACGAGACACGAGGGATAAGTTCTTTACTCGATAATGATCCATTTTGTACGGCCGGTAGATAGTCTAAAGCCTTAGAAAAAACCCTAGATATCGAGCAGTGCACGAAGACCTACAACCTAAAACTGACCATAGCAGCCTGTCAGCTTGACCAAATCGGATGGGATTTGAACCATAGCATACCCTAACATAATAGAACCTTTCTATACCATCAGATGACCATTTGGCTGGGGTCAAGGGGGTCCCCAATAGAAAAGTTAGGTTTTTGGCAAATGCCAGAGTTCCGACCTGACTCCACAGATGGCTTGCTAATGAGGTCCATATACAATGTATATGATTGGTTTGGTGAAATCCATCAAGCAACGCCCTCGAAAAGCAGAAAACGGCTCGAAGGTTACAAAGCGTCAAATTCGACATACGAGGCCAAGCTGACTCCAAATGAGCCAAAACTGGACAGGTTGCTTCACAAATATATTACGGACAAGTCCAAAGCCTCAAAGTTGACTGACTAACCCAACAGACAGAGTAGTCACAAAAAACGGTGATTTCAGAGTCAACAGAGCACAAAGTGATGCCGGCATGACCAAACTTGACCAAATTCAATTTAGGATTTGTATTAGGTGTATGAAACACGTATAGGTCAAAATTTGTGGGTTTTGCAAAGTTTTTGTCACTGAAGTTAATAATCATGATTATTTACTTTTGCATCAATTTTGCTTGGAAATTGTCAAATCATCTCATCTATCATGTTTACACACCTATTGCATGCCAAAAGTCAAGTATGAGCCAAAATGACCACCCATTACTTGTAAAATTGCAAAAAAACGCAAAGAAGTCTTTGCAAGCCAAAATTTGGGTTATGAACAACTTTCTTGATCCAATTCACCTCATATCTCATAGCCAAGGTCTATACCATGCCTAGAACCAATTTGTACCAAAAAATGTCAATTTTGGAAGAAAAGTTAATAATCACGATTATTTACTTTTTGGTCAAGATTGGGGAATTTTGATATTTGGCCATCATACATCCAAAGTACATGTTGTGATAAGCCCACTAGCCAACTTTGAATCAATTTGGAGTTCAAAATCTCAAATTTCCTTTATATCTACTGTTTCAGAGACCTAAAGCCAAAAGTTGGTACCAATTTCAACCTATGCATCCAAATGAGCCCATAATTCACTCAGAGCATGTATTGGGTATATATACTTCAAGCCTATAAAGCCAAGTTTGCAAAAAGTTGGAAGTTTTTCTCAGCTATAAATAATCGTGATTATTTACTTTGGTTGCAAATTTTTGTTTTGACTATACAGTTTTGTTCCTTGCATGATTTTATGCATTTTTGCTTGTTCAAAAATTGATTTGAAGCAATTTGGACCAGATTTCGCATTTCAGTCTAAAAGGACATTCCAGAGAAAAATCCGACAAATCTGCTAACTTTGCACTCTATTCACTAAACAGGAGCAATGCAAGCAGTGGAGAGGGCCAAGAAGAAGCTAAACCAGGAAGAGAAACTACAAGAACTGCCTGCGTATCAACTGGATCCCGAGTCAGTCAAAGCGGCAAAGGCATCCTACCTTTCTAAAGAACAGCTGGAAGATCACCACACTACGGTCTTCACTCGTAGGTTCAAGAGTGAAGAAGGGCATTAGGTGGAGTTGCAACTCCTGCCTAAAGAGGTCTATGATGTAGCTCTGCCAAGCCAGAAACCAAAGAGGCTAACCGCAGGTTGGGGCTCAAGCATTTCTACGAACAAGAGACTTGCGGAGTGGACTTTCAGAAAGCTTAGGAGCTTCTATCCACCATCAAAGAGGACGGAAACGCACAAATATCCGACACCCAAGGGAACAAGGTCGAGGTAGTAATCACAAAAGAGATAGTGGCAAAGGCACTCAAATTGCCCATTGAAGGAATGACCATGCGGGCAAGAGACAGGAAAACCGCAAGCACATTTACCAAGGAGACAGCCACAGCTACATTCACCGATCTTATCCACAAACAGGTGGAAGATCAAGCTCGTTTGTACCATCAACACTTTCATTTTCTAGCAAAAAGGCCACCAAGGTACACTACACCAAATCACGCCGTGGCCACCACCTTCACTCAGGTTCTTAAGTCAACAACAAGGCAGCCTCTGGACCACGTGCAGTGTGTCTTGACAACCTTGAAGGGCACCAAGAAGGAAGGCAAAATCACATACTTGGGCGCGCCAGAGGTGTTGACTAGAATAGCCTATCATGCCATCCGCATGGTCGACAACCTATCGCCAGCCCCTTATCAGAATACATGGATTTTGGCAGCACAACCCTCTCCACGAGCTACAAGGTCAGGTAAAAGGTCACAGAAATCAGATGATGAGTCAGCTGACAGCTCACCAGAGCGGCATAGCAGTGAGAGCTCTGACAACGAAGAAAAGAGAGCTCAAAGAGAAGAGATGAAGAGGAAAGCTATGGCTGCACACCAAGAGGAGTCAACTCAAAAACAAGCGCGTTTTGAAAGAGAAAAATAGGCTTACTAGCGTAGTAGGCAAGCACAAGGGAAGGACCCAGAAAAGTGGGTACCCATAGGATTGAAAGGACCTCGAACAAAGCATCATACCAGAAAAGAGGCAGGTGATCCCACAGAATATTTAGAAAGAATGTACCAAGAAGCGAGATACCCCTCCCCGGGGGTCTATGCACAAAATATAGAAAGAATGTACCAAGAAGCGAGATACCCCTCCCCGGGGGTCTATGCACAAAATATAGAAAGAATGTACCAAGAATCTAGGCAGGTGATCCCACAGAATATTTAGAAAGAATGTACCAAGAAGCGAGATACCCCTCCCCAGGGGTCTATGCACAAAATATACAATTTACACCTTTAAACAATTTTCAATATACATAAGAGTTGCGGAAGTGTTTGCATATGGGAGGAGTTTCTCAACACTTGACGGGAGCTTGACCAAGCATGGAGTTTAGGCCAAGATCCAAATTGCATCCAGAGACACCTAGCGACTAGTGCTACCCCTGAATGGGTGTTATGAATGAAAGCGTACTCAAAAAAAATATAACATTGTGGAGGGTGAATATATGTGTACACCTCATTGCGGAAGAGAGAGAGAGAGAGAGAATATAGTGGAGGGTGAAATAGAGTGCACACAGACATGAGAGAATGACAACAGAGAATCTTTAAGTGTCTCATCTAAATGAAATAGGCAAGCATGTATTAATGCAATGATAAAATCTGGGTATACCATAACATCAAAAAGTTTATGACAAAATAACTAGCAAAGCATCGGACCCTGTGTAGGGATTGACCGGTCCACCGATCCACATCCGCTCTACTATGGACAAAGAGAATTTCACTTCGCCAGGAGCTAGCCAGAACACCTCCAACCTACCTGAGCTAGACATAAGTTGAGGTCGCTTTGCCTCCCTCCGTGAGAACCCGAGCTCTAAAAGGATCCCAAGCACGTGATAGGCTATCAACACCAGCCATACCAATTTAGGCACCATGCCTCTTCGATGCCCATTGCTAGGTGTTTAGGCAAAGCCAAGGCCAAATCCTCGACGCATTAGCCGTGTAGGTCATTCCACCCCCGACGCACTAATCGTGTAGATGAACTTAACAAAAAGAAGAAGACCTAGGCAACACCACCGATCCAGCAAAGCCCCAGGCTAGTGACCCTTTAGTCTAAGGCTAAGCGATATAGGTGATCCTAGTCTTGTAGCGACGCTGCCATGAGAAACATAACACGTAAGTCCAATCACAATAGCACTTTTCATATGCACAAACAATATTTTCCAAGCAATCAGACTGTAAAGGGTCTCTACCCTTACACGTCTATCATAAACCATCCAGATCACTTCATGATCCAATCCCAAAACCATAAACCAAATTTCAATCACATCACATGGGTGAGCACTCCACCCAACTCGGGTGAGGTACAACCAATCCTACATAACCACTAACATGGCTGCAAAAATTTTGGCAGCATAACCATATCGAAAAAAAACCCAAGAGCCACACCGGCTTCCACCATAAAATCACAACCATAATCCATGAGGCTTCCCAAGAGCCCTTAACCACAAATCATATTCACAATGAACCAACTCCCACACTTGGAGTTTGACATATCCCCTGCAGTCAATTGGAGTCCATAGACATATGACCCTTAATACATGAGTTTCTCATGCATAAAAAGAATCCGACCAGCAACTAAACGTGATATAAAAATCCAATTTTGACAACATCCAACCATGCAAATTTGATGCATCACATATGTACTTCACCTCTCTAGCACATAGAGCTAGTTTTGACCTAGAAAGGTTGGAAAGCAATCATAACCATGCACATGAGGCATCCACATCAATTCGTAAGATCCCACACATCATATGATAACATTCCATCACCATAACCATGCAAAACAGCTCCGACCTTTAGGTCAACCATAAACCATAACTTCACACATATGCAAAAAACGACTTTTTGACATTTTTGGGAGCATACATAACATGTAAATGAAGGTATTTGACCTCAAACCAATGCATCAAGCTCAGCTCCATAATATAGGCTAGCACTACATCACATCACTTTCCCCATATGATACTCACACAACAAACAATAACCCAAAAAGAAAGCCACTTTAATCATATCTGCCTATGCGATTCGGGTTGTCTAACCATATACCCTCACATAAGTTTATGGGCATCTAATAACTGAAAACAACTCACCAAAACAAACCATAGATCATACATAAATAGCTCGATTAACTCACGACGTCATATGGCACTCCCCCTTGGTAGTAACACCCCTACACGTGTAGGTAAAACCGGTTATGGAATGATTAATAACTCGCATACCCGAGGTGATAACGGAGACCTAAATACATTTATCATCAATTTTTATCAAGCTTTTCAATTGGTTAAACGGGTTTTCCCATCCAGTGAATCTATATAGTGGTTCTCCAAGGAGCTTGGAGTAAAAAAAAAATGGATGTGCAGTGGATAGCAAGCTAATTTTTTACTATATCTCTTAGCTCGTGCGTGATTTTGTAACAAGTAATGGTCTAGTAACTTGTGTATAGCGGAAAATAACTTAGACATAGTGAGCATTTCATTAAGAATAGATTCCTAATGAGCATAGCAAGAGTGCTTGGATGGGGAGAGCAACAAAAGCATAACACCTAGTTAGATAAGCATGAACAATACTTCAAACAGAGAGAAAAATTAAGCTATTGACAACAGTTGAGGACCGGATTTACATGGAGCCGGTCCCCCCTCCAAAAGGCTTTGTATTTTAGTTTTCCCCCATCAAGGGAGACATTTGACAATACAATACTTTGTGTTCCTTCAATAACCTGCTGGTGCAATGAAGATGGAAGCTTCAAGCACCAAGTTTACACTTGAAAAACACAACATCAATTCCCTCACGGTTTCAGACCCAAGACCTCACACACCTTCAAAGATGGTGAGAGCTAGTGGGGTATGAGAGTAGATCTAGAGGAAGAAGAAGTATTCTTACGAGAAAGTAGTATTTCTCCTCACATAATTACTCTCAATAGCTTAGCATAGCTTAGTAATTAGCATGTAGAGGAGATGAGCATGCATTGGAGCTTGGTTCTTGGTTGGATCTGCATCACAAAGCCAAGATTTGTTGGTGTAGGCCTCCCTTCTTACAAGCTTGGAGTAGATGATGAGATTTCCATTAAAGCTTGAGAAGGAGATAGTCTTCTTTACTTCACCCATGAGTTTGTGTGAGTGTGTGTGTGTGTGTGTGTGATAATGCCTTGCAAAAATCAGCCCCCTCTCTCTCTTGGTTGACCCCTCTTGCTATTTCCTCTGGCTAGCCTCTCATTGGCTCACGCCAAGCTTAGCCAATAGGAAAATAGAGGTCAAATGGAGAGTTTTGTGACAAGTGTCCCTCTTTTCCCTTTAGTGAGAGCTTTAGGTAATTAAGTAATTCAATTAAACTCTCATTGGACCTCTTAGTCTTCTAGCCAATAGGAATCATGCAAGCCATTGGGTTGCTGAATGCTCACCCTTGGTAGATTGTCCAATAGTCTTCTAGGGAGGTTAATTTTCATTGGTTTTTTATCAAGTGTTTTTAAATGAATTAAACTAAATTCACTCTAGCCTAATTCTCATTGGTCCACCTCTATGGCCATCCAATAGGATTTGAATGCACTTTGTGGGCAACTGGTCTAGGAACCAGACATGTGTCCACTATGCCCTTTGTGTAAAGGGAGCTTGGAAGAGTGTGTGTGTGTGTGTGTGTGTGTGTGTGTGTGTATGTTTCTCTCTCATCCCCTACAAAAATGGCTCGCCCCCTCCTTGATAGGGATGTGGGAAGACTTTTGAGTCTTCCCACAAGCATCCAAATTTCCCTAAGTCTTGGCCATTGAACATTTCATTTAATTTTGGAACCTAAGCTTTTTGGAAGTCTTAGTGGGCTGAACCTTAGGGTCTTTGAAGCCCATTGATGCACATTGCTCTTTTGCAGATGGTCCCTCTTTGGATCCCTATTTTCTCTCCCTTGGATCCCTACTGTGATTGGTCTGCTAGCCTTACCAATATTCTAGCTTACCTCTCTCTTGAAGTCATAGTCGCCCTTGACTATGAGGTAGAGACGATGAATCCTAGTCATTAGTCCGTTTGCTAGCACGTAGAGGACCCCTATTTTACCCTACAACATCGTCCCAGAATGGATGACTAATCCGTTTGGTGCTTGAGAGCGTTATCTGCCCCGCAAGCATGTCTGCACATTAGTCCGTATCAATCTTCCATAGTAGGGTGACAAGCTCTACTTGGTGTTCAAGAGACGTCATCTCCACAAACTTGATCCTAAGCATGCATACTCATTAACATGTGTGCATTAAAGAAAAAGAGAGTCTTATAAGATAGAAACTTTGTTCATTTAAACATATTTACATTTGCTTACTCTAGGGAAGCATTGTAAGCATTGACAAGGTTTAGATTATCCTTTAATTGTATGCCTTGCATCCATCTAGCATCTTCAAAAGAATAGTTCTTAAACTTAATAAGATACCGTCAGATAATCTTACCGCCTCTCAATACCTTGTCTTCATGTCGAAGAATGGACTCGGGTTGCAGCACCTCTTCTTTGTCCTCGATCTCCGGTGGGTCTCCAGTAATTGGTTTTTGAGGTGGCTCTCTTTTGTAAGGCTTTAGTAGGCTCACATGGAAAGCATTGTATATGAGCCAATGACTGTGCAACTTGAGTTGATAGGCCATCTCATTGATTGGTCTAAGAATCTGGAAGGGACCATAGTACCTTTTTGTTAACTTAGAATAGTACTTTTGGTGTCCGGTAGGATTCTTGCCCGTTGTGTGCCTTACTCGAGCCTTGAGAAACTTAAGCAAGACCCAATCATTTTGTTTAAAGGCTTGAGATCTTCTATGCTTATTAGCAGCAGCCTTTTGCCTTTGCTGTGAGATAAAGATAGCAGTTGTTAGGTCAGCTATTTCACTTTGGCCATCCGTTTGTGGGTGATAGGCCAAAGAAAAGTTTAGCCTTGTCCTTAAATTCTCAAAGAGACCCTTCCAGAAACTAATGGTCATTCTAGGATCTCTATTAGACACTATGGACATTGGCAAGCCATGGTACTTGAAGATTTGTGATATAAAGAGGGTTGCCATTTGATGGGCTTTGATAGTCTTTTTGACAGGTATGAAATGTGCTTGTTTGCTAAATATGTCTACTATCGTCCATATTCCTGTATTCCCATGGATATGCTCTCCCATGGTGAATTAGGGATTGGCAAAGGTTGAAGCAATCAAGGTTGCTTCCCTCTATCAAACTTCGTCTTTTGGCATACCACACATTTTGAAACATACTCTTGTATTTTTGCTTTCATGGTAGGTCAATAGAAATATGTTTCTATCCCTTTTAGGGTAGACTAAATCCCTCTATGCCCCACATAAGGAGGAGCATGAGATTCATACATTACTTTCTCACGTAGTGAGTTAGTAATGCATACTCTATTGCCATAGAGAAGATAACCATCTTGTAGGGTAAATGGTTCTTCTTTCTTCCCTAGTGCAAGGGCTGAAATCACATCTCTAGAATCGGGATCAATAGCATACTCATCTATCATAGAAGATAGATCATTGTGAGTTGCTATTGAAACCGCATTCACTCTCGGTCATCTTGAGAGTGCATCAACTACTTGATTATGCTTGCCAGCAATGTGAGCAATAAAGGAAATTTGCCCACCTTATTTGTTTGTCGGAGAGTTTGGTCTGTGTCATGAAGTACTTAAGGCTTTGGTGATCCGTCCACAGAATAAAAAGAGTCCCCAATAAATAGTGCTTCCACAAGTCTAGAGCATGCAGAACTGCTAAGAGTTCCTTCTCATATATGCCTAGAGCTTGCTCAACAAGGTCGAGCCTTCGACTTTCGTACTCTATGGTGTATCCTTCTTGGAGAAAAACAGCTCCAAGGCAATTACCACATGCATCACATTGGACCTCACATGGCTTTCAGAGATCCGGAAGTGTAAGCACAAGTTGAGAGATAAGCTTTTCAAAAGCATTGTTCTCCTTGGTGGACCATATATACCTAATGTTTATCTTTGTTAGGTCATGTAATGGTCCCACGATTTGTGAGAACTTTTCTATGAAACATCTATCATATGCACACATACCTATAAAGCTTCTTAGTTCATGTAGATTTCTTCAATTAGGCCATCCTTTTATTACCTCTAGCTTTGATATGTCCCTTTGGATGCCATCTTGAGAGATAATGTGACCTAAATACTAAATCTCTTGTTAGAAAAACTCACTTTTTTTCGATTAATATAAAGTTTATTCTCTCGTAAAACTTGAAATATTACCTAGAGGTGTTGCTTGTGTTCCTCTAGTGAGTTAGAGTAGATGATTATATCATCAAAGAACACTCCAGTAAAGGTTCGGTGAGGCCTGAATAGCTTCTCCATCAAGCGATTAAACGTAGCTGATACATTCTTCAAGCCAAAAGGCATGACAATGTACTCGTAAAGACCAAACGTAGTGCAAAATGCGGTCTTTAAAAATGTCTTGATCAACTATCCTTATTTGATCAACTATCCTTATTTGATGATAGCCACTTTTTAGGTCAATCCTACTGAAGTAGGTCAACCCTTATAGCTTATCATATAGGTCTTCTACCCGTGGAACGGGAAACCTATTTTTGATAGTGATCCTATTTAGTGCTCTATAGTCGACACACATACAATATGTGTTGTCTTTCTTTTGCACTAATAACACTGGTGAACAAAATGGAGATGAACTAGGCCTAACCATGCCCTTCTCAACTAACTCATGCACTTGCCGCATAATCTCCTCTTGTTGAGCTTGGGAAACTCTCTAAGGAGGTTTGTTAGGCGGTGAACTTCCTGGAAGAAGTTCAATTGCATGGTCATCATTGCCTTGTTTTGGAGGTAGTTCACATGGGATATCGTCAATAAAAATATCTTGAAACCCCTTGAGGAAATTGGATAACTCTAATTCCTTTTGATTGTTTATATTTTCTTTTGCTAAAGCATTAGGTTCATTTTTTAGAATCTTTAGCAATAATCATGTATACGGAAGTAGAGCTCTTTATTTACTTATTGAAAGCTTGCTTATGTACAAGAGGTATGGTACTACCCAACTCCTTAGCATCTATGTACATATTTTTTTC
The DNA here is from genome assembly GCF_014529385.1 of Adiantum capillus-veneris. Taxonomy (NCBI): domain Eukaryota; kingdom Viridiplantae; phylum Streptophyta; class Polypodiopsida; order Polypodiales; family Pteridaceae; genus Adiantum; species Adiantum capillus-veneris. The sequence continues at coordinate 117,787,742 of NC_140941.1, forward strand.
CCTTAACATAAAGTAGATTTGTCTTTCAGGGAATTTAACATTGGCAACCATGCGATCAAACCATTGTGCCCCTAGGATTACGTCCTCATGCTTGAGAGGAGAGATAAAGAAGTCCTCCTTGTCCACATAACTTTGGACATGGAGCCTCAATTTCCCAATTAAGGGAGTGAGTGAGGCTTTTGCCCCTTGAAAGTACCATCGACAGCTAGGACATCTCCCATCTCATAGGCTTGGACACCTAGCTTGGTGGCCAACTCTGTGGATATGAAATTATGAGTAGAATCAGAATCAAAGAGAATGAAAGCATCATGTTCTCTTACCTTTCCCCAAGCATGGCATAGAGAAAATCCTTTGTGGTGAGCATCCTCGTCTTGGATTTCGACCAAGGTAGCTCTAGGAGACTCATTTTGTGTATTCTTGTGGGGACAAGCACGATAGGTGTGCCCTTGCTCCTCACACTTGAAACAACGGTTATCTTTACGATAACACTCTAGCTCTTCAGGAGAGAGTTTATTTTTGCCTTTATAAACTCCTTTTTGGCGTTTCCTTTGGGAGACTTTTGGACATTGTCCTTCCCCTTAGGCTCGTTATGGTCCTTGTTTTCTGTGGGCTCAGGATTTAGCCCCTTGTTGGAAATTGATTTTTGAAGCCACCATGGTATGGTGTATGACCGCAGATATGGTGCGTGGTCTTTGGGAGTTAACATACTCCGCCATATCCTCAGTTAAACCCACACAAAATTGTTGTTTTTGCTCTCCAAAATCCATCTTTTTGAAGACAGTGGCTTTGAGATGTAAGTCCCAAAACTTGTCTACATATTTGTGAATAGTTTCATAGGGAGAGAGCTTCAAGCTTCACCATTCTTTGAGTACTTTGTCTTTGGCATCGGTAGCCAAGAATTCATTCATGATGGAAGCTCTTAAAGCTTTCCACGTTCATGGAGCATCACCGTTTGCCCGTAGGCTAGACCACCATTTCTTGGAAAACTTTTGAAAATGCATAGCTATATGGCATAGCTTAGAGGACTCCATGAAGCCCTCATCTCCAAACGCCACATCGAATTGTTGGATGAAGGCTAAGACTTTGTCTGTAGCACCAAAGGTGCCATCGTAGGTAAGGAAAGGGATGTTCTTTCCTCTCCCTTTGAACTTTTTGAGCTTGGACAACCTCTTCCATGCGGCATAGAATTTCCTATGGCCTCTTCTTTTAGGTGGTTCAAGAGCTACACCATCACTTTCTTCAGAAGAGGAAGAGTATGAGGAGGATGGAAAGGAGGGTGACCTCTTTCTCTCATTTTTCTTCCCTTGTTCCTCCTTGTCTGCACCATCACTTTCTTCAAAAGAGGAGGAGGATGAAGAAGATTGAGAAGAGGGTGAGCTCTTTCTCGCCTTTTTCTTCTCTTGTTTTCTCTTGTCTCTCTTTGAATTATGGTGTAGAGAAGTATGCGATGTTCTTCTCCGTTTAGGGGGTGTTGGAGAGCGTTTTGCCCACTGTCTTTGTGGAGCCATCTCCATCGAGGTGGCATGAGACTCGCTTCTTTCTCGTTCTTTTGCTGGGGGCTCTACCATTGAAACTTGAGTTCTCCTTTGGGAAGGAGATGCGTCGTCAACTAGTAGATTTTTGAGCCCTTTGAAGGAGTACGAGCGGAAGTGCGACGCGAGAGAGAGTGCGAGAAGAAGAGCACGACGATATGGTGAACTCGCTCTACTGTAATGTGTAAAGCATAGTGAGTTCTTATTAGGTTTTTACAAAAGAATATGTGTACATACCTGGCGGCCCGCCCACTTACCTGGGCGACCACATTGGGCTTTATACCCGAACAACCTCCCACTTAAAGTCCAATGTGGTACTTTAAGTGTGAGAGAAGTTACTATACAAGCTTATATACAAAGAGATGTAGAGAAGTGATGTACTACCCTACACCTAACTGCTTGCGAAAATGCGCAAAGCTCTCTGAGGGAAGTCCTTTTGTAAGTAGATCAGCAGGATTTTCTGTGGTGTGAACTTTGACAAGCTGAAGTTGCTTATCCTCGAGCATTTCCCTGATGAAATGATACTTCACATCCACATGCTTTGTCTTTGAGTGATAAACTGGATTGCGAGCCAATTGTATAGCACTTTGACTATCACAATATAACACAGGCATCTCTTCTTTGATTCCCAAATCTGTTACTAGTCGATTAAGCCAAATTGATTCTTTGCATGCCTCTGATGCTGCAACATATTCAGCCTCTGCAGTAGACTGAGTAACACAATCTTGTAATCTAGAACGCCATGATACTGCTCCACCAGCCAATGTAAAGACATACCCTGACGTAGACCTTCGGTTGTCTAAGTCACCTGCATAATCTGAGTCTGTAAAACCCTTTACACTTAGCTCCTAACTCCCATATCATATACGCATACTCTTTGTAGCTTTCAGGTATCTCAATATTCCTTTCACTGCCTCCCAATATTTCTTGCCTGGGTTTGACATGTATCGACTTACTACTCCCACTGCAAATGCAATGTCTGGGCAAGTAGCAATCATTGCAGACATCAAACTACCCACTGCAGACGCATATGGAATCTTATCCATTTCAGCCTGTTCTTCCTCAGACACGGGACAATCTTGTTTGCTAAGTTTCACATATGGTGGCAATGGAACACTCAATGCCTTTCCCTTCTCGATATTGAAACGTTGCAAAACCTTGTCAATATACTCTGTTTGAGATAACCAAATCAACTTCTTTGATCTGTCTCTCTCAATGAGCATACCAAGTATATGACTTGCCTCACCCATGTCTTTCATGTCAAACGATTTTTCCATCTTTGACTTCAAAGCTGAAATTTCTTCCAAGTGCTTGCCAGCAATCAACATGTCATCCACATACAAAATAAGGATCAGCCAACTACCATCCTTAGCCTTCTTTGTATATAGACAGTGATCGACTTCACTACGTTTGTAGCCTTGAGAAAGCATAAACTTGTGGAATTTATGGTACCATGCCCTCGGTGATTGTTTTAAGCCATAAAGACTCTTTAACAACTGGCATACCCAATCTTCCTTGCCTTTCTCAACAAACCCTTCTGGCTGCTGCATGTAAATTTCCACATCTAAATCACCATGCAAGAACGCTGTCTTGACATCCATTTGGTACAACACCAAATCTAATATGGCAACCAATGCAAGAAAGCATCTCAATGTAGTCATCTTGACCACCGGAGAGAAGACTTCATCAAAGTCAATGCCTTGTTCTTGCTTAAAGACCTTGGCAACAAGCCTTGCTTTGTACTTTGGCTGACTATCATGAGCGGTGATCTTATACCTGTAAACCCATTTACAAGGTAGAGCCTTTTTGCCCTGTGGTAATTTAACTAGCTTCCATGTCTTGTTTTTATGCAGAGCTGTCATCTCTGACTGCATGGCCAATTGCCAATTCCCGGAGTCCTTCATTTGCACTGCTTCCTTGTAACATGAAGGCTCATTGCAATCAGTCAACATGACATAGTTCATAGATGGAACAAACCTATCAGGAGGTCGCGTGACACGTCTAGATCTACGCACAATAGGTGGCTCAGGCTCAGCCACAACCTGTGGTTCCACTCTATCCTGTCCTTGCTCCTCTTGAGCCCTGACATTTTGTCTTGCACGTGTAGGTCCATCTTCTTGGAAGACAACTCTTCTAATCTCCTCAACCCTCTCTGGTTTAGAATGATATTTGGATTCATTAAAGTGAACATCATTGCTGCGGACAACCTTTCTGGATTCGGGATCCCAAAGTCTGTACCCTATCTCACCAGAATTACCATAGCCTAGAAAGATGCACTTTCTACTCTTTGGCTCAAGTTTGTTCCTAAATTCCTTTGGAACGTGAGTATATGCCTCACAGCCAAAGACTCTGAGATGCTTGTATGAGGGCATTTTGCCTGACCATACCATCTCTGGCATTGAATCCTTCTGCAAAACCTTGCTAGGAGATCTATTTACAAGATGAACAGCTGTTGATACAGCTTCAGCCCAACACCCATTTGGCAGCTGTGCAGTAGACAACATATTTCTGACCTTCTCTTGTATGGTCCTATTCATCCTCTCAGCAACACCATTTTGAGGAGGATTGTAAGGAGCAGTAAGTTCACGTTTTATACCTTTTGACTCACAAAAGTCTTGAAAGGCCTTTGAAACATACTCTCCACCATTGTCAGTGCGTAAGCATTTAAGCTTCTTGCCACTCTGGTTCTCCACAAGTGTCACAAACGTTTTGAAAACACTCAACGCTTCATCCTTGTGCTTAAGAAAGTAAACCCATACTTTCCTCGAGTAATCATCTATAAATGTCATAAAGTAAGAAGCTCCCCCTAGAGATAGCTTAGGCATAGGTCCACACAAATCACTATGAACAAGTGCCAACTGTGTATCTCTTCTATTGCTTCTATGCTTATGTGGCTGCTGTGTTTGCTTACCATACAGACAATGTTCACAGAATTCAAAATCATTAAATGAAAAGCCAGGCAAATAACCAGAACGAGACAAGATTTTCATTCCCTTCTTGGACATATGTCCTAACCGGCTATGCCACAAAGAAACGTTCGGCTGCTCGGTTACATTGATTACATCTTTAGAGACATTTGATACATAAATCATGTAAAGTCCTGCAAACTTTACTCCATGTGCTACTGTCATAGAACCCTTGGATATCTTCCACATGTTCTGTCCAAAAGTGGTGACGTAGCCAGCATCATCAAGTAAACCTGTGCTGATCAAGCTCTTTGTAATTGCGGGAACATGTCTCACATTCTTCAGCGTGAAAGAAGAGCCATTCTGAAACTTCAATTGAACATCTTCAACACCTAAGATCTCACATGTCTGCCCATTGCCTAGCCGAACATGATCTTTAGTGGTCACATAAGAGGTAAACCACTCCTTGTTTGGAGACACATGAAGTGATGCCCCTGAGTCTATAATCCTGTCACTCAGTGCATTTCCATCAGATGCTGTAAGAAGAGCTGAGTCCATTGTATTCTTCAAGAAGTAGATGTCTCCTGACACTAGACTGTCATCCTCTGCAACAGTGTTTGTCACATTTATTTCTTGAATCTTCACTGAGGACTTGTTCTTCTCACCATGGTCTTCAGCTTTCTCTTTGCCTTTTTCTGCTTTCCATTCTCTGCAGTCTCTTTTCATGTGACCCTTCTTGCCACAATGGTAGCATTCTATGTCACTCTTGCCTTTAGCACTGCGGGACTTGCTACGAGACTGATTCCTCTTTCCACCTTTGTACTTTTCTTTGGTCCTTCCCCTGACAACTAAGGTTGTTCCTTTGCCTTTGTCCATTGTCTTTCTATTGGTTTCTTCAGTAAGCAGACTTCCTCATACACCTGCTATGTTCAAACCATCTGGAGGTGCAAAATTACTCAAAGCTGTGCGAAAAGTGTCCCAACTTTCCAGCAGTGTGATCAACAGGAACATAGCTCTAACAGGTTCATCAAACTTGACACCTTGAGCTGACAACTGACTATGGATTGTGTTGAATTCATTCAGATGATTGGACATAGGTGTCCCTTCTTTCATCTTCAAGTCAACAAGCTTCTTAAGCCAGTATACCTGTGAAGCTGCACTCTGCTTCTCATAAAGATCACTCAGCTTTAACCATGCTTGATAAGCCGACATCTCGTCTGCTACATTGAAGTAAACGCTTTCTGCCAAAGTCAGCATAATGGTAGAAAGTGCCAATTCATTCATTTCCCTCCATTCATCTTCGTCCATATCTTCTGGTTTTATCCCCTTGAGCTTTATAGGTTTTATCTGCTTCTTTTGTACCAACACGTGCCAAATCTGCTTCTTCCACAATGGGAAATTGGTTCCATCCAGCTTCTTGATATTGTAAAGAGCAGTGTCCTGTGATCCAGCCATAGCTACGGTTCACAGTAGTTTACTTCCCTGGAAAAAATTCGGCAAAGTTTCCTCTGTAAACTGACCTCTGAACCAATATCAACCTGTCAAATGAACCAAGAAAGCTTCAGATTCTGCAGAAATTTTGGCAGAGTCTCCTTTGTAAAATGGCTCTGGTGTACTAAAAACAGACCAAAAAACAGCTCAAAAAACCACTGTCTCTCTCACACTGTAAGCTGTGGGTAAACATGTCCTGCACCTGTACTGTCTCTGACTGTCCTGTAAGCATAGACTGTGACAATGCCTCAACGGCAGTAAAGCAAAGATGCAATCCCAACTGTCTAACTCACAGTCAATACATCGTAGCTGCCTATCTAAGGGTGCTCCAGGAATCGCTCCAAGACCTGTATCACCGAAAGGATCTCAACATTTGAGAATCCCCCAGCTCAATAAAACCTCACTAGACCCTCAACAAAGGCTGCAGTAAATCTGACAGTACATAGACTTCCCACAAAGTCATACATCCACAAATTTCCCTCTGTATGTTGTAACCGCTGCGGCGATTGTTTGCTACATGACTCACAGCCAGCAAACCCTCAACAGACATACATCATCTCTGACAATACATCCCATGTGGAAGTACCTGCAATGTCAGGATGAAATCTGGAATATCAAGCAGCAAACACAAGCTACCTGATGAACTAGTGGATGTCGCCTATAGTCTGTGTGTAGATGCGCCCGTGTCGTATGTGACACGCCTCCAAGAATTGTGAGCCGTCCTTCGATGTGTAGACAACCACAAATCAACACTCTGGGAGTGTTGACATCCTCAACACCTGCAGTCGTAGGCCAAAAAACCCCAAATTTGCAGAGTCGGATCTGCACCCGTCGAGACCACGTAGTCGAAAATGGCCCGCGCAGACCTTTGTCGAAGCCGAACGGTGGCCGAGATGACCTCAGAATGAAATTCTGAGAACACCTGTCTTCGCCTGTCAAATTTCTTTCCAATCTGAGTTGGTGACTCTAGCCTCCTGCAGTGCTGCCCCGAGCCTCGATCTGAGCTCTGATACCAGTTGAAGGAGTACGAGCGAAAGTGCGACGCGAGAGAGAGTGCGAGAAGAAGAGCACGACCATATGGTGAACTCGCTCTACTGTAATGTGTAGAGCATAGTGAGATCTTATTAGGTTTTTACAAAAGAATATGTGTACATACCTGGCGGCCCGTCCACTTACCTGGGCGACCACATTGGGCTTTATACCCCAACACCCTTCGTACGGATCCTCTTCTTCTTCCCTTATCGGAGAGAGGCCTCTTTTGGAAGTCTCACAAGGAGGCTTCCTATGTACTCTCTCTTCTTGGTGGGGAGTTTGGAGAATCCCATGAGTACGTAGTTGCTGTTGCACTTCACCTTGGAGGGATGGATTACCCATGGCTTGTTGAAGTCTGGCAACAAGGAAATTAACAAGCATAGGGGCATTATTAGTAGCCTGCTCATTAGCAAAATCAAAGCTATCAACATTAATTTCACTCTCTTTACTATTTTCAACCAGTCTAACAAATTTTAGTCATCTGCACGAAGCAGGCACACTGCAAGGCTGAAAAATCCCTATTCTACTTACTCAATTTCAATTAATAATACCAACCATTTATAGTTAGCTTGAGGACCTCTCTTCTTGAGCAAGAAAAGAGAAACCTTGTGCTCTGATACGAATGTAACATTTAATGGTCTAATAACTTGTGTATAGCAAAAAATAACTTAGACATAGTGAGCATTTCATTAAGAATAGATTCCTAATGGGCATAGCAAGAGTGCTTGGATGGGGAGAGAACCAAAAGCATAACACCTAGTTAGATAGGGATGAACCTCATGTTCTCCCATAAAGGATGGTAGTGTTCTTAGCGAATGGGGTTGGTTGTCTATAGATTAAACAAATCCTTGGTCTCCCCAATATGATTGCATTTCTAGATTTATTTGAGGTCCTGCCTCAAACTCCTCTATTGGTGGAGGAAACACTCCTCTCCCATCAGTGGTTTGGTTTACGTCTTTGCTTATCTCACTGATTTTATTGGCCTCTCTAACCTATTTCCACGGTTTGTCAAGACCATCTATTGTACACTTCTCTGGTAAACATAGGTTGAATCCCTTAGACATGCTATCGTGCTTGCTCCCACAAGAATACACGTAACGAGCCTCCTAGAGCTACCTTGGTCGAAATTCAAGAAGAGGATACTCATCACAAAGGATCTCCTCTATGCCATGCTTGGGGAAAGGTAAGAGAACATGATGCTTTTATTCTCTTTGACCCTGGTTCTACTCACAATTTCATATCCACAAAGTTGGCCACCAAGCTAGGCATCCAAGCCTATGAGATGGGAGATGTCCTACCTGGTCGATGGTGCTTTCAAGGGGCAAGAAGCCTTAGTCACTCCCCTAATTGGGAAATTGAGGCTCCATGTCTAAAACTATGTGGACAAGGAGGATTTCTTTATCTCTCCTCTCAAGCACGAGGATTTAATCCTGGGGGCACCATGGTTTGATTGCATGGCTGCCAATGTTAAATTCCCTGAAAGTCAAATCTACTTTAGGTTCAGGGAAAAAGATTTGTACATAGATGCTAAGGAGTTGGGTCATACCATACCTCTTGTACATAAGCAATCTTTCAATAAGTCAATAAAGAGCTCTATTTTCATGTCATGATTTTTCTTAAAGATCCTCAAAGTGAATCTAATGCTTTAGCAAAAGCTAATATAAATAATCAAAAGGAATTAGAGTTATCCAATTTCCTCAAGGGGTTTCAAGATGTTTTTGTAGACGATATCCCTTGTGGATTACCTCCAAAACGAGGCAATGACGACCATGCAATTGAACTTCTTCCAGGAAGTTCACTGCCTAATACACCTCCTTATAGAGTTTCCCAAGCTCAACAAGAGGAGATTACGTGGCAAGTGCACGAGTTAGTTGAGAAGGGCATGGTTAGGCGTAGCTCATCTCCAGGGGCTTACAAACTGTGGAGCATATATTGTGGTGGAAAAACTGAGAGAGGTGGGCATTGCAAGTATACCAACACCCCCCCTCAATGAACACTCGAAGATGCTCTATGTTGGCCGTGTGCAAACTCCAAGTTGATGAAGATGTCGAAGTAGCTTGTCTTTCCCTAGAGCTTTGGTGAAGATATCTGCACAATCATACTCTAGCTCCATAATTTCATCCTCAATTAGCTCTTGAACATAATGATACTGAACCTCAATATGATTTGTGACGTGCATGGAAGATGGGGTTCTTGGCAATCGCCATGCAACTCTGGTTGTCCATTGAAGTGTTGTTGTTGAATGAAGAGAAACACCTATGTCCATGAGGACTAGCCTTAGCCCCCAAAGTTGCCCCTGAATGTGCTCCATACCATCCACGATCACAAATAGAGACCTCATCAGTGTGCAAAGCTGGAATCCACCAAATATATGTGCACCATTGGCTTCTCCTCATATGGGGGCCTTACAAACTGTGCAGCATATATTATGGTGCAAAACTGAGAGAGGTGGGCATTGCAAGTATACCAACACCCCTCCCCCCCTCAACGAACACCCGAAGATGCTCTATGTTGGCCATGTGCCAACTCCAAGTTGATGAAGATGTTGAAGTAGCTAGTCTTCCCCTAGAGCTTTGGTGAAGATATCTGCACAATTATCTTCAGTAGGACAATACTCTAGCTCCACAATTTCATCCTCAATTAGCTCTTGAACATAATGATATTGAACCTCAATATGCTTTGTGCGTGCATGGAAGACGGGGTTCTTGGCAATCGCCATGCAACTCTGGTTGTCGCATTGAAGTGTTGTTGCTAAATGAAGAGAAACACCTAAGTCCGTGAGGACTTGCCTTAGCCCCCAAAGTTGCCCTTGAATTTGCTCTGTACCATCCACGATCACAAATAGATATCTCATCAGCGTGCAAAGCTGGAATCCACCAAGTATATGTGCACCATTGGCTTCTCCTCCTCATATGGGGGCCTTACAAACTGTGCAACATATATTGTGGTGGAAAAACTGAGAGATGTGGGCATTGCAAGTATACCAACACCCCCCTCAATGAACACCCGAAGATGCTCTATTTTGGTCGTGTGTCAACTCCAAGTTGATAAAGATGTCAAGGTAGTTGGTCTTTCCCTAGAGCTTTGGTGAAGATATATGCACAATTATCTTAAGTTGGACAATACTCTAGCTCAACAATTTTATCCTCAATTAGCTCTTGAACATAATGATATTGAACCTCAATATGCTTTGTGCGTGCATGGAAGAAGGGGTTCTTGGCAATCGCCATGCAACTCTGGTTGTCGCATTGAAGTGTTGTTGCTGAATGAAGAGAAACACCTAAGTCCATGAGGACTCACCTTAGCCCCCAAAGTTGCCCCTGAATTTGCTCCGTACTGTCCACGATCACAAATAGAGATCTCATCAGCGTGCAAAGCTGGAATCCACCAAGTATATGTGCACCATTGGTTTCTCCTCATATGGAGGCCTTACAAACTGTGAAGCATATATTATGGTGGAAAAACTGAGAGAGGTGGGCATTGCAAGTATACCAACACCCCCCCCCCCCCCCCCCCCCCCCTCAATGAACACCCGAAGATGCTCTATGTTGGCTGTGTGCCAACTCCAAGCTGATGAAGATGTCAAAGTAGTTGGTCTTTCCCTAGAGCTTTGGTGAAGATATCTGCACAATGATCTTCAGTAGGACAATACTCTAGCTGCACAATTTCATCCTCAATTAGCTCTCTAACATAATGATATTGAACTTCAATATGCTTTGTGCGTGCATGGAAGACGGGGTTCTTGGCAATCGCCATGCAACCTCCCGATGGGTATCGACCAATGTAGGACACTTAAACATCTTAACATCTCCTTTAATCAAGGAACTGGCAAAATACCTCTTAAAGCCTTCTTTTTATCTACCTTGAACCTCACAACTACCATAGCTGGTAGTTGCTCAGACCTAACTCTGTTAGCTCTCTCTAAAAATTTTATAACAGGCCCAATTCCCACATCCCTCAGCTCCTGCCAAAGCTTGCACCATGTCAACATCTCCTTGAACTCCTTCGTTGGAAATATTCCCACCATCTTCAACCAGTTAGTAAGCCTAGAGGTGCTTTCTGTCTCCAAAAGCAATCTCATAGGTGCAATACTACCCCATTTTGGGGATTCTTTACACCAGCTTAAGAAGCTGGATCTTTTGGCAACAAGAAGAAACAAGATAATCCCAATTTCCGGCTTTGCATAAGCTTGTATTGAGCTTCAACAAGTTCACGGGGACTCTTCCTGCATCCATCCCCAACTCCAGTAGGTTAAAGGTACTTGATCTCAATGCAAATGCCTTCACAGGAAGTATTCCTAGCAAGATCTATGGTCCTTTGCTCCACAGATTGCTATTAGCAGACAATGATTTGTCTAGGGTGGTGCCCTTGAAGAGCTGCAACAGCCTTGCTGCAATAGATGTCAGTTGCAACTTTATGACTTGCACCTTCCCGACACCGCCACCGGCTATGCCTAACATGAGAGAGATGGGTATGTAAGGCAACTTTATTGAACAGGAAATCCCCATTGACATCCACGGCGCTACAAGGCAATTATGGTTACTGGTGCTCAACCTCAACCTTTTCAACGGCACCATCCCACCCTCTCAAAGTACAGCAACCTAAAGTGGCTAAATATTTCAAATTGAAACAACCGTCTGACAAGTTACATTCCGCCAGGGCGGGGCTTATACCAAGAATCAATTTTCTGCACCTCAACGACAATTCATTGTCGGGCACAATACTACCTACACTTTGTAACTCCACGTATCTATCGTGGGTTGATCTCAATGGCAACGAGCTAGATGGTGCCAGGGAGGTGGTTATGTGACACCGAAAGCTTTTTGTGGTAAGGGAAATATTTCATTATACTTTCTTTGGATTGAAGGGAGATTTAAACTAAAATAAACTTTGGATTGAAGGGAACTCTTTCTCCTTGGACGGGAGAGAACTACCCTAGGCTAGGAAGACACCTCACCTTAAATTGAAGGGAGCTAAGCTATTTAGTATCCTTTGGACTAAAGGAAGCTGGCAAGAAAGCTTTCCTTTGGGAGCTAATTTTCTTTGGACTGAAGAAAGCTCCTAATGTCTTATCATGTTACTTCGAACTGAAGGGAGCTCTTTCATTGATGTCTTATTATGTTAATTTGGATTGAAGGGAGCTTTTTCATTGATGCCGTCTTATCATGTTAATTTGGATTGAAGGGAGCTCTTTCATTTATATCTTTTCATGTTAATTTGGACGAAAGGGAGCTGCTCTCTTCTCTCTTGTTAGACTAAAAGAAACTTACTTTTTTTCCCATACAATAGAAAGCATCCTGCCCTTCTTTTTGTTGGTCCTTCTCTCAAGAAGTTGCTACTTGCAGATAATGAATTTTTTGGGGCAGTGCCCTCAGATGGTTTAACCTTGTTACGTTAGATATCATAATTTTCTGAACTGCAAAGCCACTGCCCACCGTCTTGCCTTACTTGCAGGAAGGAGTGGGCCAATCTCATTTCATTGAGGGAGAAGACTTGACATCTGCACAACGACAAGCCAACTGTTGTTACTGGTTCTCACCTTTTCAACGACACGACACAATTCTACCCACCTTGGCAAATTGCAGCTTAGAGTAGCCCGCTCTCCTCACAAGCAACCTCTTTACATCACAGGAAGCATTCCTTTAGTGGTATCATGTTGGCAAATCAACTACTTGCATCTGCCTTGTCCGGCACCATCCCCGCCTACCCTCTCACACTGCAACAGCCTAGAGTGGCTAACTATTTCAAACAACCGTCTCACAAGTTACATTCGGCAGAGCTGGGGCTTATGCCAAGAATCAATTTTTTGCACCTTGGCAACAATTCGTTGTCAGGCACAATTCCACCCACACTTGGAAACTGCAGGTATCTGGTGTGGTTGGATCTTAGCAGCAATGAGCTAGAGGTAACGAGCAGTGCACGAAGCAAAGTTTTTTGGTCTGTAATGGGATGAAACTGCAGGTATCTGGTGTGAAGAAATGAGGAGTGCACGAAGACATACGACCAAAAATTGACCATAGCGGCCTGTCAACTCAACCAAACTGGATGAGATTGGAATTGTATCATATCCCAACATAATAGAACATTTCTATAGCAACAATTGACCATTCGTCGGCAAGGGTCAAGGGGGTCCCAAGTAGAAAAGCTAGGTTTTTGGCAGATGCCAGAATTGGATTCTGATTCCACAGACAGCTTGCATATGAGGTCTATACACAATGTATATGATTGGTTTTGTAAAATCAATCAAACCAAGCCCTTAAAAAGCAAAAAATGGCTCGAAGGCTACAAAGCGTCAAATTTGACATACGATGTCAAATTGACTTCAAATGGACCAAAATTGGATGAGTTGCTTCACGACTATGTTGCGGACAAGTCCATAGCCTCAAAAGTGACTAACCAACTCTACAGGCCATGTAGTCACATAAATCGGTGATTTTAGAGTCGACAAAGCACAAAGTGATGCCGACAAGACCAATCTTTACCAAATTCAATTTAGGATTTGTTTTAGGTGTATAGAATGTGTTTAAGTCAAAATTTACAAGTTTTGCAAGAAAATATTGATTGTGTGAATAATCGCGATTATTTACTTTTGCACTGTTTTGGCTTGAAAATTGTATCATCACCTCACCTATCACTTGTACACACCCATTACATGCCAAATTTCAAATATGAGCCAAAATGATCAACTATAACTGAGGAAAATTGCCAAAAAATGCAAAGAAGTCATTGCAAGCCAAATTCTAAGTTATGAGCCACATTTTTTCATCCAAATCACTTCATATCACATACACAGGGTCTATATATGCCCAGAACCAAGTTGTACCAAAAAATGTTCATTTTGATGAAGAAGTTAATAATCGCAAATTATTTACTTTTTGGCCAAGATGGAAGAAATTTACAACTTTGCCATCATAGATCCAAATTACATGATGTCCTAAGCCCACAAGCCAAGTTTGAACAAATTTGGAGCTCAAAATCTCAAAATTCCTTTACATCCACTATTTCAAAGACCTAAAGCCTAAATCTGGCACCATTTTCACCGTGTGCACCCAAATGAGCCCATATTTCACTCAGAGTATGTATTTGGTATATATTTCAAGTCTATAATGTCAAATTTGGAAAAAGTTGAAAAAATTACTGAGCTATAAATAATCACGATTATCTACTTTTGTCGTAATTTTTTGTTTGGACTTAATAATTTTGCTCTTTACACGTTTTTATGAATCTATGCATGTTCAAAAATTGATTTGAAGCAAATTGAACTCAATTTGTCAGCATTTCGAACTGAAGGACATTTCAGAGAAAAATCTGTCAAATCTACTAACTTTGACACTCTATTCACTTAACAGGAGCCATGCCAGCTACTACATAGAAGGCCAAGAAGAAGCTCTCGCAAAAGGAGAAGCTGCAAGAGCTACCACCATATCAACTGGACCCCAGTTTCGTCAAAACTACTAAAGCTACTTATCTGTCAAGAGAACAGCTTGAAGAGCATAACACAACAGTGTTCACAGGTAGATTCAAGAGCAAAGAAGGACATCAGGTAGAACTGCAACTTCTACCAAAAGAATTCTATGATGTCGCCGCAAATCCCGAGACCAAAAAACCCAACAGTTTTATGAACAAGAGCCATGTGGAGTGGACTTCCAAAAAGCTTATGAGCTCTTGTCCACAATCAAAGAAGATGGAACCGCCCAAATCTCTAACCATCAAGGGAACAAAGTCGAGTGGTGATTACGAAAGACATAGTGGTAGAAGCTCTAAAACTGCCAACAGAAGGAATGACAATGAGGGCAAGAGATAGAAAGACGGCAGAAACCTTTACCAAGGAAACCGCCACTGTGACATTTGCCGACCTCATCCCAAAATAGGTCGAAGAGTTTGCAAGGTTGTATCATCAACACTTCCACTTCCTCGCCAAGAGACCGCCAAGGTATACGACACCCAATCATGCGGTTGCCACAACATTTACACAAGTTCTCAAATCAACAACCAGGCAACCAATTGACCATGCACAATACGTGTTGTCCACATTGAAGGGGACAAAGAAAGAGGAAAAAATAACATATCTGGGAGCACCAGAGGTTCTAACCAGGATTGCCTACCATGCTATCGGCATGGCCAACAACTTTTCGCCTGCCCTAGATCAGGACACTTGGATAATGTTAGCACAACCTTCCCCTGGAGCCACAAGGTCTACCAAGAGAACATAGAAGTTTGATGAAGAGTCTGCGAAGAGCTCGCCAGAACGACATAGTAGTGAAAGCTCAAATCCGAGGAAAAAAGAGCACGAAGGGAAGAGATGAAAAGAAATGTAGTGGCAACACATCGGGAGGAGCCACAACATAAACAGGCCAGGTTTGAAAGAGAAAAGCAGTCCTATGAACGTAGCCGCCAAGCAAAAGGCAAGGACCCGACAAAATGGGTACCAATTGAATTGAAGGCCCCAAGAACAAAGCACCATACCAGGAAACAGGCAGAAGATCCCACCGAGTTACTGGAGAAAATGTACCAGGAAGTGGAAGCTTTGAAGTTGAAAGAATCCCAAGAAGCGGAACGAAAAGCTAAAGAGGCGGCGGAGCAACAAAAGCAAGCAGAGGAAGCAACTGCACAAGGAGAAGCACATCAAGATCAAGATGATATGTCCCCCCGACCTTCTTCACGTGCTTCAGAACAGCATGATCACCCCATGCCAAGCCCACCACCTTCACTAGTAGATAAATCACAGAAACTGAACCTACAAAAGAGACGGAGCCTGACCAACGAGAAGGAGCTGAATATGAACAACAAGAAGCTACTACACAAGAGCAACATAAAGCGCAAGAGCCAAAGTCGGAAAGGGCAGTGAGTCCTGCACCAGAGGATCGCACCACAAAGTTTGAACAAAGAAGAGAATAGGATTCTGAAGAAACTCCTACCTCTACACAACAAGAAAAGACCGAGGCATCCACGGAGCCTCGAGATGATAAAGTGGAAGAAGACCCAGCCACAGCCTCAAGGGCAAGAACAACCAGCCGCCACGACGTAGTCAAGAGAGACACACGAGACTGCGGAGACATCTAGGTAGCTAGCAAGAAATAAATATTGGCAATCAAACAATGAAGTAATCTTGCAAGTCAACGAGTATGCCAAGCAAATGCAGGACATGATGGAAAGACTCCGAACAACAACACTTAGCCGCAGTACAAAGGCTAAAGAACTAGAGATGGTGATTGACGTTCTCGAAGGAGAGTTAGATGACAAATTAAATGTCATCACTGATCTACAAAGGCAAGTGCAAGAATTGAAAGCTGAAGCTGAACAACGTTAGCTAGCAAGGGATAAACAACAAAAAGAGATGGAGGAGCTCATTGACCTACTTATGAAGCTCACAGATGCTTGCAAAGCCAAAGATGAATAGCTGATAGAAGTTACAAACAAACTTCTAACTACAATCCTATCAATTCAAAAAATTCAAGTACAGCTAGATGTAGTGAACGCTTCCCTGCAATACTCAGAGCAGAGAATAAATGATCATGCAACTTTTTTGTGGCAAATATGAGAAAATTCCGCAGTGGCCTCGATCAAAGGAACAGACTACGTCTACAAAGAATTAGAGAAAAAGAACAAGGACCTCGAGCTAGAGCTTAAACTAGAGCAATCTCAGCGCAGAGACCTAGCTTTAATGCAGGTGCAACAAGAAGAAGAGCTGCTGAAAGAAATAGCTGAGCTTAAAAGGGTCATCATCCTAAAGATAAGTTTGGATCTCAAATTCATTTTCTTTTCTTAACCGCTTGCTCAGACTCAAACATTGTTCACAAAAGTGTGATGTGTGATCTAAGTCTAGCTCTTCCTAGATGACTTTTCCTTGCTTTGCAGGTGTAGTAAGTGTTGTGAAGATAAAAGCTTTCAACACTGAGGTAGAAGTAGATGTTTTTGTGATTCCTACTAAGGGGGAGGACTATCCATTAATCTTGGGAAGGCCATGATTGATGGCCATGAAGGCAAAGCAGGACTAGGGCACTGGCCTTCTACGCATGACTGGTAAGAAAGGGGAGAGAATCTACTACGACATGAAGACTGGCAAGCAGAAGCAAATGGACCTAGAGACATCATTAGTCTTCCACTTTTGAGGAGGAGACCACATCCACCGATGAAAGCGACTGTTCCATCGATGTGATGGGTATCATCATGATGGATCTACAAAGGGTAAGCACAACTGGCGACCTATCACCAGAAGGGCAAAGCAACGAAGAGGAAAGTAAATCACCTCGCCTAGGAGAAAGTAGGTTAAAGGGTATGCTGTCTATGGAATTAACAATTGAAGAGAAATATAATTTTTTGCAAATGTTGATGGGATTTCCTGAACTTTTCATTGACAACTATGAAAGAATCACGGGTATTACAGTAGTGGAACATCATATTAAGTTGAAGGAAGGGGTAAAACCAGTTGTGCAAAAGCTACGACGGCTGGGGGTCATACAAGAAAAGGCACTCCTGACCGAGGTAAGGAAGCTACTAGAAGTAGGGTTCATCTATCCTATAGAAAACTCAGAGTGGATGTCACCCGTAGTAGTGACGCCTAAGAAGAATGGTAAGTGGAGGGTCTGTGTTGACTACAAACCACTAAATGCAGCTACAAAGAGAGACCACTTTCCTCTCCCTTTCTTGGATGAAATTCTAAATGAAGTGGCGGGTTTTGAATGCTACACCGTGTGTGATGGTTATTCCGGGTATTTTCCAATACTCATAGCCTTGGAAGATCAGCTAAAAACCACTTTCATTACGCCGTGGGGTTGTTTTGCATACAGAGTTATGCCATTTGGTCTCACAAATGCACCTGCCACATTCCAAAGATATGTCACATATGTCTTTCAACCATTCTTTGGAACATCCATAAGAGTGTTCGTTGATGATTTTTGTATATATAGCCTTCACATTTCACACTTAGAAAAGGTAACTGAGGGTTTGGCAAGGTTGTAAAGCCTAGGTGGGCAATTAAATGCAGACAAGTGCCACATTGGGAAAAATAGAGTCATTCTTTTAGGGCATGAAGTTTCAGCAAAAGGTATCAACGCCGATCCAAGTAAGGTGTGCGCACTCATAGCCCTACCTTCACCAACAACCGCACGTCAACTGGTCTCTTTTTTACAAAAGGTGAGGTACTTGAGTAGATTCATACATCTACTATCACAACTTTCTACCATTGTAACAGCTCACTCAAAGATCAAATTTCACTTGGGACGAGGAGAGCGACCATCACTACAACAAGGTAAAGGAGGTCTTAGCCACCATACCAACTATCTCACCACGTAAGTGGGATGAAAATTTCTATGTCACCTCAAGCGTGGGTGATGACTCCTTGGGGACTGTGCTACTCCAAAAGGATACAACAACATCGTTCATGAGGCCAATTTACTTCTCTAGTCGAATGATGACAGCAGCAGAGAAAGGTTTCACCCATGTGGAACACCTAGTCCTAGCTCTTAGATTTGCAACTACAAAGTTTAGGTCATATTTGCTGCCTAGGCAATTTGTGATTTTAACCATGGATGAGATGTTTCCCTATGTTGTACAACACATGGATGTTTTTGCTAGGATTACTAAATGGCTAGTTCGTCTGCAAGAATTTGACTACAAGGTACAGGTGGAAAGTACAACAAGGGCAAGCTTGGGGGGACTCATGACCTACCAAAACTTTGAGAAGAAGGTGAAGCAATCTAAAGGGGAAGGAATTCAATCACTTCCAGAGCCACCGGTGGTAGAAAGAGCACACTCTCTCTACTTTGATGGAGCCTACAAGTGAGCATCTGACAAAGCAGCTACAGGCATAATGACAAAGGTATCAAGGTATTTTCGCTTGGCCATTTGTTGGAATCACATTCTAACAATGAAGCTGAGTATGCAGCATTAACCAAGGGTTTGCAATGGTGCGTCTCACAAGGGGTAAAGCGCCTTAATGTATTTGGAGATGCCCTACTTTTGGTAAGGCAAGTAAATGAAGTATGGACATGCAAGAATCCTAGCTTGAGGACTCACTAAGCTGTGTCAAAACTCTGTTGGGTAAGTTTGAAGCAGTTCAATTACACCATATCCCAAGGGCTCAAAACCATGAAGCTGATGCCTTAGCAAGCGAAAGACTGTAGGAAGTGGTGGTTGGGGCTATAAAGCTAAAGCTCCCTCTATTTCAAGGTAGTGACGCCTTACCTGACATCATGCATTTTTTGGAAACAGGGGAATGTCCGCTGGATTTAACAAAAGGACAGAAGCAATGGCCAACTGCCAACTGTTGTAGCTCGGTGTGCAACCAGCCACTGGAACAAAGTGACTCACCTCGGCTGTCTGGAGTCCCACAACTTCTCCCAAAAAGCTGCCAAGAACTCAACTGTGAGACCCTCCTCCTGCCAATGAGCTGCTACAATAGGACGAGCCTCTCTCTGTGCTGCCAGTATATGGTGTCCCAGTTGAACAATGTACTGAAAGAAAGGGACACTTGGATGGTCTGCTGAGGAGAAAGGGTCCCTCCAAAGACACTCTCCAAGATCCCATTGTACTCGTGCCAATGGACAAATCTCCCAAACCCACAGTCTCCAGTGGCCTGTCTCGAGCTGCTGGGTTGGGATCTATGACACAAGTCCTCCCACAGATGCCCACCACTCGGATCCTCTGAAAACAACACTTTGCCACCTGTGGAGCCTCAACTGCAACTCTGCGTAAACCTCCCTCACCCTATAGCTCGAAAAGTAGGGAGGATATAGTCTCTGAGCAAGCCCGAACTGAGATGAGAATCTCCAGTTGCGTGAAGGCTCTCATCCATCTTGGTGCTGCTGACTCGAGAGGTGTGAGCCACTCAACTAGAACCTGCCTCTGAGATGTCCTAACACATGCTCTGCACCCCTCTCATGCCTTGTAGCTGGATGCCCTGAAGCTCCTCTGACAAGCCTGAAAACTGTAACTAGTCACCAAGAGAGCGTGCCTCTGCCATGGGACCCAGGAAACATGAGGCAGACTACCAACCAAGTGGCCTCTCTGAGTGCTAACCATGGGGTTCCAAACAAGGGGCTGTCTCAGGCGCTCCTCCATGCAAGTAGGCTGACGCTGCTCCAGGCCTCGCCGCAGTTGCTCCCAAGATCGAACCGGACTCATAGCGAAGCGGTCCTCCAGTCTCCTGCTCAAGCTAACTCTGCGCATCTCTGTGAAAATCCATGGAGTCGAAGGTCGCCACCAGGGGCCTCCAGCCTGAGGCACCCTAGCACTAAGCCGTTGAAGCAAGAACTCCTTCCAGGGCTCCTCACCTGGAAGAAGTCCTCTAAGGATGAACTTCCCAAGAAGGGCTCTGCTCTGCTGCGCTGGGTCTATGATCCCCAACCCTCCCTGAGAGCATGAAAGAGTGATGACCTGCCATGCCACTTTGGCCCGGGCTATCTGAGTGTCACGCCCTGACCAAAGAAAGTTCCTGATCAGCCTCTCTACCTGGCTGATACAAGAACTCGAGAAGATCCAGCAAGGAGTGATGTACCATATAGTAGCCAACAACACCTTGTTGGCCACTACAACTCTGCTTGGCAGAGAAAGTCGTGCGGAGCTCCAATGTAACAACTTCCTCCTAATAGACAGGAGGAGGGGAGCAATTTGCTGCTCGGGAGACAAGTTTAAACCAACCTGACAACCTAAGTACCGAACTGCAGTCCCTAGGGGAATCCACCTGAAACCCTCACCTGGCATCCAATCGGGCATAGGAGCACTACCGACCGAGAAAGCCACTGTCTTTCTCTAGTTGATCAGTGCGCCAGATGCACAACAGAAAGTCTCAAGAGCCTGCTCACACCTGTGAAGGTTGGCCTCTTGGCCATCCAAGTGCAAGGCTGAGTCGTTTGCAAACTCAGCGTCCAATAGCTCATCTCCCTGAATACGGAGCGCTAAGCCGCGTAAACCAACCTGCTGTGAAACCAAAAACCTGCTCATCGCCTCAGCATAGAACAGAAAGAGGAAGGGGGCAAGACGGAAGGCCACAAGGTATCGACTTATCAATGACGGTTTGTATTGTAAGGGTAAGGACCAAATACTCAGGAAGGTCCCTCTCTCTAATGAAATTACAAGGGTAATTTCCAGTTGTCATGATGGTGTCTATGGTGGTCACTTTGCCCTAGATATAACAAGTAGGAAAATCTTGCAGGCTGGTTTTGTATGGCCTAGCCTCAACCGTGATGTACACCACTGGTGTAATACATGTAAGTTGTGTCAAAAGGCCGGCACCAGGTCACTCATGCCTGAACCACAGACACCTATCCTTTCATATGGACCGTTTGAAAAATGGGGTATAGATGCCATAGGACCATTGCCTAGGGCCAACTCAGGGAAGTTCTACATCATCATGGGAGTCGACTATATGACTAGATGGGCAGAAGCTACAGCCACAAGTAGGATCACAGTTGTAGAGGTAGCTAAGTTTGTCTATGAGCACATATGTTGCAGGTTTGGCACACCATTAGAAATCATCTCTAATAGAGGGTCAGGTTTCAGAGCAGACTTGGTAGGAGAGTTAATCAAAAATTGGCATTACAAGGAGGCACTCATGACCACCATATTACCCTCAATATAATGGCCTAGTTGAGAAAGTGAATGGAATGGTTTGTAAATTATCTACTCCCAGCTTTGCGGGCCTACAGAACCTCATTCCGTACATCTTTCGGGTTCACCCCATATCATTTGGTATTTGGCAAGGAGGCAATCTTGCCTATTGAGGTGCAACTAGCAAGTCTCAGAGTGATGGCAAGCCAACTTCAACGGCCCAACATGCATTTGAGAGATCACATCCTCGACATGGAAAGACTATAGCTGGACAAAGAAGAAGCAATCAATTATTGTGCGGCACAGGCAGTGCACAGATGGCTTAATTCAACCAGCATCTTCGGCGCAAAGATTTAAAGAAAGGAATGTTGGTGCTCTGCTACGACAATCGATTCGACACACGCAAAGATAAGAAGCTCCTACTCTGATGGGAGGGCCCTTTCATCATCAGGAAAAAGTATGCCAATGGGAGTTACCAGCTTATAGAAGCTGATGGCAAGCTTCATAAGACCAGAGTAACTGGTTGGCGGCTCAAACCTTATTTTCTTTGATTTGATCAGACTCCACCTATCAACATTCCTGATGAGGATACACCATCAACCTCCACCTCCGACGACAATGATCAAACAGATGAGTTAGAGGCATGAATGCCCCTAACCTTAGGGGGAGGGCTAATGATACCGGGCTAGCCGCATCGCCCTCTAGCCCAATTGGAGAGTTTAAGTTCTCAGTTTTTGAAACCCAAACCGCAAGAATAAACCACATTCAGGAGCATGAGGTAACACAAATTTTAAAAAAAAACGTTTCTTTCCTCTTATTACTTCCACCACCAATTTCCCCTTCCTTGCTCGCGCGTGTGCAATAGGCTACTGCGTTTTCCCTTTTAAACCACCATCTCTCTATCTCTTACCCTGATTCTCTACCATCTAGCCAATAAAACAAGCCTACATTGTTCTTTTCCATTGGCGGGCCGCCATGCATGAACCAGAGTCAGTCTCTCTCTTGCATTATTTAT
The DNA here is from genome assembly GCF_014529385.1 of Adiantum capillus-veneris. Classification (NCBI taxonomy): domain Eukaryota; kingdom Viridiplantae; phylum Streptophyta; class Polypodiopsida; order Polypodiales; family Pteridaceae; genus Adiantum; species Adiantum capillus-veneris. The sequence continues at coordinate 117,810,268 of NC_140941.1, forward strand.
ATACACACAACCTTCACATTTTTTATTTCCTCTCTCTCTTACCTCTCGCTCGTCCATACTCCACTGGCAGGCCGCCATACCTCACCCCTCCCTCTCTCCCCTCTTGTTTTTCCTCCCACCGGTGGACCACCGCGCTCCCAAGCACAATAATATTCTCTCTCTTTCTCTTCTTTTCTTTTTCCCTTCCTTTTTCTCTCTCTTTCCTCACTATCTATCTCTCTCACTATCTCTCCTTCTCTCGATTTATTCTCTCTCGCTCCCTGTGGAGACCACCGCCAGGGCTGCATAATCTCTCTCTCTCTCTCTCTCTCTCTCTCTCTCTCTCTCTCTCTCTCTCTCTCTCTCTCTCAACTCAACCACCCACACCCTCCCCCACCCCGTTGACCTCACCCCCCCCCCTCCCTCGTTTCCATTGGTGGGCCACCCCGAACCAAAGCCTCTCTCTTCCTCTCTCGCACTCTGTGTCGTGAAGCCCGCAGGCCGCCAGTACAGTGCTTCCTCTCTCTCTCTCTCTCTCTCTCTCTCTCTCTCTCTCTCTCTCTCTCTCTCTCTCTCTCTCTCTCTCTCTCTCTCTCTCTCTCTCTCTCTCTCTCACAACCCCTCCTCGCCTCTGTCAGACGCAGGGCTGTAGCAATAATACGCTCTCTTTCTCGCCTTCTCGTTCAGGAGCCCGCAGGCGCTGTGCATCTCTCTCTCCCATAATACACACACACCCCTCCTATTCACACACACACACACACACACGCATGCACTCACACACACTCTTCACCTCCTCACCCCCCCCCTCTCTCCCCAGCGGCCGCATTCTCTCTCCCCCCTCAATCTCGTTCTCCCTCTGTGTTTCCCTACGCACCAAACATGTAAAAAAAGTATATATATATATATATATACACACACACGTGTTTTATAAAAAAAATTACCCCTCTCTCTCTCTCTCTCTCTCTCTCTCTCTCGTTCCCACACACCACACCCTCTTCCCGTGCATATACACACACATATACATGCACATACGCACACATATACATACACATACGCACGCACACACAACACGTAAACACACTCACGCACTCACCTATATACACACGTCTACACAAACTCACCCATAGACACACCAAACACGCATGCATATACGCACACACCAGAGAATAATAAAAAGACCAAAGGAATCAACGCCAACAACAAAAAAAGAAGACGGCCAACTCACGCACTGCCAACACCAAAACAAGAAGTGGCACCGAGAGGAAGTAACATGTAGCATCTCAGCTTCTCGCAACAAATACCAATTCCAGCAGGCTTAAACCTCACACCGACCACCCGAACCATCAACAAAACCCCTTGTAAATGTCCCGAACTCCACTCTTCCCTAATAACCTAGCCAGTGGCTAGTGGATTGTAAAAACTCTCCCCACCCCACTCTTTCCTCTCTCTCTCTCTCCCTCTCTCTCTCTCTCTCTCTCTATCTCTCTTACTAGAGAGGCATCTAGACCTTCTACAACGACCAATGGATATTTGCAAGGACCATTAAGTAAGGACCACCTCTCAAGCCTGTATAAAGAGGCCTCCGCTAAGCACAAAGGGAGGCACAAGTGAAGGAGGAACACACTAGGTCCATGCACTCTACATTTTAAGCACCACTAAGCACATAATGCACCCCCAAGCTAGAGAGCTCATGGCATCATATTTGGTTGCAAGCTTGGGCATTTTAGCATCGGCAACATCACCATTTTCCCCATTATCCACCACACCATGGTTGAGTTACTAGTCACGACCACTCCATGAAGGCAATCACTACTCCCCCGTAGGCAACATGAGCACGCTAGGATTGAATGCATCCACACCATGCTACCTTGGGCCGTTCTCGATGTTGGTGATTGATGTCGTCGGTGGCTGCATCGTCTTGATGTTTTTCCTCAACTAACCTTCCCGCTAACTTCAACTTTGCCATGCACCATAAGGTACTTGCATTCCATCAGGCATCCCTAGTGCCAAGAGCCAGGTTTGTAATAATCAAGACCACCATTTGTAAGTATCATCATCACCAAGAAAAGTGTGCAATGCTATCTTGATCCCTGGGGCCCATTCTCTATTCTCCTTAGTTTTGTTTTCCCACATTCGCGGGATGTTTCGTCTCATGTATATCACTCTACTTGTGCTCCATCACGTGCGGCCTCTCCAGTCAATCAGTATGCTCTATTCCGACCTTGTCACGTACCTCTCTCGTACACACACTCCTGATTGTTGACTAGGCATTTTCTACATGTGGACGTTTGTTGTATCACCATTTCATGTTGGTTACCTAGAGGGCATCTCACTTTTGCTACCCTAGGTCACATCCTAGCCGCACTTATGCTAGGTGGTGCCCCTCTCTACTATACGATTACTCTTACCTTGAGATGATGCTTGGGGATGTTCAGGCTATGTGCGGTGTAGAGGCCACCCCATATGGCATGTCATTTCCGGCCATCACTACATATGTTCAATAGTACCAGAATGCTCATTGCAAATGGTGTATCTTTATGGCAAGGCACCAATGACTTTACATGTAGAAAGCACAATGGTGATAGCGTGATTGACTATATGTTTTTTTCAGAAGCCATTCTTGAATGCATACAAAGCTTTATACTTGGTGAATGGGAATCAAATCATAGGATGTTATGTATTGACCTCAAGTGTGGTAAAAGACCAAGCATGTAGCCTCCAATCATGATGTGAAACATTCGTACCTACATCTAGACTTCAAACGAGCACTTATATATGCTTATATGGTGGACCAAATGTTAAGTATGACAGAGCATCAAGAGAGCCCAACATTAGAATGCAAGTGGAAAGTTTTCAAAGAAGTTATTTGCTCTTTTGCGAAGGAATTATTTTCGATGAAACACGTACCTTGCAAAAGGCCTAAGAAGGGTAGCACCAAGAAGAAATGGTTTGACATGGAATGTAGTCAAGCCCGAAAACACTTGCTAAGGTTGGATGCAAGCAAAGACAAGTAAAGTTTACTTGGAACGTTCACACACATACAAAGCACTTGTTCAAAAAAAGAGGAGAAGGTGAGAAGTCAAAAAACAAGTTCTTTTAGCGCAAGAGAAAACACATGCATGTGGCAAGTTTTGAGAAAATCTAAAAGGCAAGCGTGTTGAGAGTTTTGATGACTTGTCTCTTGAGGATATGTATACGCATTGCAAGAACCTCTATGAGCAACCCAATGTTGATAAGATAGAGTGTTGTAGCTCCCTTTCGTTTATGCCTCCCTTCTTTACCATTGAAGATGTATGCCGCGCTTGAGAAACTTGCTACTCGCAAGGCGGGGGACCTTCAAGGTGTCAAGACTGAAATGATTAAATGGACAAGTAAGAAAACACAATATTGGATATGCGATATGTTTAACCTTGCACTTCAACATGACATGCCTCATGATTGGAGTGCAAATTGGATCAAACCTTTGCACAAAGGAGGAGATGTAAACAATGTGAACAACTATCGCACTATAATGATTAGTTCTTTGATGGAAAAGTTTATTGGATGTATCATGTAGATGAAGATAAGTGAATGGGCTGAAAATAATGACAAACGTGCGCTTGGCCAAGCAGGTTTTCGAAAGCATCATAGCACTATTGATGACCTTGTCACTTTCGAGTTCTTATGGAAGCGTCTCGATTGAAAGGAAAAAAGTTGTATTGTTGCTTTGTGGATTTTAAGGAAGCTTTTGACATGGTACCACGAAGAAATCTTTGGAGACGTATCAAAGCCTTCAAGTGCCAATAGAATTTATTCATGCAGTCTTTCGCATCTACCAAAAAGTGATATGTCGACTATGTATGGGAGATGGAATTTCAGAATTTTTTGCATGCACCATTGGTGTCAAACAAGGATGCCCGCTTTACCCAACCCTCTTTGGGCTACTCATTGATGAATTGGAATGCATGGTTCTTGATTGTATGCAGCAAGAAGGCATAAAAGAGGTTAAGATCGGAAATGCGGTGATCATGCTTTTGCTTTATGCCAATGATGTAGTGCTCTTGGCATATACTTTAGAAGATGCACAAAAGCTTATGAGTGTCTTGGAACGCTTTTGCCTACATAGCGGGCTAATCGTGAATGAATCCAAAACCAAGGTTATGCTTGTAAATCCATGCATTGTATATAACAATGAGCAACTTGAAGTGGTAGATAGCTTCAAGTACCTTGGCTTTGAGGTTCCATCCAATCATAAATGGAAGGATTGTGCAATGCGTCGCTTGGAAGCCGGAAAGAGGGCTTATTGTGCATTTAGAACATGTGCAATGCTGGAGAGATCAAGTGTTGGGCTCTCAAAAAGTACCTCTTTGACACATTGGTGACACTGGTGCTTCTTAATGGAGTGGAGGTGTGGGGTGGTAGCATCGGGAAGTCCACTTGGGAAGAGTTTAAGAATGTCCAAAAGCGTTTTCTCACCAACTTTCTCCAAGTCAAGACACAAACACCCTACATGCTCTTACTTCTTGAGTCTGGATCGCTTCCCATTGAGGTCTTGGGCATGCAAAGGGTTGTGGAGTACATACTTAAGACACAACGTAGCTCTTTGTACGACTTCCTGGAATCGCATATGAAGCAAGTCAAAATGTCCAAAAGACATGCAAGAGCAAAATACTAAGTTCGGGGTGGATGCTTGACATCAAGAAATGGTTTGGAAGATGGGATGCATGTCACTCGGTCAAGGATGCGTCGATCGACTCCCGAGTTAATGAGGCCTTCTTAGTACAACGCCAATGTATCACGGCTTGGGAGAAATTCGAAGGTTCTCGCTTCAACCATTACACCACACATGTTGCCCCAAATTACAAATCTCTCTTCTTCTCCGAACGAGATAACCGAACCCATCCCTACATCCTTGAGCCCATCCTGTTGAGTGCGATCCGCACCATTGCCTCCATTCGTTTTAGCTCCCATTCTCTATGCTACGAGACAAGACGTTGGGGCACTGGCGAGGAGTCTCATCGACTTTGCATCTTATGCCCTCGTCAAGTGCGAGAGAGTGAGTACCACACACTACTTGAGTGCTCAACGTTTGACCACATTAGGTCCTCTTTTCCCCATATATTCACCCATGAGCTCTCCCTACATACCTTCATCTCCCAACCACGATCTGGACTCTCTATTACGACGCTCATTTCATCCTTTTTTTAGCATCGAGAGTCACTTATGACCTCCACTCACACCACCTGACATGTTCGTTTGGTCCCATAGGTCATATGTGACCTCCGAGGATGATAATATAATTCTCTCTCTCTCTCTCTCTCTCCCCCCCCCCCCCCCCCCGTTTGCTGAAAGCATTTTCTCCAGTGTTCGAGAAAAGCGTGCCTCAGCTTCTAAGGCCTTGAGCTGGTTGAAAAACCAAATCAGCCGATTGAAAGGGGGGGAGGGGGGGGGGAAGGAGAAAATATGCTCAGAAAATTTAAGAAAATAGAGTAAAATTGCAAAATTCATTGGTTGTTTTACAAAATTTTCTCTTTGGATCTACCTTAAAGGAAATTTTGTATGTTTTTGAAATTGATTTTTCCCGAACACTGGTTTGCTCCCTGTTGGTAGTACTCTCTCTCTCTCTCTCTCTCTATATCTATCTATATATATATATATATATATATATATATCCTCTTGTACATACCAAGAATGCATGCATCTCTCTCTCTCTCTCTCTAAAATGGTTTAATGGACAAGCAAGAAAACACGATATTGGATATGCGATATGTTTAACCTTGCACTTCAGCATGGCATGCCTCATGATTGGAGTGCAAATTGGATCAAACCTTTGCACAAAGGAGGAGATGTAAACAATGTGAACAACTATCGCACTATAATGGTTGGTTCTTTGATGGCAAAGTTATTTAGATGTATCATGGAGATGAAGATAAGTGAATGGGCTGAAAAGAACGGCAAACGTGCGCATGGCCAAGCAGGTTTTCGAAAGCATCATAACACTATTGATCACCTTGTCACTCTTCGAGTTCTTATGGAAGCTTCTCGATTGAAAGGAAAAAAGTTGTATTGTTGCTTTGTGGATTTCAAGAAAGCTTTTGACATGGTACATTGAGGAAATCTTTGGAGACGTATGCAAATCCTTCAAGTGCCGAGAGAATTTATGTATGCAGTCTTTCGCATCTACCAAAAAGTGATATGTCGACCACATATGGGAGATGGAATTTCAGAATTTTTTGCAAGCACCATTGGTGTCAAACAAGGATACCCACTTTCCCCAACCCTCTTTGGGCTACTCATTGATGAATTGGAATGCATGGTTCTTGATTTTATGTAGCAAGAAGGCATAGAAGAGGTTAAGATTGGAAATGCGGTGATCGTGCTTTTGCTTTATGCTGATGATGTAGTGCTCTTGGCACATACTTTAGAAGATGCACAAAAGCTTATGAGTGTCTTGGAACGCTTTTGCCTACATAGCGGGCTGATCGTGAATGGATCCAAAACCAAGGTTATGCTTGTAAAGACCCTCAATGACAAAAATCCATGCATTGTATACAACAATGAGAAACTTGAAGTGGTAGATAGCTTCAAGTACCTTGGCCTTCAGGTTCCATCCAATTATAAATGGAAGGATTGCGCAATGCGTTGCTTGGAAGCCAGAAAAAGGGCTTATTATGCATTTGAGAACGTGCGCAATCCTGGAGAGATCAAGTGTTGGGCTCTCAAAAAGTACCTCTTTGACACGTTGGTGACACCGGTGCTTCTTAATGGAGTGGAGGTGTGGGGTGGTAGCATCAGGAAGTCTACTTGGAAAGAGTTTGAGAATGTCCAAAAGCGTTTTCTAACCAATTTTCTCCAAGTCAAGACACAAACACCCTACATGCTCTTACTTCTTGAGTCCTGATTGCTTCCCCTTGAGGTCTTGGGCATGCAAAGGGTTGTGGAGTGCATGCTTAAGACACAACGTAGCTCTTTGTATCGACTTCCTAGAATCACATATGAAGCAATTCAAAAGGTCCAAAAGACACGCAAGAGCAAAATATTAAGTTCGGGGTGGATGCTTGACATCAAGAAATGGTTTGGAAGATGGGATGCATGTCACTCGGTCAAGGATGCGTCGATCGACTCCCGAGCTAATGAGGCCTTCTTAGTACAACGCCAATGTATCACGGCTTGGGAGAAATTCGAAGGTTCTCGCTTCAACCATTACACCACACACGTCGCCCCAAACTACAAATCTCTCTTCTTCTCCGAATGAGGTAATCGAACCCATCCCTACATCCTTGAGCCCTGTTGGGGTAAAGGCGATGTGCCTCGGTGCACAGTGCCCAGCCACCCAGTGACATTGACCACTCACACTAACCCTCATCTACTCCTATGTACATATAGAGAATAAGGGGCTAGAGGGTATTGCCTCCGAGGTCTCCACCACATATTGTCTCCCTTGCACCTC